>NW_024582459.1:1060670-1222002 GCF_018398535.1 Haplochromis burtoni
TATATATATATATATATGATTTTTATCCATTCAGTTTTGAGTTCCTCTGCTTATCAAGTGTCCAAGTATACTGTCATTCTTAATGGAGACTCAGTGCTATTATATATTCCATGTAGGGGTGTATCCAGAATAAGAAAGGATAGACATTTTTTGAACTTGAGGAGAATAAACTTGGTGTAATGCTAGTAAATTATGTGTGATTCCATCCTTTCAGATTCTGTGGTTTTTGTCCCCCTTCATGGAATCTTACCATCATCACAACCAAGCAGAAAAGAGGAAGAAAACCTTCAGGGCGTTTGTCGTAAATCAACATCAAGCTGTTTTTGGCTGCTCCCATATAGACTAGCATGTTTGATTTGGCAGTTTTTAATGCCAGAGCAGTTACACAAACAAAGTATACAGATTAGGAGAAAAGTGGAATAACAAAGACGATGAGGGAGTAAAAAAGAGCAAATGCCCAAATTAATCACCCTTACCTGAAGAGCAGCAGCACCGCCTGAGGGAATGTCTGGAAATTGTTGTTCCTGTTGATTTGCATGTGGTCCCGCAGAGCTATCTTACCAAACATCTGTATAGGAGGGGAGGGTGTAGTCACAGCACACAGCATATGATGTCAGCATTGACAAGTGAAAGTCGGTCACATTTAGTGGCCAGACATCCCCCAGCAAATCAAACCAAAGTGTCTCCTACTCATCGTCAGTGAAACAAACAATACAACAGCTTCCAGGTGAAACAGAGAGGAAGCAGAGAGACAAAGACAAACAGTAACTAAAGAGCAACAGAGAGAGGAAGATAATGGGAGAGCAAAATAACAACTTGACCAAACAGGAACTCTGAGTGACAAGACTCCAGGGGGACAGACACAGGACGGAGGCTTGCTAAAGGAGAGAAGGTGAGAGAAGATAACAGTGGGAGGGAAACAAGGGGATAACAACCTGACAGCTTACCTGCATGCCAATGACGGCGTATATGAAGAACAGCATCACTATAAGCAGAGCTACGTAGGGCAGAGCCTGAAGAGAGGAGAGATGCATCAGTGGCAAGTTTTCTGCAGGCTTATCCTACACCAGAGCTGGAGTCCATTCATTTTCATTCAAATCTCACTCGTCCAATTAATCTTCAAAGTCACAATCTATTTTTTTCTTTTCTTTTTTTTCTTTTTCTTTTTTTCAAACTTGTGAAAGTGAATGGATCTGCAGTCTTGTGTGGCACAACACCAAAAACAATCCAGGACAAATCATCTGACTTCAGAGTGAAAAACCTCAGCAAAATACAATCTGTTCTCTGGACTTAGCCAGGAGATCAGTCCCAACATACAGCACATGCACCAAACAAGGGCAGAACATTGTTTTTCTATATTAAGACGCATTAGCAAAAGTGCAGGACTGTGCTCCTGGCTAATATTACTCCTGTGCATAGAAGGGCAGGGCCAAGTCATGATGAATAAATGAAAAAGTTAAAGCCTGCTCATAAATTAAATAAATTCTATAAGCGCACAAAATATTAATGCATAGCTCAAAATGATATTCACAACCACTGCTGATTTTTAAGCCTGTGGTTCAAACAGGCAGCAGTAGTACAACATGAAGTGGCCCGTCTCAGCTAACGCAAGAGAGAGAACAGATGATTTTAATGTCCCCACAACTCTCTATCAAATGATTTCACTTTTTTGGTGGAGTGCTTCGTTAAACAAAACTTGTCTACGGCTTAACTCGCCTACGGGGAATGGTGAGCTCTCAGGGGTTAGTAGTAGGGCGCAGGGTGTTTGACGGTAATAAATAGAAGAAGAAGAAGAAGAAGAAGAAGAAGAAGAAGAAGAAGAAGAAGAAGAAGAAAGAAAAGAGGAGAAGTGGAAAGACGAAGAAAAGATTTCTCGTTAAGGTATGGATTTTTTTTCCTGTTTTCAAACTTCATAATCTGCTTCTGTAGTTAGACTCCCAAACATCCTCTCCATTACCTCACACCATCCCTCTTTTTAAAAAAAAAATAGCATCTACCTGACCTTCTACGCAAGTAAGAGGTGGGGATGAGGAGGGACAAGGCGAGGCAAGGAAAGGTAGCTTGTGAGACTCTACCAGGCTGGATTTACACAAGAACAAGGGCATTTATAGCTGCATGCATCTCAGAACTGAAAATAATTTTTAAATTTAATTTACAGACTTTAAATGTGTGGTTAAAATTAAAATGTCTTGTAAAATCTCTTAAAAAACAGAACTTAAGTGAAAGCAAATAGAGCTCTGAAAGGAAGGACAAAGAGAGCCACTTCTCCCTGTGTAAACCCAACCCCCCTATTCTAGCATGTTGTGTCCGGTTCTCCCCTCACTTGGAAGGATTTGATGAAGGTCCACAGCAGGGTCCGAATCCCTTCCCCGCGAGACAGCAGCTTCACCAGCCTCATCACGCGGAACAGCCGGAAGAAGGTGATGGAGATCCTGGCGTTCTCTTCAGAGTTCTGCAGTCCCTTTTGGTGGGGTTTGGTGTTTTTTTTTTTGTTAGAAAAAAAAACACAGGACGCATGGGAACACATGCAGATAGATAGGGAAATGAAGCAAACGCACACGCACACACACATATACACACGCACGCGCATAAATGATCATGAAAACATGCATATGCACACAGACATACAAGTAACATTTGTATCCATATTTCCACCCACACATATGGGTGTTAATATGAATAAAAGGCACACACATACGCACACACACACACACACACACACACACACATACAGAGTTAATAAATGGAAACTTGCGTCCTACAAAATCCCATCAAAATCAACTGACACAAGAGATCTGGGAGAGAATCGGGCAGTCATGCTTACGTGTATGACTTCATGGAAAAATCCCTTGACATTTCTGATTGAATCCGCTTCATTCATGTTTACAAGCATCTGATACACCTTAACGCTGTTTCTTTGACCTCACCACACCGCCACCATAATCACAACAAAGAAAGCGTCCAATTACAGGTAAATCTAGCCATGCGCTGACATTTGACAAACAGGCTTTTAAACACTTTTGGGACCTCTGAAGTAAATCTTCTGCATTTATTCTGCACTGCTATAGACTAAAAATCTAATATCTGAGACTGGGACGGAGAGTCTTCCATCGATGGAGGTAAGCACTCTCATAAATCACTGTTAACAACTCACAGTAGATACAATACAAAAATCCGAGCCTGTGGGCTGATTCCTGTTTCAATAAATCATGCAGACAGGCTAATTGTTTGTCACAGATAAACTGGCCACCTGGAGAAAGAAAATCCAAGGATGATATTCCAGAGGATAAAGTTATTACTGCCCAGTGCAGTGACTGCCATGTAGAAACACTATTTACCTGTGTGGTAAATCTCCATATCTACACCATCTGTGTACTGTGATCTTCTAGGTCTCTTTTTATTTACAGAGCCTCTAGTATTTTGCATCTCCAGACATTTATGCATTCAATTATTTGAATTTTTGCTGCTTTATTAGGTAAGGTTAGCTAATGTTTCTGTCATCCACAGGAAATAAGTCTGCGATAAAATATTCAGCCATCTAGCAGAGTGCTATTCTAATACAGATTTATTTATTTATGCTGTTCCTGCTCGTTCTCCAGGACAAAAAGGCAGAAAAACAAAGGCAACATCAGAGTTTTTGTACAGCACGATGCACACAACACAGCAGCTAACGGCCAAGCTAAGGAATAAATATCCACAATTTACACCACAAATGACAGCTGAATCGGGTGAAAGCAAGGATATCGGCTCATTAGCAATCCTAATGACAAAACTAGTTATGCAAAATTAAGGAGAAAATCTCCAGTTCACCATTATCTGACTGGCCGGTATGCACAAAACAAACCTGACTACACGCAACATGTAACCAGAGGAGAGCCGTGCTACATCTTTCGTCACTGTAACAATGAAATGTGACCCAAAGAAACACGGCATCAGCCTCTCTGACCTCTGAATCTGCTTTGCCACTTGTATTTTTCCAAGAAGCCATTAATTCTTTATGTTAATCCCACAAAGAACACACAGTGTGCTCCCACAAAGAACTTGCCATTCTCCACACATCCTGCTGCAGTTTGGGATAACAGATGTTGCACGGTGCGTTACTTTTCAACATATTACTGATCTGATTTGCATTCATTATTTGCACTAGTCACTTGCTATGTGTTGCAAATAAATCAAAGTTTGGAAAAATGACTAGTCACTTCTATTTTTATGTAATTCAGGGATAAAAGTGTGTTGACAAGTAACCGATAACATGCATTATCCCAAACTCCACTGCCAGATATGCTAAAAGTGGCACATCCTTCTGAGGAGTGGAAAATCACAATTCTGTACTGCATGTAAATACCACAATTGGACCACAGTGGGCACCATTGCACCATTGAAAGAGTGGGGGTGGGGGTGGGGAGTGAGCAGAAGAAGTACAGTGACAGTAAGTGTAACAGAGAGAGAAAGAGAGCCAAAGACAGACACTAAAGATAAGGAATTGTTGGAAATATTCAGAGACAAATCACAAGACTGATTCGTAAACAGACAGACAGATACAGACAAAGAGACAGATACAGACAGATAGATCAGTGGAGAAGAGTGAGAAAAAGAGAGACAGCGTGACCATGATGGCTCGTACTGATGACGAAGCGCGAAAGATACCACTTCCATACGGAGGGCAACTTGCAAGCCATGGGGAGGAAGTGGGGGCAGCTTGCGCCATGGCAAGAATGACAGCCACCAAGGAAAGTCACAAGACTCCAGTGATACTAGGCCTGCATAACGTACAGTGTCCTTCACCATATAGGACTACACATATATAAACATTTAAAAAAGCACAAACAACAGCGATATATATCTCGGCATGCTGCAGAAGTTAACAGCATGAGCGACAGAGGGGGAGATGACAGGGTGGACGAGAAGATCATACCGTGGATGGCATAGCAGAGGGAGGGATGGAATGATGGAGGGATGAAGGGATGGTGGAGGAGGTAGGGCGGCGGGCGAGGTTACCGTCGGAGCGTACCATTGGCCTTACCACAGGGGGGTGAGAGGAGGAAGAGGAGGAAGAGGAGGACGAAGAGGACGAGGACGAGGACGAGGAGGAGTCAGCCGGCTTTAAGGAAAGGCAACAAACATCAGCACCAGAGTAGCGCCTTGGTGTGTGTGTTTGTGTCACGGTGCAAGTGTGTTTATGTGTGTGTCTGTGTGTTTTGTTTGTTTGTTTTTTTGAAAACGAAAAAAATAAATAAATCACAAACCGACAGAGTTCAATCTCTGATCGAGACTCATATGGTGGTGAATAAATATAATCTCATCAGAGCCAGATATTAGAGGGAGATATTTGTGTGATATTACTGCATCTAGAGAGTGACCTATCCTCTGCGAGGGCCAGATCAGGCTGAATCACTTCTTATCAGAGATACTAGAAGACTGAAACATGTAGTGATGAGAGATGGTGGGAAATTTCTGTCCTTGAGGGACAAAAAAAATGAATAACGCTCAGGAGCTGCAACACAGGGGGTGAGAGTTGTCGTAGAGTGTGTGTCTATGTGCAAAAGCTTATATGTGTATATGATCGGGGATAATTTAAGTGAATCTACATTTAACCAAATTAACCTACATTAATCAGGTGCATCTTTCACCAGAGAATAGTCACAATTCATGTGAAATTAAGAGTTTTTTGGAAGTTTTACTTTGAAGGAAGCATCCACAGTTAAGATGCTGGTAAGATAACATATAAAACTCTGTAAGTTCCACTAACTGCAAAGACGATGCTAGACTGTGGAAATTAGAGCTTGTGTGTGTCTGCATGTATTAACGAGCACACAAACCTTGTGCTGTAGGGAGCCACCCACTGGTTTTCCCCGACACTGCAACATTTCAGACTGCTGGGAGTGATAGATTAACTAACAGTTCAATCTATGACTCGGAAGCGCGTCACTCTGCGTTAGAAATGGCCGTGTTGAAATACCCCTCACAAAATAAACGCATCATTACTTCCTGTCCTGGTTTTCAAAATCAAAAAGGTCTGAGCGGGTGAGTTTAAAGGAAGAGAGAAAGAGGGTGTTTAAGAGACACAATAGGAAGGAAATTAAGGAGAAAATTGGGAAAGAAAAGGAAGAGTAGAAGAAGGGACGGAAGACATGCAGGGAAATTATTTTAGAGAGTTGGAAAACAAATTAAAAGAGGAAGAAAACAAGGAAGGAAGGAATGAGGGATTTTATGGGATTTCAACAGGGCCATCTACACGCCTTTATGATAACACACACACATACTAACGATGTACACAGAGTAAAAAGTCTTTACGATGCACCACTTCTCTAAATAGAAAACGTAAATAATAAAAAACAAAAGTAATAATCTCTTCACATAAAAAAGGAGATCAGGCATAGCAAGCCTGAAGAGAGAATATGACTATATGTGCGTTTGTGTGAGCGTATGAGAAAACTGAGGTGCAATCGGGGGGGCGATGAGGGAAGGGAAGGTTGGAAGAAAGGGCAACTGTAGGAAGGAGGGAGGGATAAAGGAAGGATCTGCAGGAAGGAAGGACGGAAGGGTATAGGGGAGGAAGATAACCTGATTTATATTAAGTGTGGACTAAGTAACAAACTAAAGGCATGTTTGAGTGTTTTTCTGAGGATTATGATTAAGGGCCATTGTTTACAATGTGCTTTCATTTCAAATTGAAATCAAAGCTTTGACACAGAATCCAATTAAACTTAAAATATCCTTCATTTATCTTCTTTTAAAACAGATCAAAAGTAAAATATTGATACTACACTGAATTTTTGGCCCTGGAAGATCTTCAAATAAAATATACTTTTAGCAAAACACAAATTTAGTCCTAAAAAAATAATCAAACAGTCAAATTATAATATATACACAATATATAGGCTGAACTACAGTGCAGATGTGAGCACATTTAAAATGGATCCGAGTTGTTCACTCACATTGCACGCCAATTTTTTCAAGCAAAAAATTTCATCAGTTCAGTCAGTTTAATGGGTAACATGTGTGTCATGGGATTATTCTTACCCGTTAATTTACGTTACAGAAGCTCGAAAATATTTTTGTTTCATTTGTCATATTTATGTATATTTTAAAACACATGTTTACATATAGAGCGGATAATTGTGGACCTCGTAGGGCATATGAAACACACGAGAGACCCATGTTACCCAGCTTTCATTTTATGTGAGCAAGCTGCACCGCAATCAAACGTCAAAGAAAAGACAGAGAAAAAGAGAGAGATAAACATCCATAAAAGAAGAGTTCAGTGCATTGAAAAGGCTCAGAAAAAGAGAAGGAGGAGGAGGATGGAGAGGAGAAGAAGAGGCATTCCGAAGATAGAGAAAGAGATGCAGTCCATACTGGCATTGTCCGCAAGACACCGCTCAGAGCAAACCACTACTGATCTGTTCAAACTACTGCTACTCAAACCAAAACCAAAACGTAAAAGAAACCATACAAGGTTTAAGAAGCACCCGCAGGTTTCTGGGGAGAATTAGAGATCCAGGATTAAGGGGATATTCGGTTTTAATGACCGGAAGATATGCTGCTAATCTAAGTCAACCAGGCACCCAAAGGAGCGGCGAAGTGGGTGCATTTAGATTGGATGTTTTAAATATTTACTACAGGCAAAGTGATAAGGTTTTAAACGCCAGCCTGTTACTGCACTCCACTGTACACTCGTGTACATTTGAGAGATGCGACTAAGGAGATGGCGGCTGTTAAATACATTCACTTGTGCTTTCGTGGCTGATGCAGTCGCAGGCTAAGATTTTAAATGTCTATGTGACAGGGCCCCAGTTCAAAAACGGTCAAGAGTTCTCAGAGTGCGGAGGGTTTCTTAAAAAAAAGACACCGGAAAAGAAAAAAACTACAGGAGATAAAGACAGAAAAGGTAGCTTGGGCAGCGCATCGCCCAAATTATTAAAAACTACCAGAGGAGAAAATGAAGAGGAGGAAAAAAACAAACAAACTTGGGGCATGCCTTTAGGTTAGAGGTTAGAAAACAATATGATGAATCATTCAGAAAGAACTGCAAACCAATTAACCAAATCAATCAATCTCTCAATTAACCAACTCACTCAAATCAAAGGCAATCTCCAAACCAAAGTGCTAAGTGCAACATCAGCGGCTTGTATAGATGACAAAAGTGGATATCTCTGGCCCAACACACCTCAGTCTTAAGGTGGTTATTCAACCTGTTTATTTAAATTGACATTTGTGCCTTTCTAAACAGGAGCTTCAAGATCAGATACATTATTGAAGATACTTTATGATCCTTTATTAAGTCCCTTGACAGCACATTGTTCTAATAACTAAATAGAAAAATGAAATAAAGCACATATCTAAGCATACCCAAGCAACGATAAGCAGCTTTGTCAGCCTCTCATGGGGACAAATGCCTTCCTCATGGCATGAATACAAGCGCTTAGCTCATACATGCCTGGAATACAGTAACTGTACTGTATTTGTATGCCTCACCGGTGCTATCTGAGGAGGAAAAGCTGCATATGAAATAAAGTACTGATCTACATCTATGCATGCTCTCTTCCTGCTTCATGTTTTCAAACCAGTTGGAATTTTTAAGCTGGTAATATGTGGATCCCCAATCTTAAACAGAAAAAGGCTGTATTTATTGTGACCTCCTAAATAAAAGTCTTTTAGTGCTATTTATTATGTTAGATTAGAAGACTAATGACTGACTTTGAAGGACCTTGTTCTTTCTAGCTGAGGGACAGCCAAGCTCTGCTTACCAAAAAGACTGGCTACACCTAGCTCTTTCCAAGATCACTGTAGAGAACACCAGCACCACTATGTTTTGTGACTGAAATCAACAAAAGAGATGGGTGGCTACTTTCTTTTTAACCCTTCACCACAACTGGGCCAGCTCTTCTCTCCTGGTGTCTTTATTTTCCTTTTCAAGTTATGCTAACCCTAACTTTGACTCAAACATGTAGTCAGAACTCCATCAACATTATACTAATATTAAACACTTACTTCTCCAAGTTAGGGTAAAAGTACTGATTCTTGAAGGTGCTATATCCTTGATCTAGTCCTTAGGAGGTCTTAAAATGATCTCAATACAGCCTCAGATAAACAACAAAACTAAACATATTATACTGTGTTATTAATTTAACAAAAAATAAGTCAAAATCCAGAAGCCATGTGCAGGAAATTTATCTCTAAGTCAAACCATACAATGCTAAGGGACACTGCAAAAAAAACCCTGGAAAAAGCTACATCTCATGCTCTACAGGCCTCAGTTAGTTATTAAGTGATAAAGTTCATGACAGTACAAGCAGAAAAAGAATGTGTAAATATGCCACTACAGCTTAGGTTTGCAAAATTGCATCTGAACAAACCACAAGACTTCTGGAATAATGTCCTTTGGACCAAGAGTGGAAATCAAAGTGGAGATGTTTGGCCATAATGCACAGCACAACATTTGGAGAAAACCAATCACAGCACAAACACCTCATACCAACCACTCCAACAGTGATTTGAGCTTGTTTTGTTTGTTTTGATAGACCATCAACTCCTTTGTATACCAAAGCATACAAGGGTCAAACGTGAGGCGATCGGTCTGACAGCTAAGGTTTGGCTGAATTGGGTCATGTAACAGGTTAATGATCCGAGGCACAGCAGCAAATCTACAACATAAAGGCTAAAAAAAAGAAAAGAATCAAGGTGTTGCAATGGCCCAGTCAAAGTCCTCAATGTTTGGCACACTTGCTTCTGGATTTTGGCTCAATTTTTGTTAAATAAGTAAGACCTAATTTTAAAAATTGTTAAGGACTAGATAATTTTAAAAAAAAAATGTCTTGATGTATTTTAGAATTGACAGAGGGTGAACTTTTTTTTTTTTACCATAAGTGTATAGAGAATTACACTTGTTCTCGTGTTTTGTTTTTTGTTTTACAAAAGATGCAAAGCTTTTCAGATCGAAGGGAAACCATCAAAGAAACTTTAATGATGGGCAGGTAGAAGAAATGTCGAAGTAACATTAAGGTCTTCGGTGAGGCCGATCATTAGTACAAATGCACTTTCCTCTAAGGATAAATGAAAAGGACCGTGCAGTTCTTAAACTCTACTCCTGCCAAAGAGCACTTTCAGTACCACATGAATTAAACACTAACTGTCCCTGAAGTGTAAATACAATAGACACTCAACATTTGACTTGTGTTTGGGATATTCATTCTTATTCAGCCCCACCACTGACCATAGGGCCTCCACGTCGATGATAAATGAATTCATACATACATTTACATAAATTTCATGGGTCCCGAGTAAATCCATTTATGGATCAAATTGTTCCCCATGTCTCCACATTGCTACTGTTGGACAAAGGAAAATGCAACTCGTGTATGTTTCTCGCTATATATAAACTCAGAGCGCTTTTCTTCATACCCTCAAAACACTGTTGTTATAATATGAGAATCTGCATTCGTTCCTTCATTCAGAATATAATTTCTGCATAAGATAAATTGGATACAGTAACAGGCCTGGATATACCACTGTTGTATCTGTCATGCTATACAGTGTCCATCATGCCAGGGAAATGTATCCCCTAAGGCAGTGATGAAAGACCAAATAAAACCAATGTGTAATCAAACCAAGTGCTGAGGAAATGCAATCGGTTCTATTGACAAATGCAATAGTCTCTGATGCTACTGATACTAAGCAGACCGAGGCGTGAAAACATATCTCAAGCAGCTTCAAATGTTAAAAGCTGCACTGAAAATTTGGCATTTTCACACTGCTTCTAATAGTAAAAAAGTGATTAGGATTGCTTGGGAAGAAGGCATTTTCTTACACAAAAAGAAAATAAACCAAAACAAAATTAAAGGAGGCGATACCTTACCACGTCCAAAGACAATCAGATATGGGAACAAAACAAAGCTCAAAAACTACAAAAACCCTTCAGAAGCCAGTAGTTTCCAGTTTGATTGGGCCCCATATGGCTGTTTTATCTGCCAGACTTACTCAGCCATCTCTTAGGTTAAAATATTGTGCAGCTGCAGTTTTCCTAATCATTTGAAAGCATGCGAGATGGGTATCAGTGCTCGGTCTGTTTGTGTGTGTGGGAATGGCAGAGCAGGCAGGCAGGAAGGGAGGGAGGGAGTTTGGACTACTTACGTTAACCTCAGTGATCGCTATGTCAACAATGCTACCCACAACTATCAAGGCATCAAATGTGTTCCATGCATCAACAAAATAATGCTGTGTAGGGATGGACAGAAAAGGAAAACAACAGAAGAAAAGGACAAAACATAAGACATTTAAAAAAATGGAAAGAACGGAAATTAAAGGAGAGAGGAGAAAAAATAAGATAAAAACCATTACATACATGAGCACTGGAGTTTTTAGTAGGAGTAGAAAGGGAAAGAAACAACAAAATTTAAAAAAGGCTAAAAAAGAAAAGAGGGGGCAGTCTGAAGAAGATAGACAGCACAGGTAGAGCAGCAGCGATCGGTCATGCTTGTCTATGAGAGGAAATGTCAACAGGAACAGGAACAGTAAGGAACAATATGCAACAAAATCACAACTAAAAAAAATGAGAAAAAGCTGCGTAAGGCTGTTTGTGATTGGTCAGTGAGTTAGTTCAGTTAGTCAGGGGGATCAAACCTGAGTGTCACAGTGTGGCCAAAAAAACAAAAGAAAAGAAACCAAAAAAACCCAACAACATTTTAGATACTGTGAAGAGTTAGGAAAGAGGACGCAAGACAGAAACCTTTGTGCTCAAAGCTAAACCCTGCCTCTGTTTCCTCGACTTTTTGTGAAACCCAGGAAGAAGCTTGTTCTCGCTCAGGAACCTCTGTGGCTGTGGGTGGGGGGAGTGGGGGTCCCGTGCGTGGCAGCGGCCATCTTGGTTTTAAGAATGAAAGGAAGAGAAGGAGGAGGAAGAAGAGAAGGAGGAGGCTGACAAAGAAGATAGATGAAGAGAAATGACAGCATGACAGAGAGTAACCACAAAGGAAAGGAGAGCAGAAGGTAAGACAGAGTGAGAGGACATGAGACAGAGAGGGAGAGACAAGGAGAGTGAAGTGGGAAGGGGGGGGACGTCGTACTTACGTTGATTTCACTGAGAATGACGTCTATTATGCTGCCAATTACGATGAGGAAATCAAACACATTCCAGGGATCACTAAAGTACCCCTACACAGGATGAGGTGAGCAAGAGGAGGAGGAGGGTAAGAAAGGTAGGTTAGAAGGAAAACAACATCTGCTGCCACTTCGCAGCCCCTATCAAGGTGGTATGAGGTTGTACAGTACATTGAGGAAACAGAAAGAAAATCAGCTACACTTGATGAACCAACACATGAAAGGATAAGAAGTTTCCACTGAGCTATCTGTTCATCGAGTGCAGCTGAATTTCCTGCTCTGCGAAGGATGGTGGGTTAAATGGTTATTTACATCTTCCACGTGCATCTCGGGGCTATTCAGCAAAGCTGTGGCAGTGATTACACTGAAAGCCGACTTTGTTTACTTAACTTATTGTGGGCAATTCTTTATCAGCATTGGTACAAAGGCAGTATTTATGCAAAAATACATCTATATATCTTCAGGCCAGAATGGTATTATTCACATTTATTTTTATAGTGTAATTACAAAGAGCTGCGTCTTTGAACATTAATGAACCTTGGAGTTTCGTCTGCATACACTGTCGTCTAATACGTCACTGTGATTATTCTTTTTTTTAAACACATCTGGACCACTTTGACTCGTTCTCGGTCATAGTTTTGCATATTTTACAGGAATGGAACTAGCGACTAGCTACAATATTTTCAACAAAAACATTAAGTCGTAAGGTATGCATGACAAATATCACGCAACTGTTTGCACCAATTGCTAAATTGGTGGCTACACACACTGACGGGGAATGGAGATCAATCTTGCTGATCTATTTTAAGCTTCTTCATCTGTCATCAGCAGCTGAGATAACATGAAAAAAAGGGGGGAAAAAAACTCCTCCTGCCATAATTCGTCTGCACAGTGCAGATATTAGAAGGTATCCTTGGCAACAGTGGTTTTAATGAAGTTGCTTTCAGTTTTAGGAATAATAATGAGAACTGAGAGTTAAATATTAGTCAAACGGGGGTTTGGCATTAGTACCCAAATACTCATTTATGAATTGATTAAATAGAGAGATTAGACAAAATAAGCATTGTCTAAATAAATAATTAGATTATGTGATTCATTAAAGACTTAAAAATATAAAAGAGTGGGAAAAACTGTAAAAACATGTAAAAGTCTTTGTTAGTGTTACTGTTGCCCATCCATTGATCAACCTATCAAAAAGTATTGAGGTTAAATAGAATGAGGCAAACATTACTGGAGCGAATTCCTTGCGTCTGTGAAACCTGAGAAGCAAAAGCATTGGTGAGCTCCTGCGTCCTGTGCGATGGCTGTTTAAGGCAAAAGTTTATCAAGGCAAGGAAAAGCATACACAACACCATATGTCCTAAGCACTGTTCATTGTGGCTTGGGAATCTGCTGTCATGCTGCACCACAATAAACACAAGAAAGAAAGATGCAAAACAAGTATCAGTTCGTCAGTATTTTATATGTAAAGAGTCACAACTTAACTGGTGATACTTTGATGTTTTTTAAAAAGAGAAACGCTGCCTTTATGATCTGGCAGTTCATCTTCCTCACATACATAACGCAGCGCAGCACGATGTAAATTCCCAAGTCCTAAAATTCATTGTTCCAAAATCCACTGTTGGCTAAAATACTGCAGAGCATGCATTATGTTACTCAGACAAAATGTTCTAACCGTAGCATTTCAAAAGTCATTACAAGATAACCATCTTGCAACTATTTAAATAAAAAGCACAAACTTTGCAGAGGATTATTGGAAGAAACAACAAAACAAAACAACAGAAGACTTGTAATTTAATTAGTGGTTGGAAAACATTGTGTGCAAAATAGTAGATGGTCTTCATTAATGAGCTCAATTAACTTTTGTAATAACTGGAAAACCTTTGTTCTTTTGATTAGTACAATGCAACAGTAGTCAAAGGAGTAAAGTATAATATGAAACTATGTTATTGCTGTTGATTGCGTTCAAGATTCTCCACTAACCCTGCGGTAATAAGAGGGAGCATGCCCATCTGTTACTGTTTAAATAGCTGAAGCACCAGGAAGTTCTTAGATTGGGCACGGCAACAACAGCAGGATAACAAGGGAACAATGGGATTAAGCACATAAACGCTTTCCTCTAATCAAGGTTTAAATCCATCGTATCGTAAGGAAGGAAATGAAAAAGAATTATGAATTTAGAGCACAACAATCCGTCTTCTGCAACGCTGTGACTCAAAAGCCTTTAAAAAAAACTATTAAACTCTTTTTCTTCCGGGCTGCAATGAGCACTGATAGATAGAGCTGTGAGTTTATCTAATTTCATCTAACATTACATTATAAAATGTCTCTTTGTCTGTGCTTTTTCACATTTCTCTAGTCTGTAGTCCTACACAGGTATCACTGTTATTCTAGCCTGCTGTTTGAGTAGTGAACATACCCTGGGTTTGAAGGCGATCAGTTTAAGGATCATCTCAACAGTGAAAAGTCCCGTGAAGAGCATGTTGAGGATGTTCATGGCATCATTGAAATTTTTGGTCTGTCCATGATGCTGCAGGGAAAAAAAACACAAACTCATTACGCAATGTTAGTTCTATGGGAGTTTTTTTTCTAAATGTACACACACACACATTACTCACCTGCATGGCCAGACAGATGGTGTTGAGAAGGATGAGTGTGAACATCAAATACTCAAAGTAGGTGGAGTTGACCACATACCACACCTTGTACTGGTAAGGGTTCTTGGGGATGTAGCGACGCAGCGGACGAGCCTTTAGAGCGTACTCCACGCACTGACGCTGTGGCATACACACACAAACACAAAGGTGAGCATTTGCCATTTACATGTGTCTGCTGATGTATTCAGCTGTGTGTCGCCCTGTTCCCAGACAGTCATGGAGGAAAAGCTGTAGAAAAGTCTTTTGGCACGCTAAAAAAGCTAGACTACTCTTCTATCCTCTGTCTGCATTTACATGCTTTTTCTGAAACATGGATCATGTCAGAGAACACAGCCGCAGGCCCTTGGCCTCATTCCTTTTGTAAGGTTTAGTCTCATCTTTTTTGAACTGCTGCAGCTCCTCCTGGCTGGGCTCCTGAAGTGGTTCTGCTCCTAAAACTCATGTTCAGCCTCTTCAGATTCATCCGTGTCAAACCCCCATTGCCTGGCTCTTATTCCTTCTCCCTTGTGGCTCCTAAATGACACAATGACTTTCCCGCTCCTGTCAGAACAGTAGAATCACTCCTCTGTACCTTTAAAAAAATCTCTCTGCTGTACTACGAGATTTAAAGTCAGAAAGTTATCACTATACAAACAAAAAAAAAAGTTTCAAAAGTACTAATAATTTTATCGAGTAGTAACTTTACACAAAATATACACGAACACTACCTGGTTTTTGTCCAGCTCGCAGTTCTTATATTCTTGCTCCCCTTGTTCCTGGAATGTGACGATGACGAAACCGACGAAAATGTTCATCATGAAGAAGGCAATGATGATGATGTAGATGATAAAGAAGATGGAAATGACCACGCGGTAGTTGTAAATGGGCCCCACATCCTCAGCATGAGAGTCAATGGCTCGGTACAGTAACCTGACAAAGAGACGGAAAATGAAATCTGGAATTTAAAAAACAAATTGCATTTATTCCATTGTTTAGTAAGAAGTTTCACAAAAGTTCAAAAGAAAACTATTATATTTGAACACTGTGCATGTATTCAAATTGTTATGTATTTAAACAGTCAGTTTAGTCAGTCTGAAAACCCTCTACATGTCATTATTATCACTTTGACCTTCAGATCAATCAGAATTTTGAAAAAGAGGTCAGGGGTCAAATGTGACATAATATTTTAAATCTTTATACGGTACTATCTCTATGTTGACAATAGAAACCACACTTACCACAGCTATAAGGCTTATTGTCAATTTTGGACCAATAAATTACTGAGTTGACCTTGGATGTGGATTGTAAGAATGACCCCACTCTACACTCTTACAAAGTTTTATCTGAATTCAGACACAATGACATGCACACACTCACTTAAACCACAAAATTGGCAGAGGTCATAAAAAAAGGGATCGTAATATATATACATAAAAAAACATCTGCACTAGGTTGTTATATAGACACACACCCTGGCCATCCCTCGAAGGTAGACACGGCAAACAGTGCCATCATGCCTTGTAGAACATCATCAAAGTTAAAGTCACTGTTCTCCCACACTCTTGGGGCTTTGTCAGGCTTCCCCACATCCCCGTCTTTATATGTGATGAAAGAACCTCTGTGGACGCAAACAGACATACACACACATAATGTAGTTAGACTGTAAGAAAAAAGATTAAGATGCCGTCTGCAGGGGGTATCTCTTACCTGCACTCTGCCTGAGTCTGCTTAGAGTTGTCGGTACAGTAGAAGAACTTGCCCTGATTGAAACACGAGACAATTTCTTAGTCAGAATTTTAAAAAAGGGTTCAAAAAGTACATTAACTAACTGATCATATTCCCTTTTTTTACCTTAAAGAGTTGCACTCCAATACAGGCGAACATGAACTGGAGTAATGTGGTGACGATGACGATGTTGCCAATAGTCCTGATGGCCACAAACACGCACTGCACTACATGCTGCAAAAAACCCACCAAATATAAGAGTGAGTGATAAGTCTATGCCTTTTTTTAGAGGACAGATAAGTGTTCATTGTGTGTATTTTTTATGCGTGACTATGTCAACCTTTAGTCCTTTGGCTCTGTTGATGGCCCTCAGTGGTCTAAGCACGCGCAGAACTCTCAGGATTTTTACAACATTAATTGCGCTGGACCTGTAGACACACATTTGATTAAACTACTGACCTGCCAATTTGATTGACCACATCTTACCATCTTAAAAAAAAATATTTGTAATGTTGGAACAACACACACCATAAACTGCTTTCAGTAGAGTCTTTACTTTTAAACACAAACTGTGGAGGCTGATGCAACGAAAAGCTAATGAAATGACAAAAAATGGACAAAATACAATGGACAACTGAAATAAAAGTTCACAAGAAATTAAGAAAGATGACAAAAAACAGATACAAAAAGGAATTTAACACAGCCTTGATTTGTTTTTAGGGAAACATAAAATGTAAAACTGAAATTTTGTCACGGCTTGGAGTGGAGAGCACCGAGAGGCAGAAGTCGAAGGCAGGAGAAGTAACTGAAAGTGAGCAGTTTATTTGGCTGCTGAAAAATTGTACAAAATACAAAAAAGACCAAACAGGAACACAAGGAGGATGAAAAAACATGTAACACCATGGGAACAAAAGAAGGTAAGAAAACAGACGCCATGACAAACAGAAAGGTCGGAGTATACATACACTGGGAACTGATTACATGATGGCACACAGCTAGGAAGAGGGGAGAGGTGCACCAGTCAGCAACAGGTAAAAACAATGAGGGGAAAAAAATAGAAAGTAAAACTGGATACAGAAGACTAACCTTCCAAGTAGAAGAGTAAAACGAAAAAAACGCCGAGATATGAAGACAAACACTAAACAAGGTGACAGAAACAGTGGGAACACAAAACAAAGACACCAACACAGACACGAAAAAGGAACTCAAAGAAACAATGGGGGTACTGTGAGCATGAAAAACAGGAACAAAAACCCAAGAACCCAGAACTCAACATCATGCATTTCATCATCTACACCAAACTACTGTTATTATTATTTTAACTAACATCCCATAGCTGTGAAAGCGTTCTTCCCAAGAAGACCAACGTGTATTATGTTACTAAATAAATTCATCTTTATGCCTAGCTTGTTGCTGTAATGTTGTTAATGTTATTTATTTTATAAACAGAAACTATTTAGCATACTTACTTTTTAGACAGTTTAAAGCAAATAGACTTTGTTAATGTTACGAGTAGTTCTAGCATCAGTTATCAAGGGGTCACTTTCAAAAGCAGAAAGCATACAGTCACGTCCATAATTTGTCTGACAAAGACACAATTTTTTTTTTTTACTTTTTCTAAACTACCATAGTTGATTTAAATCAAGCTATTAAGATGTGAATAAATTTCCCCCTTTCAGCTTTAATTCAAGGTGATTTTACAAAAGTTTGCAATAACATTTCAGTAATTAAAGCCATTGTTTGATACCATTTTCAGAGACTCAAAAGTAATTGGACAATTAAACGACAAAGCACATTTTTAAATATATTTTTAAAGATCAATCTTAAAGAAATATCATCGTACATCATGTTCCTTAGTTGTCTTTTGTGGTATTTCAGCCCTTTGCAGTGTTTCTCCTATCTCTCTGATATTTTAAAAAGTTTATTACTTTAGTTTATTTTGTTTTTAATGAGGGCCTCCTTCAATTGCACTGACATCTCTTTGAGCCTCATATTTAAAAATGCAACATTTTTTGCACTTCAGATATTATGTTTGGGTGTGTCATGAAATAAGAAAGGAACAGGCCATCAATGTTAGTCCACCAATTGTCCAATTGCTTTTGAGCATCTGAAAATAGGAGAGCGTATATGAAAATTGTTGTAATTCCTGAACCGTTCATGCAAAATTTTTGTAAAAGCCCTAAAATTAAAGCTGAAAGTCTGCAATTAAAGTTAATTGCATCTTGATTGTTTGATTTAAAATCCATTGTAATGGTTCACAGAGGCAAAAGTGCCAAAATTATGTCACTGTCTGACAAATTATGGACCTAACTGTAGCTCCTCAAAAACAGATATTAGTAACAGTGTATCCGTTACATAGTAATGCACATGAAACACATATAATATATGGACAAACACACATAATGAAACAACACGGATGGGCCAACATAAAGACACAGGCAGACATTTACAAGCAAACTACTGTGCTGTAAAAGAGTGTCACTACAAGCCAAAGGTCAAATGGTGTGACCTTTTTCAGGTAGAGCTTTAAAAGAAAGTGATTTACATACAAAGGAAAAAAAAGAATAAAATTAATACCATGACATTTTGAGTTGTACAGTAACTGTCTGGAAAGAGCTTTAGCATTAGTCCTTCTCTGATCTGAACCGGGCCTCTCTCAGCGTGATTATTTATACCTGAGCTGAGTTGGTCAAAGTCGCTTCCCTTTATTTAAAAAGCCAGTTTTTCAGATAAATGAAGGAAAAATACAAAAACGCTTTCCACTGTGTGACACAAGTACAAGGAAAAGAAGGTGTTTTCAAAATGTCAACATAAATAGATTTCAAGGAGTGACTTTCTTGATGGGTAAAGTTGTGATTTGGAGGGAAACAATACTCTGTGCTAACTTTGAAACAAAGAGTGAGAAACAAAAGAAAAAAATTACCCGCTGTGCAACTTTTTACAGAGAAATGTGGAAGTTAAAGGCACTTAAAGGTAGCTCGTGTGGAGTAGGATGTTATCAATCGCATATCACAGTCAAACCAACTAGGTAGGTTATTCGTGGAAACGTCAAATTATGTTAAAAGGAGATATTTTAACTGTCGGAGTCTGATGACAGGGATGAAGCACGCCATCCACCTGATGAAAAGGACTCTGACTAGCGATAAGAGAGCAAAAATAGATGAGGTCATCAGGTATTGTTTTGCTATAGTTCTGTCTTCTTAGCTGATGTAAGCCATATTTCATGCTGTCACATTATGAGGCTTACTCGGGGTGACAACACAAACAAGCAATCTGTCATATGTACAGTAGGAGATTTTTTACATGCTTTTTTATGAGCGTTTTTTTCACAGCTTCTCTACAACTTATACTTAAAATGGGTTCTTATTTTGTAGGAGTAAAAATAAAAAAACTATATCACAGAAGTGGTTTAGTTGATCATAACATCATTGCAGTTCTTTTAACTGTGATAAATAAAGAAAAATCCCACTCACTCGCTACCTTTAACAGGCAAAAACCACTGGATTCTAGCATTAGGGCGTCATTTCTATAACCCAGGAGAGTTGCATTTATCTAGAAATATGAGAACTGAATTTGACCTGCCCCCAAAATCCATGACAAAAAGTGAAAAAAAAGAAGAACAAACTCATTAACATCAATTGGATATGAAATGCGACGAGAGTATTGGAAGACCCAGGATAATTTACTCAATGTAACACTTTTTCTGGGTAGAAACCAATTATGTTGCTGCTTGCAAAAGATGCATTCTGCAGTGGATCTGGCTCAAAAAGAACTGCATGTGTTCATTCGTTACAAGTTCAGTGTTATCCTACTCGACAAAACCATTCAGTGACAGATTTGGTTTTATTTGTTCTTGCTTTGAGTGAGTCTTCGACTAAACTCTCCAAGACTATAGGAATATCAAATCAAAAAAGTGACAGCTTTACACGGTTCAGGTGACGGTCTGTTAAAGGGGTTATAACACGGACTAATATGGACTTACGTCGAGAAGTCTAGTCTATTAAGCATCAGAGACAGAAAGTGCAGTATAGAATATTAAACATCACAGCATTTCAATGAGTTATTTGCTGCAAGAAGAAGAGAACATTTTAATAAACATCACAAAGAGACAGCGGATTAGGAGTAATGAAGTGTGAACTTGTTATGAGAAGACAGAGAAGTGTAAAGCACGGAGCAATTTGCTAATAAAAACGTTTTTTTTTTCCGACTTAGGCACTTGATTTGTGTCTCACGCAGTAGTCACAATTTGTGTGATTATATACGAGACAATAACACAAATGCGTGTATAATGATATTTGGAAAATGTTAGTAATATTGGTGAACAAAAGCTTACAATTGACTGGATCAGGTATAACACATGCACCATAAAACATCGTACTGTACTCACTGTATTCCAGAGGAGATGAGGGACACGCTGACCACCACCAAGTCCAGGATGTTAAAATAGTTTCTACAGAAAGAACCTTTGTGGAGGAAGGCGCCATAGGCTGTCATCTGCAGGGGTCAAAGTTCAGATTATTACCTTTTACCATGAGCAGCAATATTTTAGAAGGGTTTAATGCTAGCTTACCAGAAACAACACTATATTACCACATCTACAGTTTTCCTATCTATACATCTAAATCCAGTAAATAATTTTTGGTAAGCACATGAACCAGCTTGTAATGATTAAATATTATTTGACAGCCAAATGTTAATTTTAGCAAAGAAAAAAAAAAGAAACTGAATGAACAGTGAATGAATGCTTTAGTGTGCATCACAAACATTAAATACTACCTTAAGAATGATCTCGATGGTGAAGAGTCCAGTAAACACATGATCTGCATAGCCCAGGATCTGAAAATAAATACAACACTGTATTTTAACTGGACTTGGACTACCCCTGCCCGACACGCAAAGGCTTTCTGAATGAACAGAGATCAAAGTTGTTACACTGTTTCATTTGCCATGACAAAGTTCTTAATGAACCAAGATTGTTTAACATTTCACAAAGCAAAGCTGAATGAATTCAGAAATGCTCATGACTCTCTTAAGGCCACAGTATACCCGCTGTAATGGTCGCTTCGCTGACCACTGCAAGTGATTTTAACAGAAACCCGTATTTACACCTGCCGTTACAGTGCAGGAAGGTGCTGCGGTATTCTTCTGAAGGATAGGTGTCGCCACTCAGACAGTATCACCACACAAGCACTAATGTAGGAGGAGAAGAAATCAAAACCGGATGTTTTCAAACTGTATATCTGTATGTGTCTGAGCTCCTGTGCTGGAATATTATTAAAATGCCGCTAAAAAAACGACACGGCCGCTCAACTCAGCTGCGGTGGCTGTGGCGCAATCCGATTTACAAAAATCCAGAGATGTACGACTAGCCAATGCGCCACCCACGACCCAAACACAGCATTAGAAGGCACTTTTTTTAGGTTCATAGTCTGTACATAAATGATGGCAGTAGCTACTGGGCCTGAAAAGATGGCGAACTCTTGTGCTCATCCATTGTATAGAAGTAAATTTTTATACAGAAGATAAAAAAAAACAAGATAGAAACAGTCAAAATGCTCATCTAGAGGCTTCAGAACATCAGTCTACAAACCAGTTGGTGATGTCCACTGCCTATATACAATCTATTTGTGCCCCATTAGCAGAAGCACTCTTGAAGCCCTAAACTTGGTAAAATGTGTGGTAAAACTTGGCAATGAATGTGTGCTTCTTTTTGGGAAAAAGCAGGACTTACGGTCAGCTGCAGCATAACATAAATGACTCCACAACTTACTGAAATAATGATAATGTTCAGGTCCAAATGAACTAAAATAGAAATGCTGGAAAAAAGGTTTTTTGATTTCATTACTGTTTCAGACTAAGGTTAATTGGTTTAGACTAATAGAATATATAATAGGATCCTACACCAAAGCAAGGGAAAATATAATAAAACAGATCTTTATTGGCCTCTGAGGAATACGTCTCACTGACTGAGACAGGAAACTGTGCACAAAAACAGATACAGCAGCACACATGGTGTTTACATTAGACTACAGCTCCATTACAGTCATAAACACCACATTAATTTACGAACAACGGGCTGATGTCACACAGCGAGTACAATTGCGGATATATCCTTCGTATACTGCAAAGTAACTGCAAATATTGCGGTTTCAAAGCTCGCCTTGAGGCTAAACACGAAGTCTCCGCTGCTGCATACGAATTAAAAGACACAACTTCTTACACATTGTCAAAACAGACTGTGCAAACACTAAAACAGTAAATACATTCATTTCTTGATTAAATGTTGACATTTAGCAAAACAAACACAAAAAACACCCCCATAAATATATTTTCACACTGTATGTGTACAAAATGATACAATAACTACTCATTTTTCTTTTTGGCTAATAAAACAGTTTAAAAGAGCACAAAGCTTAAGAGGCGTTTCATATCTTCTTAACATGAAGTTAGTAACAGTTACAGTACTCGAGACGAAATCTCATTAAGTGTAACGGGCCACTCACAATAAGCTTTGGTTCCTCTATAGCTATAATCCATTTAGGTCAGAATGAGTGTGCGTGTGGGCATCTAATTATGGCTACTGTGCCTTACTGTACATCCGGCATTGTATGTCTTTATATACTTTATTTATACTGTTATATATGGGTTTTTTTATGCTTACAGGTGGCTGTGGCTCAGGCAGTAGAGCTGGTCGTCCAGTAATCATAAGGTTGTTAGATATACTGCCGAAATACTGCTGTGGATACTGAACCCTGATTTGCCCCAGATTCATTAATTGACGTGTGAGAGTGTATGTGAATGTTAGATAAAAGTGCTTAAGTATAGATAAAAGCAGTCTATGAATGCGCTCAAATCGAGTAGACGGGCGTTATATCACTTATATGCTACCTTATTTCTGAAGGAGTCATTTTTGACAGGGTCTTCTGCCGCTAGACTGATGCTGCTGAGCAGGATGAAGAAGAGGATGAGGTTGGTGAAGATGTTGTGGTTGACGACCTTATGGCAGAGAACCCTGAACCTACAAAACAAAGTTCAAGAGAGAAAGAAAGCAAAATGTTTTCATCTAGTCTCTTTAAAGGAAAAGGATGCCAAAACAAATGCAGCAGAAGCTGACTGAAATCTTGGGCAGAGAAAATGAAGTTGGAGAGGAAGATTACTTGTTGGTGTGGCTGAAGATAAAGAAAGCTCGGGCCTCAGGCATGGGGACAGCCTTCTCCTTCAGCTGAATGTCAGAGAGGGGCCGTGGCCTCGGGCCCACAGGCATCTCTGGCTCATCATCGTCTTCATCTCCTGATTAGGAGGAACGGGAAAGAGGAGAGTAAGATAAAGAAGGAAAGGGGGAAGAAGGAATATAATGTTAGTAACTAACTGTTTTTTATAATAACAAAGACAAAATTCTCAATGAAACCACCTCTTACCTTATACCTATAGGAACACATAATATTTATGGCTGTGGTGTGTGTTACCTATATAATCATTGGCGGGATATGGATTCTTCTCTTCGCTCTCATCCCCACAGCAGTCATCCATGTTAATCTGAAAAGGAGAAGTATGAGATTTCGTTCATTTTTTCTCACTCCTTTGAACAGACACACATATTCTTACTGAGTCTTTGTGTGTCTCTATGTACCTTTGTAGCAGTGTTGGTCTCCCCATCAGAAGTAATGGACTTCAGCTCTATTTTCTCCTTCTTCTCTTCTTCCAGAGGCGGCTTCTCATTTTCATGACGCTTCTCTGGACTGCCAAGCCTGGAGAAGGAGAGAGAACAAGAAGATCCTCAACTCTAGCATCATCCCTTCTCCATACATAAATTAACATCAGAGGGACAACATAAAGACGTGTAATCATAGGGGGGTATTTTCTCAGCTGTGAGGAAAATTACAATTTTCTGTTGCACCTTTTCCATAGATTAATACAGATTGCAACTAAGCAGAATACATTTTTATGATTTGTGCTAAAGAACACTTTCTTTCTCAGCTGCACTTTAAACTCAACTTTGATCTTTGCTGGGAATTAATCTTTGCAATGATAATGAAAAAAATAATAAACTGTTGTAGAGAAAAGCCAAATAATATATTTGTATTCTATGTATTAAAAAGCAATTTTAGTGGTTTAATTCAAGCTTCTAGTGTCAGCATCCTTATTCACCTTGAGAAATAATAGGCTATCCAAGATGCTGCAAGCTAATGTTTTCCCTGGGTGCTGTTTGGATTGGCCAGGTCTCAACATCTCCCTCTATCCCTTTACAATTTTTTGTCTGACTGCCTCCATTCAGTTTTCTGCTTTACCTGGCCAGTTTTTTCCTCTCCTTCTCCTCCTCTTCCTCTTTCTGGGCTGATGTCAGGCTCTCGGCGTCTGCCAGATTGTCTACAGCAATGGCCAAGAAGACATTCAGCAGGATATCTGTTCAGAGGGGTGATGTTAAGGATGTTGCTGACCCATCAGATCACAAACAAAGCTGGCTATAAACAGGTGGCAACCCCTGGGGCTAAAAAAGGAAGCCAAAACCTACAGTTACTGTAATGACCACTTGAGGCTTGGGTTAAAAAGTGAGTTTTGTTTTGTTTTTTGTTTTGTTTTTTGCTTTGTTTTATTCTTTGCTTCGAGCCCTGTGTACAGGAGCTGCATGCTAAAACATCTTTTGTTAAAAGGGTTGGCGTAATAAGCAAATGCTTCAGCCAATACCTTTTGATTAGCCTTGTCTTGTGCTTTCTTGCTTTGTGGTAATCTTTTTTCTTTATTCACTGAGATATTTGAATGCTAATCAATAAATCAAAAAAAAAAAAAATCAGTTAATGTTCATAGACTGTTATGTTGAAGTGATCAGATAAACATCATTCAAAACCAATGAATGCAGACTCCAAAGCCAAATGACTAATCCTGCACTGGCTTTGGATTCAACAGGCTAAGCTGATGAATAGTAACAATTTAATCTGAAAAACACATTTTTAACTACTCTGAACTTTTAAGTACAGACGCTCAGTGGCCCGCACTAAAATCTTTTAGCTTTAGGGAAAGCATCTGCATGCAAAATGTGTTCTTTTCCCCTGCAACTGCATCTTAACAAGGGGTTAGATATCAGATGTGACTCAGTGATTCAAATCACAATCAGCAACACCAGTATCCATTTGATGACAGGATTAAAGATTGTCAGAAAACAAATTTGACTGTCAGTTACTGGATCTGACTCACCATGTTTTTATTTTGAAATTCTACATGTATAAGCATCACGCCCACATGTCCTGGGTTACTGGTGTAGCTATTCCATGTATTTGTATTTACATAGCACCAACAGCTAAAAGGACCTGACATTATAATAGAAAGACTCTGCAACAATCTAGAACAACCAAAAGATTCCCTATGAGCAAGTGCTTTGTGACAATGGGGACCTCCTGTTGTGGTAGGATACAGTTTCCGCAGATGAAGAGGATGATGAAGTAGATGCAAACTAGCATGCCAGGAAAAGCTGGACCACCGTACGCCATGATACCATCATACATCACAGAGTTCCAGTCCTCTCCGGTCAGGATCTGTAGAGACAGAAGACAGTAAACAAAATCTTATAAAAATTTATTTTCATTTAAAAGAAGCCTCAGCCTCGTGATAGTGACAGATTACATTTAATTAAGCAACATTATAAAATTTACACTTTTTGTATCATTCAAGGACAAATGTAAGGTGACAATGGAGGCCGGACACACTTCACGAGAAAAAGTGGCGCATGATTACCTGAAACACAGTGAGCAGAGACTGGGGGAAGTTGTCAAACGTGCTTCGTCTGGTCTCGTCAAAGTTGAATTTTCCCCCAAACAGCTGCATGCCCAGCAGGGAGAAGATGATGATGAAGAGGAACAGCAGGAGCAGCAGGGAAGCGATGGAGCGGACAGAGTTCAGCAGGGATGCCACCAGGTTGGACAAAGAGTTCCAATATCTAAAGGAAGAGAAATTTAGTTGAAATGGTAGTCTTGTTATAATATATTTGGTAGGTTGACTGTTGGATTTCTATTTTGATTTCTTTATAGTTTAGAAGTGACTAGAAGGGAGTCTGATAGTTTCTGTTTCAGTTTAACAGTGCTGCCGGAGTTTCCTGCTAAGAAGTTTATGTTTTGCCATCCTGGATTCATGATTTAGTGTTTCAGTTGTAGGATTGAACTTTTAAGTGTTTCCTTTATAGTTTTTTTCCCTCTGTTCTGTGTTTCTGTTTTATGTGTTTGCCCTCCAGAGTTCCTTTGTCTCTGTCTTCATGTTAATGTGACCGTCGTATCTCTGTGAGTATTTTGGTTACTCCCTGTTTTCAAGTGGGTGTTTTTGTGCGTCCTGTGTATGTTTTGCTTCCAATCTGCCTTTCTGCCATTGTCTTTACCTGTGTGTGGGTGTGTTACCCTCCTGTTATTCATTTCCTAATTAGCCCTTTGTGTATAAATAGTCCAGTCTTTGTCACAGTGTGTTCTCTGTGTGTAGCCTTTGCATGTTTTGTTGTGCTGATTTTTTGTTCTTAGACCTTGTTAATTTTTACTCCAGTTTACATATATTCAAAGCTACTATTGAAAACTTTGCTTTGTTATTAAGGTTTCTTTCTGAAATCCTGTATTTGGATCCTCACCCCTATGCTTCCCAAACCTTGACAAGTCTAAAAAGCCAATATACAATCACTGGACTGTATTTGGTACACCTGTTAAACTGATTAATGCAGTGACTTAAGTGACTCTGAATGTGGCATAGTTGTTGGTGTCAGCCTGGTCTGATGAGCTTTGATTTATGGTGCGACATTCAGATGGTTGAGTCAGCATTTGGCATAAACAACATGAAAGCATAGATCCATCCTTCCTTGAATCCAGTCCAATACCTGGCTGTTGTTGCTGTCCATCTCTTTATGACCACAGTGTCTTCTGACGACTGCTTCTAGTAGGATAAGGCGCCACGTCACAAAGCTCAAATCATTTCCCACTGCTTTCCTAATCTTGACAATACGTTAACTGGACTCTATTAGCCTCAAAAGTCACTAAAGCTCAATCCAATAGCGCTCGTTTGGGATGTGGTGAACAGGATGTGTAGCTGACAAATGCTATCGTGTCAATATGGACCAAAACCTCTGAGGAAGGTTTCCAGCACAGCGCTGAATCTATGCTTTGAAGAATTACAGCAGTTCTCAAGGCAAAACTGCATCCACCTCGTTATAACGAGGTGTACCTAATGAAGCGGTCAATGAGTGTATGTAAACTAGTCACAATAGGAAATTCTCACTAAATGATTACTGTGGCAAAATAAAATCCAAGTTTGTTTGTTGTTTTTGGTAATTGCATCACAGACCTATTGTAACCTGTTAGTTCTTCATCCTCTGTTTCCGCTTTGCTGAATGCAAAATTAAGGCTCCACTGGTATAGAAACACTGTAAAACGGGGCAGTGTTAGCTCAGTAGGTAGAGTGGTAGAGTGGTGGCCCCATGATTGGAAGGTTGGGGGTTCGAATCCACTGAACGGCTACCCTGAGGTACCCCTGAGCAAGGTACCGTACCTACACACTGCTCCCTGGGCGCCCATGGCTGCCCACTACTTCACTGAGTGAATGGGTTAAATGCAGAGAGGAATTTGCCCACGGGGATCAATAAAGTATATATTATTATTATTATTATTAAAAAGATGTTACTTTATGTTCAGTATAGCATTAGGTATCTGGGTGAGTATCTTGCCTGTTGGAGGACTGAAGGAATAACTTCTGCTTATCAAATGCATATGCTTTAAGGTCTACACTAACCTGGTTATTTTGAAGATTCGGAGTAAGCGTACACAACGTAACACAGAGATGCCAAGAGGAGACATGATTTTTGTTTCCACCAGAATGGTTTCAAGGATCCCTCCACATACTACGAAGCTGTCGAACCGATTGAAGAGTGAAACAAAGTAGGCCTGTGAGAAGCAAAACGCAGACGTTAAAGGTAGAAAAAAGGGTAGAATGTGGTCAATGTTAACACAAAACAGTGATACAGTGTCCTACCTGCAGGCCCAGACTGTACATCTTCAACAGCATCTCTCCAGTAAAGAGTGCTAGCAAAACCTTATTGGCTATGTCTGGGGAGGGAAATAAAGGGGGAGTAAAATTAGTGTGGGATGAAAATATAATGCCAAAGAAAGTAATTGCACAGAGGTCAATAATTAAGCCCAGATCAGACATATTACTGTTTTGTGTGCATGTGTGTGGGTTGAGCAATGTACCTTGTACATCAGTTAGCCACTGAGGCTGCTGGTGATGTTCAGAGGCAATGGTCAGAGTGTTGAGGAAAACCAGGAAAATGACCAGCCAATAGAAAACTTGTGATTTGACTGCTGCCCGGCATTTCCTTCGACACAGCCTGTTCCACCTCCGAGAGTAGCGGCTGAGAAGGAAGAAGCAGAGATAATAAGTTGGGAAAAGGTGGGAGAGAAAAGAGAGGTAGGAGGATGGGACAGAGAATGGTGGGAAAAGGGAAAGATGAAGGAAGAGAAAAGGACCCACGAGCAATAGGATAAACCAAGAAAAATAATCAAAAGAAAGAAACGAATGGTGAAAAACAAATAGAGGAAGTGGAAGAAGGACAAGAAAGAGTCAATTAGGTTTTCTACAAAACAGTGATGACATCACGCCTCGGTCTGTGGTCGAGGGTTAGTCATCCTCAAAGGCGTTTCACAGAAAGGAGAAACCAGTACAAAGAGCTGTGCTGGAGCATGAGATATGCACTGTTTGAGAAAAAAAAAGAACATTTGCGCTCTAAAAATGATCAAAGGGGCAAATATAAAGTGAAATATGTTGTATTGTGTCTCACAACACAAAGGAAAACAATGCTTTAAAAAGAGAAGTAGCTCATTTTAGGATGCCAACCCCCTTTTTTTTTAAATTTAGTGATTTTAATATCTTCCTCTATGCTGTGGTCAGGTCTTTTGCACCTTGAATGCTCTCTCATGTTGGAAATGAAAGTCATTGTTTCTGATAATTGCTAGCGTTAAACTTCGCAGTCACATCTGTGTGAAAAACTCCACTCAAAGGGTGTTTCGACGCTCATATACTGATAAGGTGTCGACTGTAATTTCATAACTGTCCTATTCTGGTCAAGTGACATCAAAAACACTAACGAAGAGCAGCTTGTGGTCTTGTTGGCCTACAGGTGGAAAAGTAGTGACGCATGAATTTCACTTAAGATTTTCACATAATTTCAATAGCCTAGACACTGATTATATATTTATGTAATGAATTGCTTTAAAAAAGAACGAGCAATTAATTGTTTTTTCTCCAAATAAACACTGTAAGTCACTTTGTCATGATTTTGTACACATGTGGGTGTCTTTGCATTATGCGTACTTGACCCATTTGTCAACCGCAGCAAACATGCAAGAGGATTTTTCATCCAATTGTGACTCCTCTAATTCAAACAGATCAACACAGCCCACCAGAGAATCTTCTCCCTCTGCCTATATATGTTGCATCAGTCTTCTGTTTAAATGTGCGTGAGTGCTTTTTATAGTCACTTATGGCACACACTGGCTTCTGCCATGATGCTCACACTGAATTTTACATGAGACACACTCACAACACAAGCAGGCATGCATCGTTACGCTACAGTTTTTTATCGTGTCCGTGACTCCAATTCAAGAAACATTAGTGTTTTTCAAATACTTTGTGTACAGAGGGATAGTTAGTTCGTTGTCCCATCCCAGCTATGGAGATATCAGTGGAAGAATTTGGACCATTTTATGGAATAGTTGGAAATTTTTGAGAATTCCTTGATAATGCTCATTGTTTCAAGTAGTGATGAATATGGATTTTGCATGAAAAGTCAAATGTCGTCTGCATAAAGATTAATCTTGAGGTTATTATTAGATGTTGGGATTCAGATGATATTTTTATTTTGACAGATACTGTAGGCGCTATGAGTGGCTCAATTAAAAAAGAAAAAAGAAGACTGATGGTGATGGGCATCTTTGCCTAGTACCCCTGTTTCGTGTGTCATTTTGTGAGATTATTCCATTCGTAGTGCCAGTGGCTAATGGTGTGGTATACAGAAGTTATAGACTGATTCAATAAATCCAAAGTTTACCTTATCAAAAGCTTTTTCTCCATCACTGTAACAACAACTTATTGTTCTCGCAATTAAATTAAATAGTCTAAGTGTATTATTTGAGGAGTAAAGTGGTCCCTCGCTATAACGCAGTTCACCTTTCGCGACATCGCTGATTCACGGATTTTTTGTGTGTGCAATTTTTCATGGTTTTTGGGTTATTTTTTTTGGTTTGTTTGTTTTTTGTTTTTTTGACAGCGCATTGTGTTCTGCGTCCTGATGGGCTGTAGACCACTGTCAATCAATCTCGTGTGGGTCTTCTGTACAGTACAGAATGCGTTCAGCTTGTCAAATTGTTTGTACATTTTCTCCCCAACAAGCACAACAATGTGACAAAATGTTTTGCACCATCAAAGGCAACCGCGGGTGCCTTTGGTTTCATTCTGTAATACTGGACATATTTTTTCTACAAAGGTTTGAACTTTCAGGGTCTATAAATAAGAGTGAAAAGTGTGAAAATGCTCATGCCTGTCTGAGAACAGTGTGTAAAGTGTGTAGTGAGTGGTTTTACAGCCTCAAAACATCTATATATATAATTGTAATTATATAATTGTAAAAAATAAAGTTGGCTACTTCGTGGATTTCACCTATCGCGGGTTATTTTTGGAACATAACTCCCGCGATAAACAAGGGACCACTGTATTGACCTTTAATGAAGCCAGTGTGGTCTTAATGTATTATGTATGCATTTAATCTAGATACTGAGACGTGAGAGGGACAATAAAGGGACATATTAGGTTTCCATAGAAGTCAAAGAGTAAACAAATAGTAAACAGTCAGTATGCAGATTTTGTGGAAGCTGTGATGTGTGTTTTGTTTCTGTAATGAGACATAAAAAAATCATTTGAGCATGTTCCATAAATATTCTCCACAAATGTGGCGAATCTAACATATTTACTGGCAACTTTTTTGCTTTAAATGTGGTGGTAGGACAGAACGAGGCTGTTTACAATATTTATTTTAAACTTTATTTGACATACCCCATTTAAGCAACAGTTCACATCACTACCAAGCAAGAAATAATCAATTTTTCTGATTAAACATTACCACCAAAACTTTTGTCTGTTTATCTTCCATTTTCATTCATCTCATTCACTCTATATTTTTCCCCTGTCTGCTACTCTGCAGTCTGATAACTACTATGCTAAGCTTAAATAATTGTTACCATAAATTTATTTTACTGCACAAACATAACCATGGCAACGATCTTCTCATCAAACTCTGCAAGAGAAGAACCGACATATTCGCAACAGTTTCTCCAAAGAGCAAGGCTATGTTTGCCTGTGTTCCTTTTGCACATCTGCACACAAACACCCCCCGACACACACACACACACACACACACACACACACACACACACACACACACACACACACACACACACACACACACACACAGGCACAAACACACACAAAAACACCAACGACCAATTAAATAACACAGCATTAGAGACATTAGAGCAGGTGAATTAAGAGACTATGGTAAACAACATGTACTAACCTGAACTTGGATTTGGAGATCCTAATTCTGGAACACAGAAAACAGAATGGATTATACATACACACATAACACACATATAGACAGGTGCACATGAAAGGGGTGATTTGAGAGGGATAAAGGGGAATAGCTTCCCTTATTATCACAAATGTCTTGGCATATGTTTCTTGATCAACCTCAAACATTCCCCGATACGCAAGCACAAAAACTGCTGATTCTCTCCACAGGATGATCAAAGAACATATCTGCGTTTAGCAAAAAAAAAAAACGGCCTGTCCATTTTTATGCACCCACTGGGAACAGATTTTGGGTACAATATAACAAAATGCACTTTGCCGTTATATTTCCTGCTTTTCTCTTGAACAAATCACCCCCAAACACACATACAGTGGCATCCAGTCAAAAGAAAGCAAACTGCGAGTTTGAATTTCCTTCAATCAATCCTGGTGTGAAAAAGAAACGTCATTTATTATTGTAACAAAATGTCTGTTGATTGTTCACCACTGTAACGGGAAAAAGTACAACATGGATAACTGAGGACAAGAGATTATGGAAGACATTTTGAGAGAAGAGTCCCCATGGTGTAAAAATTTTAATCTAAAAAATAAAACTAAAGAAAAAAAAGAATCACTCAATTTATGACTTTAAATATTTGATTTGATCACAAATCTGTGGGGATGCTGAATGACCACGATTAGTTTAACTATATCCACATTTTTAAAAAGATCTGAAAATTTTATGGTCCCCATGAAACTTCTCTTGGATTGTTTTCACTGACTACTCTGATGTTGGTAAAAGCAGATAAATAAACCGACGAGCTCACTGACCGAAGCAATGAAATGTTTTCACTGACTGACTGGCTGGATATGGGAGCTGACAGGACACACATCTCTTGTCTTCATGTGTCCGTCTTGATTACGAGACCAGTGGGTGCTAAAGTAGCTTGTACTGTGAGGAACAGCTCCATGCCGATGTGAAGAAGAACTGACATACTCTGAAGTCTTTCCTCCGGAATACTGGGAGGAATGCTCCATGTCAAATTTGTTGAAATCTCACAGAGAAAGAATAAGGGGCTATATTTCTAGTCCTGACACGGGTACACTACATATCATTCTCTGGATATGTAAATTTAAATGAAACGTTATGAATGGTAACACCAAGGGCATTACTGATCGCCAAGAAAACAACATAATAAAGCAAATATTATGTCATTTATTTCCTAAATATTCTGACCCGTCTAATCCTCAGCATGTCAGCTAATGCGGTTTGGTTAAAACTGCTGGAGTAGCAGAACTCCTGAGCCTATAAATATAGTTTAAAATATATAAACATAGTCCAAGATTAAAAAAAGAAACCAAGTCAGCAAATGAAAGTTCAAGCAAGATATAAATGACTTTAGCTACGGCCACTTACACTATGTGGACAAAAGTATTTGGCCACACATCTTAATCTCTGAATTAAAAGCACCTAGCCATGCAGGTTGCCTTTAAAACATTTGTGAAAGAATGGTTGTTCTAAAGAGATCACTGAATTCAACCATGGTACCATAATAGAAAGCCACTGTTGCAACAAGTGAGCTTGTAAAATTTCTTTCTTTCTAGATATTTCACAGACAATGAACGAGTGCGGAGGTGTGTAGTGTGCAAAAGTCACCAACACCCTGCTGACTCAACACTTGCAGAATTCCAAACCTCCTCTGGCATTAAAATCAGTACAGATACTGTACACTTGGAGCTTCATGGCATGGATGTCCATAGCCTGTAGTGCCTGGGATGAGGATGTATTGCAATACATCATCTTTATTACACTGACTGGCAACGTGAGTAGTTGGAAAAACCGTTACGTAGCCAATAATAATATTTAATTAAAAAAAAAAAACGTAATCCAGAACTGCATGTCCTCAAAGGTTAGTGGTGACTAAAGTGATGCAACATAGCCAATCAAATAATTGTCTAATTATAAATTTTAGTAAAGGAAAGAGACATCTGTGTGCTTGAACAAAAGAGCAGAACCTTTTTACTACTTTATGACAACAAAGAAAAAGAAACTGTGAAAAAGAAAAAAAGTAATGTCGTGAAATGTAATAGAAAATTAGTTTACTTACAAAATTAATTTGTAAGTATCAAATCGCTGGTTTCTTATTTATTTGGCATTTCATTATTCCATGTTTCATTTCTGGTTCCAGCTTAAGCTTCACATATGACATACCCTTTTATTTTTTTTATTTTAGCCTGACAGATCACAAATAAACACATACAACATAACAAAGATGAAATAACAGATGGACAGTGAGACTACAGATAAACAACAGCGTGCCATCCACGTGTGCCAACTAGCCTTATCGCTCCTGCGGTTGAGAGTGAATCAGTTTAAATTTAAGATTAAAGTTTCTGTGTAATGCATTTCTGCTCGTGAGCAACAGTTTTTTATGCAGGTGTGTTTGCATGTGTGTACTGAAATAAGTCCGCTGGGGTCGCGGCCCCTGTGCTGTCTTGTGTCTAAGAAAGAAAGCAACACATTTGTTTGAATAATGTAAAAAATGAAAGCAGAGCGGGAAGCGGGAATGAGTGAGTCAGCTGTTTGTGAGCTCCCACAGGGGCGGAAGAAAGCACTTCAACAGCTAACACAGAAAAGTGGGTAGAGAGGGAGAGAACGGAAACTCAGAGAGAGATGAAAGAAAAAATAAAGACGGAATACTATTAGATGTAGTTAGGATGTCTTGCTTTTCAAAATTCATTAGCTCCCAAGCAATGATTGGCTTTGTCCTTGTACCATGTGTAGCAGTTGTGTGCACTCACTACCCAACTAGATAAACTTAAAAACTGTGTTCAAATGATAAACCTCTAGTTCGCAAACTGATAGCAATAGTACATTTATAATTGTGATATGAGGAAAACAACCATAAAACGAAATTAAAATCATTTTTTAACTGGAACTGCGATCTAGCAACTAATTTTTGCTCCCTCAATTTTCTTGCTTAGCAACAGTTTGCCGATAGAAAGTGGAAAAAAAGGGCAGTTGGCACAGCACTACTAATAAACTAGCAAGTTAAAAAAAAAAAAAAAAACACTTCCAGGAGCAGCTCTGATTAGTTCCCCTTCAGATCTATCCAATTTTACTCTAACAGAACTTTATCCATGTGGAGTATATTGACAGCTTCGTGCTACTGTAGTCTAACAGACTTGTGAGATCAGTAAAGTATACAAGCAATCTGAGGCAATTCTTCCATGCACAATACTGCAGGATGCAATCTGTCCTTAAACCTGACAAAAGATGGGTGAGAAAGCTGAGGAAAAGAAGGAGGAGAAAAGGTGTGTCTGTGAAAGACGGTGAGATACTTACGCCAGCCGGGTACAGCAGGTCTCACCCTCTACGTCTCCCCCGGGGGCGTTGTCTGTGTTGACTGATTCATTCTCGCTGGCTGGCATGCTCACTGAGAGACAGAGATGAGCAGCAGCAGAGAAAGGGAAAAAAATTGACAGATGTGGAGAGAAACAGAAAGAGAGATGAATTAACCAGAAGGAGAAATGGGTCGGACATCATAATTATGCAACGGAAAACACTGTAGAATTTTACAGGTGCAAGACAACACACTTGAGAGCTACAAAGTGCAACCAGTGTTCAGGTAGCGAGGAGCACTGGACACTTGGTTGGTGTTAAACATTTGATCTTTATCGGAGTTATCTTGCACCAGCATACAAGCTAATTAAAACCACTGTTGAAGTATAGGAATGAAAAAGTCAGCATTATTCAATCCTGCTAATTAAGGCACACGGCTACACACATACCCTAGAGTCAATAAAACCATTCCCAAATTTTGCACTGATTGCCCACACTAATTACACACTAAGTTGCCAGTTAGGAATCCTGGGACACAAACCTTGCAACCTTGTTAGTTTGTGGTGCTAAACCAAAGTAATATAATTCCACAGCTTAATGCCTAAAGCTAAAAAGGTAGCACAGACACAACACTTGAGGAAAAGGTTGACTAATTCTAATTCTGCCAATTGCTGCTGTGGTGAATGAAACTAAGCTGAAGCATTAGCATGCTTATTGACATCGCCACAATTTTTGAAATTAGTCAACCATTTCTGTGCTCGATTTTAACTTTTGGGTATTCAAAATTGGGGCTATTTAGAAGGATTTCCATTTTCAAGCTGGGGGATTGCTTTACTTTGAGGGGATTAAAACTTGATAAAATCTATTTGTGATTTCAAGACCCAAAGAGTTGGGGAAAAAAGATGTCTATCTGTAGTCTACAGATGGTGTGTGGGGAGGGGATTGGTCTTTAAAAACAATCAAACTATTAAAAACAAAAAGTACAGTTTTACTCCTCGCCGCAGTGATAATTTTGCAGATTTGCAAACAGGTGGAAAGCTTTTTCTTTGTTTATATAAATCACAAGTACACTGCAAATGTGGCACTTTGTCCTTAGGCAGGAGTAATATAAATTGGCAGGTAAGGATGGAATAGAAGAAAAAATGAAGGAAAATAGAAAGGCAGGATTGGAGGGCGAAAGTAATGGAGGCACTGAGGGAGGTATGGTTAGCGGGAGAGAGGGGAGAAAAGAATGTGGGGATGGCTGCTGGAGAGATTGATATGAAGTGATACATTGGTTTTTATTGCTTCTGTCAGTCTTTGCCTGCTGGCGGGAATGAGCTGCGTTCCCCTTACTGTCACCTCAAACACTTATTGTAACACCCTCTGGGCACTAGAGCCAGGTACTGCATATGAATATCAATGCCTCTTTTGTTAAAATAAGATATCTTCAGTAAAACCTACTGGTGCAAATGATCTTACAGCATGAAACCAAATAATATGATCAGCACTTAACCACGACCCTCTCAAAAAACCTGCAAACAAACCCCAATAAAAAAAAAAAAGATATTAATAATGTTATTCTGACTGGGATTATCTTTTTCCATTTACTCATTGATTCTGGGCCAAAAAGTCCAGTTACATGTATTCCTGCATTTTGTTGGTCTTTTGTGCAGATTTGCTACTGAAACTTGAGAAATCCACCAGGCGAGGTCATGAAGTCATGTTTAAAAGCATTGAGTTGCTGTCTTGTCATTGGCTGATTAGATATGCGCAGCTAAATAAGTGTACCTATCGGAATGGCCAGTGAGTGTATCTTTCTGAGCCAAAGGAATATGTTTGCATTATGTAGTTATCCCAAGAGATGGTTTGTAAGCCCAATGATGTGTCAAAGTAAGCTACAGTGAGTGAACAGTGCATTAGGTTACTGTACTTTGACACACGGTTAGGGATGAACGAGTTTAGTGCTGTAGAGATCACGATGGTCTGTCTCAACTTGAATACCTCTGCCATGAACACGCTGTGTGTTTCTTCACCTCGACACGTGCCACCTGCTGCTATGCTACTTAGTTAAAAGCACTCAGGGCCCTCTGGTCTCTCCTGAGGCTAAAAGCCTTTCAAATATAAAAGCAGCCTGGTGCCTTCCCCTCAATGGAGCGCTGAACTAGTTTAATGCCTATTGTTAGAGTAAAACCCCAAAGACCTGAGACACAGAGACAGGGAAGGAGATGAAGAAGGAAAAGGAACATATAGTATTGAAAGGAGGGGCAGAGGAGGGAAGACAGGAAGACAGAAAAGTGATAGAACAGAAAGTGTTGGCATGTGTTGGTGAGCTTGAACATGAACTCACGGCGCTATTTCTGAAAAAAAGCATCCTCCACAACAATTTGTTTTTATGACAGCGTCTCGTGTTTGTTTTGGTGTTTTTGTCAGCAAACTAAAACAGATTTTATTTCCAGTCACAAAAATGAAAAATATATTTAATTTAAAATGTCACACAAACCCCCCAAAAGACACTGAATTCTACTTTGTATCGTTGTCTTAATAATGACAACACAAATCTTTTCATGCAGGCTTTTGGTAATTTGATTTTATAAAAATGTTAAATTTCTCATTTCAAAGCTGTTTCTCCACTGTGTTTCATTATTGCAGCTAGCAAGGCTAATAGTGATGCAGGAGGGGGCGGGGGGACTTTAGGGAAAGGAATCTGAAAAACCAAGGAGAGGACTCTGACATCACTAACAATAGTAAGAACAGTGTTTTTTATGAGTCGTGTGGTACGAAACCATCACTCCAGTTGTTTTCTGTGATGACATCCTCTTGTTATTTTTTCAGACAAGTCAGGCAGATGCAGATCCTTTCCTACAAAAGTTGTTTCATCTCAGCACAGTAATGTTATTTCTCTCCTTGTATCCCTATTCCCTGGACTTTGAGGTTGTTTTTTTTTGTTTTTTTTTTACATTTTGGATGTACTCAAGTAATTTAAAGGGCCATGAAACACTGTAAAGATTTTAATGTAATAAAGACATGCAATTTTGCCAGCAGCAGGGGTAGTTATCAGGGGGAAAATTCCATGTCTCCACTGTCGGAGGATATTCATATATATGGCCCTCATATTTAATCATCATTCAGTGGTTGGTGCATGAAAAAGGGTAAGGAAGAGAATAAACTACTTTACAGTGTTGAGAGGCAGCTGATCCCCACTCTGGAGGCTGCAGAGAAAGATGCTTACTCCACTGGAGGGGGAGTGGATAAAAAGGGGAGGAAGAGAGGCATCGGAAAGTGGGGAGTATAGGTGAGCAGAGAGGTTGCAATCTGCTTGCATGTCTAGAATCCAGTAAAGCTTTAACTAGTGCTGGACCATGCAGACAGACGCACACGCCTTACGAAGGAAAGCCGCATTTTTCTTCACGGCTCCACGCAGGGACAGAAAATGATGGCTCTTACCTGGGGATAGAGAGCACGGCTCAGCAAGACAGACCAATATACACGCACACACACACAAACACTAACATGAAGCGTTCACACAAGTATGCTCATATATACCAAAATACGCACAAAGAACTATGAATTCTTCTGGAAAAATGGCATTCCCTCTTTGCAGTCACACCTCATTTCAATACTGCAGGTACAGAGTACTAACATTACTGGCATTACTGGCACAAAATCACTCATGTCTGTTTCTCTCTTGTACCGCTTAATCTTTTAATCTCCACATGCTGGGTAAAGGTACATATTTGAACCCAAATCACAATCTTTTCTCAAATCTAGCCAGGTAGCGAATGAAAACAAACGTAAAAAGGCAGGTTAAAAAGAGATGGTGACTGAGAACAAAGTGTATTGAAAAATTTCTGTTGTTTCGCTCCGCATAGTGAGATGCCACAGAGTAGTAGCCTGAACATCTTTCTTTTTCGTCACATCCTCCACAAACTCTTTAGGAGTCTGGTGTGTTTCCAGGACAGATGGGATTGTATCACTCTACTATTAAGGAGGCATCCTAACCAGAAGCCCTGCAGATCAAAAATAATTACAACTGAAAACATTTTAATGTATACATGCCTAATCCTAAACTGGATAGACATCGGAGCACAAGTCAAAGAACAGACACATACACGATCCTGACAGTCAGTGGAATGACTGGACCAGGCATGCATACTGGTCTTGTTTCTCAAGTGTGCTAGACAGGAAGGACAACAAAAGAAGAAGACAGAATGTAAGAACAACATAGCAATGAAAGCATGCAAGACTGGCACTTCTGCTGTGTGCCTTAAACTACCTGCTTCCATAAAAATCTATCCTCCATTCCATGTGTTCCAAATCAATCCCATATCTTCCAGCTCTCTGTACCTCTTGGCTAGCCCTCCGTTGACCTGGCAGGGTGGTGGGTGACCATTCGACCAATGCTGTCTGTAGCATTTTGGGTGTGCTGTGGTGGATCGGATTCTCCAGTTTCTGGTTGATTGGGAAGGGTATGATTCCTTCATCCAACAAGTGTTGCAGGGTTTGGAAGTTTTGAGTTTTGGCAGTTGAGACTCTTAAGACAAAGACTCTATTGTGGTAAACCCGGGAATTTCTTCTTATACTGTCCAGTGAGGCCAAAAGGGAAAGCCTACCAGTAAATGTAGAGATACTAGTGATCAGTATTTAACTAAAAGCCATTCCCTGCATGTTTTTGTCAGCCAGTCTTTGTTTTAATCAGGATACACTGTCTCGCTGAGCTATAGTTGACTCTGGAACTAAACAAAGCCTGTTACCAAATCAACTGTTTCCTGCCCAAAGGGCCAGGTTGCAAAGGGGGTAGGAGGGGAGGAGAGATAACCATACCTTCTGTGTATTAGCACCTTTACCACTGTCTATATTGGAAGCAGACAAAAGCAGCATGGACTTCAGAGCAAAATCAACACCTTGATGACTATCAGAGGGCCCCCTGCCCCACAATATACTGAAAGCCAGAGAGTTTGGTTGTCTTCTAGAGACCTCTTAAAATCCACTTCCAAGAAGTTAGGTCCTCTTCCGGGGACACACCAAAAGTGTTTCCAAGCCAACTGAGAGACATAATCTCAGCATGCCTAGCGTGCCCTGGGTCTACCTCTGGGCCTACTCCCATTTGAACATAACTGAAACTGCTCATCTAGAAATCATCCTAGTAGAACTATATCACACCATATCAAATGGCTTCTTTTAATATGAAGTGCCCAATGTATAGCAGCCAGTGTGGCAAAGGACCTCTTCCTGTCTCAAAGGCTGAGACCAGACACCTTTCAGAGAGGTCATTTCTGCCACTTGTATATGCGAGCTCATTCTTTCAGTCACTAAACTGAGCTCATAAGAATGCAGATCTAAATCAACAGCTCTTTCTTTACCACAAAAGAGTGGCACAGCATTTAGATTACTGCGGATGCTCAAATGAATTATATTAATAATGATTTAATCTATTTTGTTTGTTTTTAAGTTGATTTCTTTACAGCAAAAATCCTTCCTCAAGTGAAATGCATATTTACCATGTCACAGTGTAAGATCTATCAAACCATTTTTGCAGTAGCAGCTAAAAGCAAGCAACATTTATAACACTGGCGCCGCTGTAAAATGGACATTAGAGCATCATTCCCACAGCATCAAATGCTGCTGGGGTTTTTTTCAGTGCCAGCACACCTCACAGATAATCAGCTGTCCTTTGGTATCTGTGCTATGGAGCACTGGGTCTGTCACATAATGTTTGCGAAGGACCTCATATCACTGCATTTAAACACGCTGGGCAAATACAACATTTTTCAAGGTGTAGCATTAAATCGCAAATTCCAATCTTTTGTTAAACCTAAACAGGCAGCGAGTGAAAACTAACGTCAAAAGCAGGTTTAAAGGAGAAAAAACAAGACTGAAAACCAGGAGGCTGTGATCTCCTGGTTAACAAACCTGTGATTTATTTCAACACAACAACTCAAACGTCCTAATGTGGACATCTTTCATCGCTCTGTGTTTATTGTAGGACACATTTTTGCGTATCAATCTCAGACAAGGAGAATTGGACAAAACGGCAGTATTTGACATCCCTGGATGAGACTGCATTGCAAGATAAATTGAAAATTTCTGTTTTATTACTCCACACAGCGGGAAGCCACAGAGCAGTCACATCCTCTACAAATCTTTAGGGGATCGGTGCATTTCCAGGATAGATGCAATATACTGTATCACTGCACCATCAAGAAGGCATCCCAAACAGAAGCCATGTAGACCAAATGTAATTACAACCACTTTTGGTGTACACAGGCCTAATCACAACCGGAATTACATGGAAGCACATGTCAACGCCACAGAGGATACACAAACACCATCCTGACAGTCAGGAGAATGACTGGATCAGACATGCATACTGGTCTTGCTTCTCAGGTGGGCTGGAGACACTCCTAACACAAACAGCAAGGACAACAAAACACGATGACAGCATGCAAGAACAAGATGGTAGACAGCAACAGCACGGAAGACATGCATACAGACTATGCCCTTGAGATGACAGAAAACACACATATTTTACATATATTATACTTGACATCATCAACTTCTCATATTTATAATATTGAATATGATGTTAGTGCAGTCCTGTTGCACTGCAAGCCTAATCTTCTTTGGGAGCCTCATGTTAGAACATCATGAGACAGCAGGGTTGTCCAGCGATGATGCTGATTTAACCTGAATAAGAACAGCAAGTCTAGTGAATATCGAGGGAATTTATAGGCAGTCCATGGGGTGTCATGTGACTTCTGCACACCCTGCTCAGGACTATCTACAGCAGTAATGCACGTGAAGCAAACCTCTGCTGCTGCTGTGTGCCACATGTCATAAAAGGCAACTTCGGACAATCCCCTAACCTGATTTTCTAGATATTGTCTGGAGTCCGTGTACACTCTGCAGTCCTTACACTGTCTGAACATCTACTTTTCCCTTTTCATCTATTCTACTCTCTGAGTCTCCTATCGCTTCTTACGACACACATTTATGTGAGCTGTGCATGCATGAGCTGATGCAAAATGTCCTGGGCAGCAGGGACAAACTGCCCTCGTTCATCTTCCCACAAGAGGATCCATCCATCGGGGAGAGGGGAGGCAGAGTAATAGACAGAGCAAGTGACTTGATTTTTCACCTTCACAAACAGAGAGCGATGATTGATCTTTCTTATAGAGAACTTTGTATCATATATATTAATCATTTTGTTGAATCATCTACATCTAATGGCATAATTTATACTGTTTAGAAGATGTCACAGGCTTAATCTTGCAACTAAGTGATCCACAGAGATCGCATGGTAGATTTATTTGAGGAAAATATGTATATGTGTGTATGTTTACTGTATAGCAAACACTTACAGGTTCTGGTTTACAGCCATATTTGGCTTGTTCAGACACTGCAAAATATATCACTGATGCAGAATTTGCAAAACTTAGAGCAAAAAAAAAAAAAATCATAATATTTTGATGTGACATTTTCAAAATTGGCCACATACTGTATTTGTTTGTTTGTTAATGGGCCAAAACACTATCTAAGAGACTGCTGATGTGTGTTTGCCAGACTGATTGGCCCAGGGGAGTACAGTGGTAACAGGTGAAAACAAGCAGATTTGTTACGGATTAGCCACGGGGGTGTTGTGCCTTATTTTCATGTAAATTGGGTCATTGCTCATTTGACCATGTTAATTTCTTGATATTCCCTGAAAGATTAGATCATCATTAGATTTTCTCTTTCTTTCTTTTTTCCCTTGGCAGTCATCAGTGTTTTCTCAGAATGAACCACAGTGATTTTCAAGAGATGAGCGTGGCTGTGCGCAGAATGTAAGCAGAATGCACGCTCTGTCTCTTCGTGGTTAGTCCTCATTATTCATTCATCCACTACCAGTGTGAGCAAGCTTAGCTCCAAGCCTTTATAAAATACTTCACAGTCCATACTGTTTATACTAAGGGTACATGTCCAGGAATACAACAGACATGCATTTTGTCAAATCACTGCCTCTCTTTCTTATTGTCCCTCTTTCAAGGTCTAACTTCTGAGCTCCAACCTCCAGGTTAAAGAGGCCAGTGTCTACTTTCCCTCCCAAGGAAATATAGTGCATTCCTGAGGAGACATGAGCCATGTGTGGCTGCATCTCTCCGGAGGTGTTTGTATAGAGAGACAAGGTGTTAATTTGTGTGTGTAAATTTCTGTCAAAACACAAGTAAACAAATTCCTTAGGGTGTACCTACAGTGCGTGTGTGTGTTCCTATGTTAATTTTGCATAGCTGCAGTAGTGTGTGTTTGTTGTGTGTCACAGTGTGGGCCCAGAGGCTATTAGCTGCAGTCTGACACATTCCACTAATATCTAAACAGGTTTTAATCCTCAGGATGATTCTCAGCCAAAGCAAGCAGATAATATTAATATCTTCTCGGTCTGTCAGTCACTCTGCCCATACGTCAGTTGTTCATTTAATGACTGTGCCATAACAGTGTGAAGGAAACTACGAAAAGCTCACTACTTATAGACAGAGCAATAAATGTAGTGCAGACACATCCGCATCTATCCTGACAAACTTGTGATGCATCTGGGAGGAAATCATTTCAGCTAGCCTTTGCCAAAGTCTTACCATATCCTGACACAGCTAATCCTAACCACCAATCAATAATTCAGTCACACATGCATACAGCGTCATCTTCACGGAGAACCATTCTTCCTTCTGTCAAAAAAACGCACACTCACGATTTCTGGGTTTCTCATCGTCCATGCCCTCCTCTTCATTCTCTGGGTCAATGTCTTCGGCTTGAGTAATCCAGTCTAAATAGCCCTGTATTCACACACAAACAAGGGAAATACTGATGGGTAAACAGAAAGATCAAACTTCACATCTGTTTGGAATCATAAGAATGAAATGTTTTAGAATATGTATCATGTGTCTCAATCTTCGTGTGCCCTATTCTTTTTACACTTTTCCATGAGGTAAGAGGAGTGCTTGTGTTGTTTTGTAACTTAGGTAACTTCTAAGTAAAGTTTGCTCTGCTTTCCCTGCTCACTGTTACTGAAGGGTTACAGGTTACTGAACACTGACAGTACAATGAACCTGAGTCTTTGGTAAAGACTGTAACAGCTTTTCTGGCATGGGGACAACCGCATGCACACATGCACACACACACCAAACTACCTTGAGGTCTTCCTCCAGTTGCTGTTTTTCTCTGAGTTTCTGGAAGTCACCGCGCGCCTTGGCCTTCTCTCTCTCCTTGGAAAACTCTCTGGGAGGAGGGGAGCAGAAGAGAAGGAGCGGGGCAGAGAGTTGACGGGAAAGAGAGAGCAAACAGAGAGAGAGACAGGAAAGAGAATCTGAAAATCTTGACTAAGGTTTTGGCAAAATCATCATGTGACAAAAGTGATCAAGTTAAAAGAAAAGGATACTTCGGAAAGAAGAAAAGGGAAAACCCTGCCAGAGAGAAGAAAAGTTAAGTAACGAAAGAAAAGTTTTGCCACGGAGAAACGGTGTTAGTATGCAAATGCAGCTTTTGGTTTCCTAGAATATAGATCTTTATACCTTATTAATAATTATTTACATATCAACCACTCAAATAATGAAATACCATTCAAGCCAGCTGGGGTTCCATGAAAGATGATGAGGACTGATTCCATGTGATTCACATAGACAAAAGGAAGAACCAAATAAAAGAGTGAAAGGAAGTGATGCAGCAGAAACCCTATTCATTCAGGCCGTTGCACTGTTGATGAATTGTACCACCTTTTCTCAGCAGGGAACAGGTGATGATTTCTGGCTGATGCATGCTCAGCTAATATAATAAAAAGCTACAGTGAAAAGTCTGCCGATTGTAAAAACTTACTAAATATTAAAGTTCAAGACTTCATTTATCTGTACTGGACTCCCAGGTGGATCCAGGCCAGCTGGGAAATGGGATTCCTGTGGTGTTTTCTGGGTCTACCCCAGGTTGCAATGTGCTTGGTACAACCCCGGAGGGAGGCACAAAGAGGGCGCCCTCACCAGCTGCACAGCCTCAGCTGTTGTCAAATAGTTGGAGAGGTGGCTCTGCACTAAAGTCATCCTGCATCACTGAGCTCCGAACCTTTTGCCTGCCAACTCATTCTTTCAGTTACTACTCAGAGACATTGATTACAGAAAAAAGTTATAGGTTTGTACCTCACCTAGATTTCGGAGTTTTTGTGCACAAAGAACACGTGCAGAAAAAATAATTTAAGACAATTAAAACCAACGTGACCAGCGAGTGTGAAATATCATATCATTATGATGAAATTCAGTGAAATTGCTTCCAGGTGACAGGAGGGAAGAAAGAATTGAGGAACACTTGATTAAACGGTGCACTCGGGGAAGGTCAAAGACAGGTTAGAACCAAAGATCCAGTCTGAACAAAGGAAATTCATTCAGATGAGGGCTGACAGGACTTGGGAGACTTGGGAATTTTTGCAGTTAAAACGTGAACAAATTCATATTTAAAGGCCTGCTGGAAAATAAACACAGCAAATGCCTCCTTTTCGTGAATATTTTACATAGAAGTAAACTTCCCTACATTCGTTTTGAACATACAAGTGGGACTCTTTTTGAAGCTCAGGTTTAAGCGTTATCTCAATATTCCTAATCAGATTTCAAGCAATTAGCACAAAGGTTTTAAGAGAGGTTGTGTAGGCTGTTAGTGTTTCACTGCTCTCCAGAGATGAAGAACTGATGAAACTCTTGGTATTGTTATTGACTTTTTTTTGGTCATGTCTATTGGCTGGGCAGAATTCAAGTGTTTGAGGATATCTGTGTGAAATTTAAGAGAATGATGGAACCTCAGATTGAACTGCAGACTCCACACTCAAACCCACAACAGCAGATCAATGAGCATTAGGACAAACATCTATTGTCCCACTTGTCAGAACATTAGCAGGAGATCCAATCCTATTGATCTGGACTTGTGCAGTTCAGTGCACATATCCTGTATGTGTGTGTGCGAGTGTGGCCTTGAGTGCTAAATCCTTAGGCTCCACGCTCATTTTCCAATTCTCCACTGTCTCACCTTTCTGTCCTCAGTCATCTTTTAATTCTCCCTTCTCTACCTACTCCTTCTCTTTCGGTCGAGCCACTTTCTCCATCCTCTCTGTTTACGTATTACATCAAATCCAGACAAACACAGTCACACCCTATGCCTATGTCTCTACATCCGTCACTCTCCTTCTTCCTGTTTAGCCATTAGTTATTATGCCAATCTGAGACCTACACACACCATGGAGTAACCAGTTGGTAAAAGGTCAGGCTGTGTAGTGAGCTGACAGCATCATTAGTCACAAGTCAGACAAAGAGTCGGACTACCAAACCCCCCAAGCTGTTTGGTACAGATAGACCTTTATTATTTTCCCTACAATGCTGCTGCCACCTCTCCTGAGGGTATCAAGTCAGATTCAGGTCAGTCAGTCAGTCAGTCAGGGGTGAGACATCTGACTCTAAAACCTGTTCCCTGGCAGAGCTGATCTTGGAACTGAGAAGTTTAAGATGTTTTTAGGTGGCAATTGATATACTTCTGTTACTGCTGAATTTAGATACATTTTCTTGCATGTTTTTGTGTATTAACTGCTGGTCTATAAACAGCTTTAATCACAAGGGTTTACATATTAATTCCTTAAAAAAAAAAAAAAAATGAGATGGTAGTTTTTCCACCCTGCATCAGTGCTGAAAACAGAGCACTTCACTTCACAATAGCACTAGTGCTATTTTACAGAAACAGCAGTGGAGCCTTGTAGTAAGAGAAACAATACCCAGAAGGTTTCAGTGGTCTTCGAGCCAGATGCTCGAGTATGATTTCACTACAGTCAGCTACAGTGATAAAAAAAAAATCTATGTGCAGTCAGCAATGCTCAGTTGGAAGAGTCACAAAGCCTCAGATACATGGTCTTGTAAAGCAACCAAATGGGACTATATAGAAACACATTCTTGTACATGCTTTGTACTCATTAAATATAAACGCCAGCAGCAGCAAGAGGCAGGAAGGAGAAGGAAGTGAAGAGATCCCTTGAGCAAAAGACCAGAAGCAAAATTCTCCAAGAGCAGCAAAAAGGCAAGAAAGAAAAATTAGTTTCAAACGACCTTTGACCCTGCCCTTACCCGCTTAATACCCCCAGAACCAAGTTTAGCACAAAGAAGGATCCGATGATGATTAAGGTGACAAAATAGACCCAGGGCCACGTGTAACCTACAGCATCATTCACCTAAGGCATCAGGATAGGGGCAAAGGGAGGAGATAGAAGGATGGAAGATGGGAAGTAGATGGATGGTAAAAGAGGAAAAAGTAAGACAAGAAGACAGGGGATTGATGGAAAAGGCAGGGAGTGGTAGGATGATGGGGACGGGAGAAAGGAGAAGGGGGGATAAGGGAATGAGTTAGATCCTTGGTGAAAGTTCCCAACAGATGGAACCGTTTACCTCTGCTTGTTCCCTGCTGGGATTATGGTGCATTGATATTATTTGTTAGTCACTTAGTGTGCCACATGGCAAAGTATTTGGGCAATATGAATTTGAGAAATGATAAAGAGATGCATTGGTGGATTCAGCGGGTCTTTTAAAACAGTGAAACCTACAGGAGGCTGCGAGTCTCATGGGACAAACAAAATAAATGAATTAATGTATTCCTGCAAGAAAAAAGTCAGAAGTTTAATAATCACATAGGTGATTCTACTTCCACTGTAATTCTTCTTTTTCATCCTTAATCACTGGAGAAATAAGAGTGTAGTTAGACAAATGAAGAGACTGTGCACCAAGACTCCCATGGACTGGAAATAGACATCAAGTCAAAACCATTCTCTGCCAATTTATTGACAATTATTTTTTAACATTATCATCATTATTATTACCATCATGTGTGATCTGCAAACAATGTTTTTTACGGATGCTTAAAAAAAATGCTTTTCACTACTCAGTGCAGCCTGCTGTTCCATAATTTCCATATTTAATGCCACATTTCCTCCAGACTCCACTCTGTCCTTATTGTGTTTTCCCTGTTGTGCAAGTTTTTTTAGCATTCCACCTCCACGGCTGACCTGAGGGGTGAATTATTTATACCCCAGTGTGTCCCTGCAGACCGGGAGGCGCTTGTACTGAAACAGTGTGACTTGGCAGAGTGGGGTAAAACAGCACCCAGCGAGCCTGCTCGAGCAGTATTTGTTGAAACAAAACACACAGCGCAGCAAATGCCTTTAAACAAATATAAACACTCTGTGTGTGCGCGCACAAATGTAAAAAAAAAAAGAAAGATAAATGCTAACTTGCAAGAGACAAACGTGCATGTAGGCTAAAAAACATGTTGGAACACAGCAGTGTTCATTTTAAGTTGAAATGTGTTAAGTTTTGGAAATGTGTAAATGTTTGTGTGTATGTGTCTACCTGTTCAGCACAGACAGGTGGGCAAACTGACATGAACACGACAGATAGACGTGGGGTCACTCGCAGCTTTTTCTGAGTGCTTTTGTGTATTTCTTTCAGGCTTGTGTCAAAGGATTGATTGAGTGAAAGAGAAAGGGAAGAGAGCGAAAGATTTTGCTCAGTTCAGTGATCATCATTTTATCTTTCCTCAACAACAGAGGACTACGGTTGTCTAGCTCTACTTTTTCTGGTGGAATGATGAGGTGAGACTGCTGTCAGCGCACGGCTCTTATTTGCATCTAATTTATTATTTTACTGGGTCTGTGTGTATGTATGTGTTAAAACATTAATGACAACAAAAAGAGAAATAATAAGAAAAAACTTGCACTTTAGATTGCATTACGGGAGTCTTGTAACATCGTCATTTATCACATTTAAAATAGTAAATAAAGCCACACAGCACACCTACTGCACATACACAAGTGACAACAGCATAACCTCTTACCCGCTCAACACTCCCAGAACGAGATTGAGAACGAAAAAAGAGCCGAAGATGACAAGAGAGACAAAATAGACCCATGGCAGCTCATAGCCCATGGCATCCTGCATCTGAGAGAGAGAAAAGGCAAAGAGGAGCGAAGAAGAAAGAAAAGGAGAAAGAAGAAGAAGGAGAAAAAGGGGGAGTAGCACAGATGTGGAATCAACAGGTGGGTGAGAAAAGTAGGGAAAGAACAGGAAACATGACAGAAAAGGTTTTGAGAAGGTTGACAGAGAGAAGATGAAGTCACGGATGAGTCAGGGCGGTAGAGGTCAAGGACAGGAAAGTGTGTTAGAGAGAGAGAGGTTAAAAGGAGATAAAAGCAGGAAAAAAGAAAAGGAGCGGTGCATGTTAAAAGAGCAGCAGATAGCAGTGAGAATGGCATAATTGTATGATTAAAACTGACTATAAGCCTTTTATCCTTTGCTTGGAGAGCAGGCAGACCACGATCCACAATTAAGAACACTTTTGTAATTTAATGGCAAACCCTGGCTGCAATTTAAAAAATCTCTTCAAACAGTTCCACAGTAACTTAAGTAATTTCATCTTAGATTGGTGAATGGATCTAGAAACAAAGATATAACAGTATCAAGAGAGATTAATGTGGAAATTGTTGTGATGAATAAATGGGGTGGATATATGTAGCACTCGATGCTGACAAAGTGAGCAGTTTAGCATCCAGGATTTTACTTCAAAACAAAAGTCCCATTATTAGACTATTAGATTACTGATTAGATTGAGGTTGTAAATGCAAAGGTTAGGTTGTTTTAAAGAAAAAGCGGATAATAATATGATAAGGCTCTTAATTAAAGAATTTAACACAAAGACTGGGGGACAGAGATAAAAAAGGGAGATGATAAAGGTGAAAGCTGACAGCAGGTTTATGTGCTGTGACAGCAGCAAATGTTGCATGTTGATATTTTGTAGTGAAAGTGTGTGACGCTGAAAATTATGTAAAATTACAACACAAACAAAATATTGTCAAAGGGCTGGTGCTTCAATCATTCGACTATTTAACATTTTACAGCACGTCAAATTTGTTATAGGAGTGCTGTGTGTAAATATAAACAGGAAACTGCAGTAGATAAGCAGGAATAGCAGAACGGATGTAGAGCTAGTAACTTAACCAACAAGCACATACTGGATGCACATTTTTACGTGATATCCCTACAGTGGCTCTTAAGAAGACATCAGGAAACAGAAAAAGCACATAAACCACAGTGAAAGTTTAATAAAACATAATGGAAATAGAAAAAAATGAAGCAAAAGTGAAAACAAAAAAACAGAAAACTTTTGGGGACACTATAAGGTGACGGAACAGCTGCGGACGTGCCAAGCTAACAGTAAATAGCTAATAGCAAGAATGTATTTACGTTATATGAATCATGTGATTAAAACAAACATTACCTTACATCTTTTTAACCCTCACAACACCGATGAACCCTCTGGTTATTTTAAGCGTGCGTTGGTTTCTGTCATTTCTGCAGCTGGTTCGTCACGGTATTGTGTCCCCAGAAACACTTCTGTTGTGTTTTGTGGAAATTTCTTGTTTTTTCTGCTTCTACTGTGCTTTAGTCAACTTCTTTTTTGTTTTAATCAATTTCAGCTGTTTTTCTTTTTTTTTAATTTCCTTGGTGTGTTGTTCAGCTTCTGTTTTTTTGCTGTGTTCTTCTAGTTGCTGTTATTTTCTTAAGCAACAGTCCATTTGACCTCTCAGTGCCATGTAGATCTCAAACACAAGAGAAATTTATTTTGCTACTTTTTGTAACTAATTTATAACCATTTTATAAAATGTCAAGCCAGAAAGCTAATTTACTTCCCTACAAGATAAAACTTTCAAAAATGCAATTGCAACAAAGCACTTCAAGCTGTTCTAAAGGTTTGTCCAGCATCTTGAAAGCCCTTTTGTTCTAATTTACCAAGCTCTATTTGATTTGATTAGCAGGGAAACTTGTCCCTGCGGAAATATTTAGTTGTCTGTGGCTCCATGTTTGCTCACTTGACACTGAAATCAAGCGTAGGGATTCTACACACGTTCTAAATGAATCTGCAGCTTCAATTACACAGTGTATTGTCTGCATTAACCTGAGATAGAAGCTAACTCTGTGTGTGTATTTGTTCAGTCTTTATATGTACCCACCTTTCTAAAACAAGTGTTTTTGTTATTGTGTTATACTCCTTTCTCAAAAGCACTCATCTGGCACTGATGTTACAGATACAGTAAAGAGGCTCCACGCACCAATCCCTCTGGTACTCACTAAGCCACACAAACACAAAAACACTGCTTTGGTGTCCGACTCACCCAGTACAGCACATCCGTCCAGCCTTCCATGGTTATACACTGGAACACCGTTAACATGGCAAAGGCAAAGTTGTCGAAGTTTGTGATGCCGTCGTTTGGGCCCTCCCACCCAACTCTGCACTGTGTTCCATTCTGCTTGCAATGTCGACCATAAGCTCCATCAGGTGCACATGGTGCTGGCTTTTCCTCTGCAATAGTGCCTGTGACAAAAGAGAAAAAAGTGGCAATGGCCATTTTTTTTAATTTTTCAGATATCTTACAAATAATGTCTTTTTTGTTGCTTTAATGATGCACTGTTGAGGAGGGTCAGAGGTGGAAAATTAGACTGAATTACACACAAAGATCATTTTCTGTTGTACGAGGGAAAAAACAGCTCAACAAGACAGCTATAATTTATTTAGAAACCACAGATGTAGTGAGTTAAACTTCATACAAAAAGCCATTTTTAGCTTTTACCCATCATGATTTTTAATGTAGAAATCAAGCAGCAGGAAGCCAACTTAAAAGTAGCAAAAACCACAGATCCTCGAAAGCCTGCTTGAGGCATGCTCCAAAAGGAGGTCACTCGTCAAGGATTCACATGTTACGATAACCAAATTTATAACAGAAATAAACATGTTTAGAAGCTGGTATAAAAACATTTTGTGCTCTGTAGCTTAAGTCTGCTTTGATGCCAACTGTAAATTTTCACATAACCCACTGTTTTAAGTGTATTTTGCATTGGTAGCACGTGCAAGTTCAGTGGAAGTGAAACCTGCACGTGCAAGTTTCACTTCCAAAACTCTGTAACTTTTTAAGATTTTGTCATATTAAAACAAACATTTTTTCGATTGTGTTTTGTTTTAAGCCTGTTTTTCACTCGTCAAAGTTAGCATCTCATGTAGCAATGCAGTGACTTTACACAGGCCTAGAAAGCAGTTGGCAATTGTCTGCTAACCACTGGCTGCTAGGATTATTCCTTACTGGTTGCAAGAGGTTGCTGGCTTACCCTGTGAAATCAGTTGCTAAGCTCCAGTCATACATGTCTTGAGACCTGTCAGCTACCCCCTGTAATCAGCGATTGCCAGGGAAAAGTTGCTTACAATAGCTAATTGCAAAGAGGTTGCAAACAAACTGCCTTGTGAATGCCACTAACTGTGAAGACACGAAATATATTGAAATATGTTGATTTCTGTGGCAAAGCACCACTTACTTTGAAGGTGAACTGTCTCTGCTTCCAGTTTGTGTCATACTTTTTCCAGTTAGTTAGCATGTTTGCAGACAAATTGGAGCCTTCCATGCAAACTATGGGTGACAGCATCAATCTGCTAGCAACCAAAGCAATTGCAAAGAAGCTTTTGGTATGGCACCTGTTTGCAACGGAATTCACCCTATTTGCCAGCGCTAGCAACAGCAGAAGCTCCAAGCTTCAAAACTCTAGTCAATGTTTCATTTCAATGGAATATCCATGTACTGTACTATTTATGATATATAGTGGCGACTGGATCCTTGTTATCAAAATTCTCCTTGAGATCATGACTCCTTATGCTTTTGTTTACACAGACTTGCACTTTTTTTATCGAGCATACTTTTCGAACTCAGCTGCTTGTCTTTTGAACTGCAGATCCCAGCAGGAGAGATTTATGCCCATCCAAGCAGTGCTCACTGAACATTTTTGATTTTTTGCTACGGGAAGCTCTGTTACAGATTCAATCCATTCACATAAAAAAAAGAGGTTGAAAGGCTAAAAGGACACCATGAAATAACACCAAACAAAGGCACCATGAAAAAAAATCAATGTGGAAAAAGTGTTTTACTAATTATACAAAACAAGCTCTTCAGGGTGATGTATAGGATAGCAGAGTATTCCACCGGCACTTACCCTGTGGAAAGCTAATGCCTCTCAGGGGATGTATAACACCATCATAATAACACTCCAGTCCATTATACCTGAGGCCCTTTGCTGAAAATTGTTTCAATCATTTATGGCAGCTGTTGTTTCAATTATTGCTGAAATTGTTCCTGCTCAGAAACATAAATGATGGTTTGAATAATTAATTGATGTGTTCATTTAACTGTTTAAGGTTTGTTTGCTGATAAAGCTTTACTGTAGAGTTCGAATTTATGCAAAGCTCAGTCAAACCAAAGACCTTGAACACCAAAGTTTGCACTTTGTATGTATGTGAATAAATGCTAACTGAAGCATGCCTGCACATACACTTCAATACATGCTTTGATCATGTATCTAAGCAACTGAAGTGTTGTGTGCCATTGGCTGTGTTTGATCGTGCATGTTTTTATTTATATCTGTGCATCAGTGCTTATAAATAGGTATTCTACAAGTCAGTGTTTGTGTGTACCTGTTAGGTTATGAACGCAGGTCTTGTGCATCTTGCCCATGAAGAGCTCCAGACCAATGATGGCATAGATGATGATGACGAAGAGGACCAGCAGGGCGATATGGAGCAGAGGAACCATGGCTTTGATTATGGAGTTCAACACTACCTGTAAACCTGCAGGAGGCACACATTTGCTAAGAATCCAAAAAGGCATATGAGAGTGTACAGAACATTTTAAAAAAGCATACAGTTCTTATAAAATCTGAGGATTGGAGACTTACTGTCATTAAAAATCATGACTGGCACCTCATATACCAGCATTGTCATAATGAATCACCATGCAAGCACTTAAGCTGGCTGTTATATTTCATCTGAAGCTTTAATATTGCTTTTGTACAGATATTCTACTGAAAAGCATGACTTCTATTAATTGTAGGCAAAGAAAAAAACATGGTATTTTTAAATGCAAATTTGTCTATGAGCAGAACACCTTTCCAGTTAAATTTAATAAATGCTTTGATGAACAAAAGCTCAGTGCTCTGCATATTAATAACTTAAAACAAGAGGAGCAAAAATATGTTGCTGCTGAAGAGGCGTAACAATACAAAAGGCAGTAGGAGAAATTGTGGGTTTATTTAACTGACTAATTTGTTAAAACAAACTAAATTAAAAACAAAAAAGCTCACAGGCTTGCGCATATAGGCAAGACCAGTTTATCAGATTACACTCGTATTAATTTAATCAGTTACTCTTTTGAACTTTTTAAAACGCAACTGCAAAATCAGTGTGGTGTCATGGAGTGAGGAACACTTAGATAGTTGCTGGAACAGCAGTTTTCCCACTTGTCAGTCGTGAATAACTGGCATGGCTAAGACGTCTTGATTGTACAACCTCATGTTTTTCTTCCTTTAATGATCAGCCTTTAATAAAAAGATAATAAATTCCACAGCACATAAGCAACTGGACGCCATCTGTGCGCAAGTCAGCTGGCAAACACGCTGTTGATCAGTTGCCACAACTGCCATGACAGCCCAGTGATGTTGGACAGCGCGGCGCACAACGGCACTCAGCACTTTTACACCAAATGACAAAGTGATAGCTGTGCACTTGCATCCTCTGCATTTGTCTGCAAGTGTAATGCACATAAAGGTGGAAACACACTATTTTCATTAAGAGTGTCTTCACAGACAAGTACGCACATAAATCGTCCAGCTCTGAAAGCCTCTGCATTTCTGACAAGAAGAAGACTGGGTGTGAGTATATGTGTGTCATCATGTGTGGCGTCAAGCACCAATGCAAGCTTCAATCTCTGGTCCATTCCACCCCCCACAACACCCAATCACCATTCACACCTGATCCCCAGAGCACCATTTGTGCTCCTGCTTTTCTCTCTTTCATTCTTCTTTTTTACTTCCATGGCTCTCAGTACTTACTCGGTACTCCAGAGACCAGTCTGAGGGGTCTGAGTACTCTGAATGCCCTCAGAGCCTTGACATCAAAGCCCGCCGCTTTCCCTCCAATAGGAGTAGCCCCATCCCCTTTTGTGGCCTGCTCCAAGATTGCACTGAATAACCTGTAAGACAGAAGGTAATGACTTCAATAACCATCAATTTCACATTGACATCCCATTTCCACATACTAGAGAATATATGAGAGAAAGAAAACAATAAAAGAGATACAGCTGTAAAGGCCTCGCCACAGTTGGTGTCATTATGGCCATGTGTTTTACATCTTTGTTTGCCACTTTAGACATTGTCAGTAGTGTTGCACAATATCAGGTTTCAGTTGAAATAAAACTTTTAAACACTTTTTTCATTAATCCTGTACTAAATGAATCACCAGTGGAAACATTGCAATATAAGTGAAATGTGCTTACAGCAGCCAAATTTGGGAACATATTTTTAGAAGGTAAAGGCCTGGTGAAGTCAACAGTGTCGTTTCACAATTTGACTCTTGAAGAAACTCGAAAGCAAAAAATAAAACAGCTCAGCAAGTTATCCTTCCAAGAAAACAATCGAAAATGTTTCATCTGTTCCTTCTGTCTTTCGCAGATAAGGAAATGTGAGGCATGTGGCTTTAATGATTTGACAGTCAGCTCCACAGATGCCTGTGCATGACTGTAGTGAAGAGAGCTGCACAGTCAGGTTATGTGGTACTATGCAGAAAAACTCTCTTTTAAAATGTCAAATGTATTTTTACACTGTTGCCCTTTTTAGTTATTACCCTCCATGAAAACAGAAACATCCAGCCAAGAAAGATTTAAGCAAGAACTGCTCATGAGTTTAAATTAATGGACTTTGGCCAAAATGTGTGAACACTTTACTTTGGTGAAAATCAGGCCTGGGACTGATTTATTATAGTTTGGGTTACTGACTTTTAGTCAGAGTGACCAGTAATTACCAACTTTGGGACTGAAAGGACATCATTACAGAAAAGGGCCAAAACAGCTAAACAGGTGCACTCTGAGGATGGCCTTGATTTTGGATTTGAAGGGTCACAAGCCAATAAGGTTGGGCAGCACCGTTTTACTGTAGAGCAGTAAAAGTTTGTGGTAAATGTAAAGCGAAATGTCGTATAACAGTGCCCATGAGTGCAAACCGAGGTCGATGAAGTCATAATTTCTCACATTGGTCTGCAAGAACTTGGGATGAAATACAACACCGATCCCACCAGGCAGGCTGTGGTGGAAAGCAGAGGCCAGTGCCCAGAAATGTCTTGAATGACATGATCAGCAATCACACTGTACTCTTCAGGTTTCCATACATATTTGTCAGTGTAAAGCAGAAGTATAATCTTCAATGAAGAGCTAAATATGCTCTTTTTAACGCTCCCCCCCTGTGTTAACTATTATCCCAATGAAATTATTGACATACATCCCTTTGGTGTAAGTGACTCACAAGCTTGAATTTATGTACGTCCAGCTGAGCTTATCGCTCTCCCCTTCCTGTCTCTGGCTCTCCGAGATCCTTTAGAAATCACCATACAATACCATTTTCCAGCTAGCGTGGCTCAAAGGCCAGTCAGTGGCACGTTAGTCATGGAGAATTATCAATTAGCACAGATGAAATGGCCACTTGAAAAGGCCTCTCAAAACATATCTCCCTCTCTCCCTCTCACACTCTCTCTGCCTCTCTATTTCGCACTACCTCCCTCTCAATTTGATTAACTCTCTTTTCCTCTCTCTCCCCCTCTCTCTTGGTGGGAAGCACTCCTTTGAAACTGAGCACGAACAGTACGTCAGAGATTCACAATTTTGCACCACCAGCATGTTCTTTTGTTGTAGGGTGTTTAAAGGTAATTAGAGTCTTGGAGTGTAGCACCACATTGTGAGCTGTATAGATCCACAGCTAAAGATAGTACCAACCGCACGCATTCAGAAAGAGAAAAAAGGCTGAGAGGTCTCACAGACATCAAAATGTCAACACCGCGTCGCTTGAGAAAAAAATATTTACACTTAATTATTACAGTTTTAAAAGCTTGAGCATGTTTAAATAGTGATTCTTGAAGCATGTAAATAGCACTTGTAGCAAAGTGTGATAAAGTAAAAGCAGAGTCTCTGCTTCACATTTAGATGGCACTACAGTCCTTGATGCACTGACTCACTCAAGACAACTTTGAACTGATAATGTGTTATGCTGCAAATACACATACTTTACACCTTTAGATACCTTTGTTTGTTTGTTTGCTATCCTGCGAACAGAGAAAAATTGACTGACACATATTTTCAGATTTAAATAGTCTGTATATATCTACAGGTATTTATTTGTTCTTTCCTTTCTAAGTGAATTGAATTTATTTTATTTTTGTGTAGTTATCAGTGTGATTGTTTGGGCCTCGGCCAACTTTGCTCGGATCAGCTGGTTGTTGCGTTTGTGGTGTTCTAAACACGTGATATATTGAAGGATGTTTCTACTATATCTCCTTTTACATTTTTTATTTATTGGCATAAATTGTCATAAATGCTGATATCGATAGTTAATATCTACTGATAATATCAGCCCACTGATAAGCCTAATTTAGCTCATTTTGGTGTACGAGGTATGTGGAGTTGCTATCTAGTATTACTATCCTTCAAAGGCTCTGATTAATAGGCAAGTCTCTGGAACAGTGATTCCCACAGTGCAGGATCAATGACTGTATAAAATCTTTTACATAGTCATTGTGCAGGAAGGAAACCCCTTGTGGGCTGTAATGGTACTGCAGGTGAGCTTCAGTAATAACAGAAGTATTTATATTTATATAAAGGTATGTATTTAGATAAAAAGTGGATCAAATCGGGTAATAAGAGATGGTAATGATATTGATCATTACTCTGATCTAAATTTAATGCTTTTATATTGAAGGTTTCCTCGAGTTTGGCCAGCCTAAGATACCACAGTTTATTCTTACTGTATAAATTATTTACTTTTTTTTTCTTACAAAAAGCTACAACTGACTCATGAAATATTACACCAAACCACAACACATTATATTATCTCTTATAAAAGCAAACATAGTCTATAAAACTCTTCAAACAAACTGTCACAAACTCTGCGCTTATAATGTAAATGAATTGTTTTATAAATTGTTCTGTATGCGTGAAAGGAAAAGTTCTTTCCCAGCACGTTTTGTCATTCATCTTCAGTATCCAAAGGTGTATGGTACTCCTGTGTAATCTGAACATATACCTGTGTAAATACACACAAGTTTGCTCACAATAATTTCTAACATTCTCCAAACAAGAAAAGTTCAATAGAAGAAAAAAATGCTTTTTTGCGGGTCAGGCCATGAAAGTTTATTCACATCACATTCACTGTCATCTTTAACTCGACAGCATGGAAAGTATTGCCTGTAGTGCCGAATCTGAGTGAAGTATAGTGAGTTTTTCCACAGGCTTTTTTTCCCTGTTTTTTTTTCTCTTTTTGTTACAGTGTAAAGCAAAATATTCATTCAGCTTGTATTAATTCTGCCCGAATTTTACATCCTGGAGTACAGTAAGTGTCACGTGGTAGTTTTCTGACCCTGTAAATGCTGAACAAATGAAATAGATAATTTTTTTTTGCCTGAATCCTTCACTCTGTATTTTGTATTGATCACACCCTTAATACAAGGAGGGAAAGTAAAATGAAAGAAACATAAAATTGCACGGGGAAGGAGATGGACCTAATATATCTGAGGAAAAACAAAAGTGGAAAAAGTGATGACAAAGAGTGAAAGAGAGAAGTCAAAAATGAAGAAGCAAGGTATGTATGAATGCAGAGACCAAGGTTCTTAACATTTATTTTCCAATCTGATCTTTAAGTTACTAAAATTGAACGTGGGTCTTTTTTTTTTTTAATTGTTAATGATTATTAAAAATGTGGGTGGGGTATGGGGTACACATTTTTTTCTGTGTGACAGAAAAAGTTTGAAAACTGCTGAGCTTGAGTCTCATTCATATTCATATTGCGCATGCACACATGAACACAGCCTGTTGAATTACTGAGCCTTAACTAATGACCTTTCAGGTAAGTGCCAGCCAAGTGTGGACCATAGTATCTATGTGTGTGTGTGTGTGTGTGTGTGTGTGTGTGTGTGTGTGTGTGTGTGTGTGCGTGTGTCTCTGAGGCTGCTCAGCACCAGGTACAAGCTCTTTCACCCATATGGTGAATAATCCAGAGGGAGTGAACTCTTGTCACTTCTCATCTATACAAAGACACACCGACAGACTGGCAGTTAGATTCACAAGGGCACAGAGACAAACAGCCACTTATGCACATAGCCACACAAACACCCAGCCACACACACTCCCTGCAGCTTGTGAAACAGAAGAAGTTTGTGTTTGTTGCTTTTCACATCTATTCTAGTGGATTTTATTCGGTTTCCAATTCAGTTAAATGTCAAGTTAAAAATGAGTTTGCATATTAGTGGAGTGCTTTCTAATGTGTTAGCCCTTTAGCAAAGAAGTGGTTAGGATTAGGCAACATAAGCTGTTTGGGGGATATTAGGAAAGAATTATGATCATATTCACCTTCACGACTGATTTACATAGCAGCAAAAAGGAGCATACATGACCTTTGCACTGAATTCTGACTACCTCAAGTTAAAAACTAAAAATTTTGAAATTATTCAGTATTCTCAGATCTAAATCAGAATTTGGGGGGGATCTCTGAATTTGGAGACTGAAGCAAGAATTCAGACTTTAATTATCCAAGCTAATAAAATACACTAATCAAAAGTCAATAAGCTGTTTGGCATTGGCATAGGAGATTTGGTGTTCCCTCTGGGTGCAACCCTCATTCTCAACTCTACTGCTCATCTCTGCTGCTCAACTCTTAAATATGTTTACAAATTTGTCAAAGAAGAAGCAAAGTTACGACAAAGAAATAAACACAAATTTTCTTACATTTTGTGCCAAGTTTATATATATGTTCAGTGGGCCTAACCCTCTAGTATCCATATTTTCTGAGCCTTTTGAGGCATCCATATCCAGTCCCCTATAACATTAATCATTAAATAGACTGATGTGTCATTCTGCATGACTCCAAATAGAGTCATGCAGTCAAACAGACGTGTATTTTGCCTTCTGAACTTCCTTTGGCAAGGTTGTAAGAGAAACAAAAATATTTGCAGGCATCAGTGCATTATAGTTGTAAATTAAATCATGTTACATTACAATAAAAGGCACAATTCACATCGAGAAAGAGACATGAACAGAGGGAGACAGACAGTGAGGGTAGATAACAGCTTAAGAGTGGCAAAGGTTGTGTTTATGCCACGGGCACTGGCACCATGTTTTCAGCCGATGGGATGTATGTGTGTGTGTGTGGTTGGTGTGTGTGTGTGTGTGTGTGGTTATAGGCTCAAGCCAAGCGTGTTCAGTTAGTGATGGCTAATATGAGTGAACACTTGACTTGCAATGAACAAGACTCACTGAATGTGCATGTCTGTGTGTTGGTGTATTTACAAAGGCTTCCCCCAGGCTGAGGGTGCTTTCGTGCAACAGCACACACACACCACACACACACACACACACACACACACACACACACACACACACACACACACACACACACACGCTCAATTAGACCATCTTTATGGCATAAATGTAACTGTCAAGTCCAGTGGTCAAGTCCAAAATTATGCACAGCTGCAAAACTCACACACACGCACACACACACACAAACACACACACACTCACACACACACACCACTGCACTCAGACAGACACACACACAGACACACACACACACACACACACACACACACACACACACACACACACACACACACACACACACACAAACTTAGGCAAAATGGATTTAGCAGATGGACTATGTTGCTGAGTTGCAGATAAAGAAAAACAGAGCAGAGCTTTGCTATCAGCATCTCACAAGCTAATCAGTTTAAGCTTCACCAATACACTGATGGCCAAAGTTTGCTGCAGCTTTAGCCCAGATTTTCTGTGAACTAAAGAAAGCTTTGTCAGCGGACAATACTCCTCTCAAATGGCTACTACAGTAATCTTTCTAAAATACAACAAAATACTAAACATACTTGAGATATTGTGAAAAAAGAGCATGAATATCCTCAATCAGCTTCCTAATTCGGAATTACTTTGTGTGCCAGCAGGTTGGACATTGGAAATCAAATAATTTTACTGTCACAAATAGAGAAAGTGTTCAATAACGCTGACAAGATCACAGCAGTTGCACTGATCCAGGCTATCAACACAGACAATTCGACTGTGAAAGATGAACATAATTTTGGCACAAACTGAACTTTTTATTTCAATGGTTGGATGTTAAAAAAAACACATGACTGTCGTGTTAAATTAGTAAATAAATTAACAGACTTCAGCTTCTCACCAAGGCCGTATATTTGTCTCTCTGTCGATGAGACGAGTTGAGCTGAATTTTACGAAACCTAGTGGAGATGTTGAGCAAGGAGGAGCAGTAGAAGAATCTATAAAATGTTAGTGCAGAACTGGATCACTTTCATGAAAATCGCAAAATATGGGATTGGCCTTGTGGAATCTGTCTGAGCGCCCTTCTGGTTTTACAAACAGGAAGTAGAGTAAAAGATGAGCTACAAGAGAAAATATAGCTGCTTCTTTGCCTTTGCAACTGAAAGTAAAGAAGGCCACGTGAAACGCTATCTTACTGTAATTTTGATAGATGCTAACACTATGACTACCTCTTATATTAGACAGAGGCTGCCAATTAACTTGGCTGTACTTCCATTGGTTGACAGTAATTATACTAAGGTACTATGATTAATTTGCTAATGATGTGCTGAGGTTGTGTGTGTCAGGTAGCTGTTGAAAAGAGACTATGCATCACAATTACACAACTGAATCTATGAAATCTGCTTCATCTGTCAAACTTCAAAGACTCACTTGGAGTAACAGAGAACCATCAAATAACACCTCGCAGTTTGTCTCTTTTCTGTGTGATTCTGATCGCTTACCCTACAACTACAATGATGAAGTCTAGCAGATTCCAGCCGTTCCTCAGGTAGGCGTTGGGGTGGAAGAGCAGGCCGTAGGCTATTACCTTCAGGAACGCCTCCACCGTGAAAATGATGAGGAACAGATACTCCACACGCTCCTGTGCAGACACAAACATAAAAAAAGTCCATTTACTCATCTGAGTGGCATCATTGCAGCATGACATAGAACGAGCAACAGACACAGATAAAATCAGAGGTAATTATAAATGAAAATTTGAAATCAGATTAAATGCTAAATTCATGTGGCAAAGGAATGATTCAGTATTCTTGAACTATGTGCAGTAAATCTTTTCATCGTGAGAGGTGGCTTATTGGAAAAAATTGACATGCTGTACCACTATTATATACACACGTTCATTCACAATCATAAAACTTTTTTATTTTTCCCACATCAACACTAAGGACATTGTATATGACTTGTGAGCACTCGCAGTGCTGGCTGCCTACTCTTTCAAATTTATCAGCCAGAACAAGATGTTCTGCCGCTGTTTATGTGGCTTCTGCTTTGTGCGTATGCATGTGTGTGTGCGTGCGCATGTTTGATTATTTATATGTTAACATGTATTTGTCTAACTTGTAATCGTGTACACAATCAAAGCATTTTGATTATTTAATCAAACTGGCTCTCTTCCTGTCCTACGACGTTACTGTCTGATGGAAGGAATGATTTCATGTGCACATGTATGCACACGCAAACACACAACGGGATTTTTACTACAGAGCTCCTCAGGGATTGTTGTCATATTGCCGACCCCAGCCTGACAGGGTCCTGGGAAATGTCCTGAAATGGCCTTGAAAGAGAGCAGGATCATATAACTTTCTGACTGTTGCAAAGTCGTAAACAATTCATCATCCACCTAATCCCTTTTCATATCTGATTTTAAATGTTTTGTCAAGTTTTTAAGGAAAACGAGATCAAAGCAATGCAGAAATCTATTTATTTCTTGCTGTGCAAATACAACATCCTATATATAGAATTATTCAACATCCTCTTGCTTTCTGCCCAGTTTCTTTCTTTCTTTCTTTTGGGGGTGGGTAATAAAAACATCTATCAATCCATCCATTCATTTTATTCCCTGCTCCTCCTCTTTTTCACTCTATTTTCCCATGGATACATACACACAGCGGGCCAGAGGTTTGGGACAGAAGGCCAGGCAGGTCTCTCTAGGCTCCAGTCTCATCCCTGGGAAGAATCAGCTAAACCTGAAGAAGCTGTGTTTAAATTTACCAAAATATCTTCACAGGCTGACTGACAAAAGAGTTTAGGTTGGATTCCATCATTGACTTACATAACCACATACAATACAATACAATACAGCTTCTAAATTGTCCAATCCACTGGAATTATATGCCTTCAAGCCTGTTATTTCCTCTGATCAATGCTGACATTTTTCTCCTGACAGCTACAACACTGACGTCACTGACTGTGCAACACCTGAGTCACATGCTGGCCTTTGTGTTTTTAAATTTCTTTTTGTTTCTGGCTTGTTTTGAGGCTCTCAAATACTAAATCATTTGCACTGAGGGGAAACATCTTTTAAAACTTAAAACTGATAAGGAATAAGTGATTAGCAAGGATCTATAAGAAAGATCTGTTTACCTCTGTCATAAAATGGACATGACATTGGTTTTGGAAAAAATAAAAATGTATTCTTCTGTAGATTATACAGCAGGGGTGTCGAACTCCAGGTCTCGAGAGCCGATGTCCTGCAGGTTTTAGATCTCACCCTGGGTCAACACACCTGAACCAAATGATTAGTTCATTACCAGGCCTCTGGAGAACTTCAGGACATGTTGAGGAGGTCATTTAGCAATTTAAATCAGCTGTGTTGGATCAAGGACACATCTAAAACCTGCAGGACACCAGCCCTCGAGGCCTGGAGTTCAACACCGGTGTTTATACAGGGATGGCATTTTAAAACTGAATGCCAACCTTCTCATTGAGAATAAAATTTCCTTATTCTTTAATGTATTTACTTGATTGTTGGTGATTTTAAGGACAGTACAAAGAGTGAACATTCTCAAATCATTGCTGAATGAAGGTTAAATGTTTGTAATGGTGTTTAATCCAAATCAGTCCGATCAGTCTATAATCGCTAAAGTGTTTCTAAAGTTAATGTTTATGTTGGAAAAACTTGTGTATACAGTAGCTGCATTAAGATTAGATGTTCAGGCTGATGGAAATCCGAAGGCCATCCAGCTAAACAAACAAGAAAAGACTACATCAGACTCCCATTAGGCCAGTTACAGTGACACTTAACACAGCAATTTCCAGTACCATGGGAATCAGGCATTTTTCTAACCACTGATCTCACTTTTTCTCAAGTAGTTTTTTTCAAGTGTTTAAACTTGTTTTTTGTTTTTTTTAAGAGCTCTATATAAGAGCCATCTCAAAAATGTCTCATGAATCACAGCTGCCAACACATTACAACTGCAAGAGGCTGATAAAAAACAAAAAAACTTGTCTTTTGATTTCCTTTTTGTTCATAATGAAGCGATTAAACTTGTAAACCATGATTTTTCCCGCACTTAGAAATGCTCAAGTAACTTGACAGTCAAAGAAGTGACATGAATTATAATTCTGTGGATTTAAACAGGTTGAAACACAGAATACGTGAAAGGTGAATCGATTTTTAGCCCAGGGATTCTGCGCCTCAGTCACCTGCTCAGAAAGCTGTCTTAAACTTGTTGTGCTCCTGCTCTCTACGTTTCTAACCTTCACTCATTTCAATTCAAGTCTGTTCAGCGTCTTTTTCAGCCCAAAAGTGTCCAGCTTAAAGATAAAAACTGAGATTTTCACAGTCGACACCTGTTTTTTTTTTTCTGCGTGCGCGTTTCGGTTTCAAAGCTGGCAGAATTGATTTGGTTTAATATTCACCGTTTGTACCGCCGACCCTTCATCGCACAGTGGAGTGTTAGCAGTGTATGCGGAAGTAATTAATCTCACAAACACACACATCCTCCCTCTTGAATATACAAAAGCTCTCTATCACGCTCGCGCTCTCTCAAAGATACACACACCCGAGCTGTGTATCTGCTGGTGACAGGCAGACAGTGCGGCGCTCAGAAACATAAAACAAAGAAAAACATCTGGTAGGAACAGCTTAGCCTGACACACATACACACACACACACGCACACACACACACACACACACAGAAAACACACACTTCCTCCTTTCCTTCAATTCATCCAGACCTGTAAAGGGCAAAATCCAAAGGGGCAAGACTAATTTGGTTAGTGACTGGAAAAAGACGAGAGAAGATGAGAGTACACGAGGAAGAGCGGCAGACTATAGAGACAGAGAGAGCGAGAAAAGAAAGCAGACAGAATGACCGAAAGGTAAGCATGTGGGGGCAATAATTCAGTTACCTGTGATAGGTCAACCAAACCACCTATCCATCAACTAGGCCAATCAGATTATAGTATCGACATTCTACCATAGAGCAGACATTGTTTCCATTTGCAATGACCTTCTGTGTTTGTGTGTATGCTGCAAGACAGGATTAGCTATTAAGCTGCTTTTGAAGGAACCCACAGATATATCGCACTGTGTGTGTGTGTGTTAAGGCATGTGTGTGCAAGAAGAAGACAAAAAAAGTATCATATCGAAAGTATTACAACAGCACAAATCAGTACCACAGAAGAAATATCCTATTCTTCACTTGTCCCTGCCAAATTCTGACCCGATCATCTGAATGTTGCAGCACAAATCAAGACACATTAGACCAGCCAGTAATGTTCTAATCTTCAGCTTTTGTGTACTTATGTGAACTGAAACCTCAGGTGTGGCATCCGGTGTGGTCTTCTGCTGCTGTAGCCCATCTGCCTCAAGGTTTGAAGTGTTGTGCATTCAGAGATGCTCTTCTGCATGACTTGGTTGCAATCAGTAGATGGTTTAATTGCCTTTCTATAAGTCTGCAGCAATCTTCACATTCTCCTCTGACCTCTGGCATCAACAACAGCCCATTTTCTCTCAGAGAACTGCTGCTCACTGGAGATTTTCTCTTATTTAGACAAATTTTTGTAAACCCTAGAGATGGTTGTGCAAGAAGCTCCCAGTTGATTAGCAGTTTCTGAAACACTCGGACTAGCCTTTTTGGCATAGGATAGTGAGCTGTCTAGGATGACACCAAGGCTCTTAATCTGAGGTGAAACAAAAACTGCGAAGTTGTCATTAGTGAATGTGAAATGATTTGGTGCCACTTAAATCATCTTTCTTCCACATGCTGGTGTTTGGTTTGATCTTCAGCATGTCTACTTGACATCCACAAATGCAGTTATATAACTGGACGAAAGGTAAGAAAGGAAAGAAAGGAAAGGAGGACCAAGGTTATTAAGGCCCTTGAAGGTGAGGAGAAGAAGCTTGTATACTATTTGGAAGTTCCTGAAGGATAGGGATGATGTGCTGGTAGGACGGGGTTCTGGTAATAATGCGGGCAGTTTTGAACCAATTGAAGCTTATGGAGGGATTTTTGGAGGAGACCATCTAAGAGTCAATTACAATAGTCAACGCAGGAGGTAACGAGACTATGAACAAGAACGGACGCCGAATGAGTGGAAAGAGAAGGATGTAATCGGTTAATGGTGTGTAGACGGAAATAGGCCGAATGAGTGAGATCACTGATGTGAGATTTATAGGATAGTGAGCTGTCTAGGATGACACCAAGGCTCTTAACCTGAGGTAAAACGAAAACCACAAAGGTTCAATAGTGAACGTGAAATGATTTGCCTTTAGTAGGTTGGATTTGGAGCTGATACGGATTTCAGTTTTATGCTGATTGAGCTTAAGAAAATTTGAGCTGAACCGGGATTTTAATTCAGATAAACATTCTGGAGGAATCAGGCCTGCAGGAGAGATATAACTGGGTGTCATTAGCAAAATAATAAAAGTGAAGATCAAATTTATTGACAATGGTACCAAAAGGGAGGATATATATTATGAAGAGAAGAGGGCCTGAGACTGAACCTTGGGGTACACCAAAAGTGACTGGGATTAGACGAGAGTAGAATGATTTAAGTTGAATAAACTGGGAACGGTCAAGGAGATATGATTGGAACCCGGTTAGGGGTGTGTCGGAAATGCCAAGAGAGGAAAGTCTGTTTAGAAGGATGGAGTGAGAGAAAGTGTCAAAGGCTGAAAGATCATTAGTAACTTTAAGTAAAGCAGATGTACTGTGACATGAGCGAAAGCCAGATTGAAACCTCTCGTATATATTATTATAAACCAGGTGTGAATGAAGTTGAGCAGTTGTACTGCTGCTGCGCTTAATCAAGTTACAGATGAGTGTAGCAGGAGCAGTAGTTCCAGTTAATTAATGTTATCAGGTGAAGCAGTATGACTTTATAACTTTTCTCTAATTTGTTTTTTCCTTTTAAAAACTTTTACATACAGTAAGGGGTTAAATTTAGCCCAATAAGTTGGTGGGAAAAACCTGTTAATCATTTCATTTATTTTTTACAGCGCTTTAGATTTAGGTTACGATGTTGTAAAAGTTTGCACATTAGAATTATTAATATAGTCTGCAGGGGTGAAGAGGGTGGGAGTTGTTTAAACCTATGTTTTCTAATCTGATTCCACAATCTACCTTTGGAATTATTGTTGATACCCTTAAAAATAACTGCTGAAATAACTGCCCAGAGGAGTTGTTAAGATGCACGGCTGAGTGGCAAGACTTGCTTCTTGAAAGACTTTGGTAAAGTAATATCAATACCCAACACCCTAAACAGATGGAAATTCTTTAAACGACGTGGGCTCTGTATGTAAGTCATATGCTCAACACCTACATCAGACTGAACTAGCAACCACCTCTTTCCTATATGAAGCCAACCAAAAGCCCGTGTGAGGCTGCAGATAACAATATTAGAAGCTCAGACAAAAAAGTAAGAGGATGATGCTTTGAATTCGAGCTCTTTTAACCCCAAGTAAAGTTAGGGCCACACCTGAGCCTCTGTCTTCTTCTCTAAGTGTCAACTCCTCCTCTCCCAATTATTTTTCTCTATCCCTCTCTCAGTTTCTCATTCCTCTCTTCTACATCTTCATCTCTTTCTTTCTCTCTATCTCTGTGGGTGCCAACAAGAAGTTACCATAGAGACCAAGATGGGTTTCTACGTTACCATGGAAACTGTGGGCTGCAACAGCAGCGGCAGCAGACTTTCTCTTCCTTTCTCTCTCTCTCTCTCTCACACACACACACACACACACACACACACACACACACACACACACACACACACACACACACACACAGATGACACTGATCAGTACAGTACTAAGAATATCCACAGCACATAGTTCTAATTACTACTCTTCTATCAGCATTCAAACTTCCTATTGTAAGTCTTTGTGCACTTATGTATACCAGCAACAGCTCCTGTATGAAATCATGTGCTCATCTCTGATGCAGTCATCATGTGTTATACTTGCCACGTTTTACCTTTTACTTACCACCAGCAGATTGGACTTAGTCTCATATAAAACTTTAGTGTCACTTTACACAGGCCTTTCATCTATAACATTAAACTTAGCCAGTTCGGTATGGATGACCATGAGCACGTCTTTGCCAGTAGAAAGGCAAAAAGTGACCATATTTCAGACCTCTGTCTCAGGTGAAATAAACAATTCAGGCTGTCACTCTCATCCCATGACCTGTTCTTAATGACTTAATGCACTGTTAGTGCAATGTACAGTTAAGGTCCAAAGTTGACCATGAGTGGGCCAGAACAGATCCTTAAGTGGGCTCACGAGCCATAAGTTTGACACTTGTGATCTACAGAATAATGTAACACAAAATCATTGGATGTTGAATGCCAAGATGATCCTACACTGCTTCAATAATGTTGAGGTCCAGCATCTGGGTAGACAAATCCAAGACTCCTTTTGTATTTATTTTTTTATTTTTTTTATTTTTTATTCTTTTTATTTATTTATTTTTTTTGGGGGGGGGATGCTTTTCGCATTTCTTAAGGACATGATATTGTTTATCTGCTTTTCAGGGCTGCAACTTCTTCTTTTTGCCTCCTATTGTTCAGTTTCCTCAACATTCCAACATTCAACCAAAACATTACTTTGAAATTGGTCAGGTACAAGGCCTGGACTAAAAATAAGTGAGAAAACAGTCGATGACTGACCTTCAAAACCTTCAAAAAACGATTGCTCAATATCAATTTAAAAAATATGAATAAAGTCGGATTCTTTGTAAGCAAAGTTTTCTTTTTCCATCACGTCTTTATTCACATCACATCATCTGTCACAGTTGTAAAGGGCTGCTTGAAAATGAAAAAAATAAATCCTAATCTAAATTACATTTAGATGCCAATTATTTAACATAATTAATCATTAACTTTATAAACAATATGAATTTAATGAAATCAAAAACACCAATTTTTACTTGGGTTTTTGGAACTTAATTGGGTAGACAGTGAGGCATGCCACTTGGCTTCAGGCTAGACTTAAAAGAGGGCGAACTGTAAACTGTAAAGATCATTATAGTAAATGAGTGGAGCACATAATTCTTTTATCTCAATTACCTTGTTTTCACAATCATTGGAGGCCAAAACTCCATCCTGAGTACCACATCTGACAGTCATAAAGAGGAAACACTCAGCTCTCCATTCCTGAAGTCTGCTCTGCACTAAGGACATCCAGCTATGAGCTTTTCATGGTCACTCAAGAGAAGATAACTCTTTTCTTTTTCTCCAAAGCCTGCTATTGAGGTTGTATTGAGAAAGGCTCTTAAAGGTAGGCTGAGTTTCGATGGCAGCATCCTTGGGTTGTAAAGTTTAATATATTGTCAATCATCTATGTCAGCTGCCCTGTTCCATGAGGCGGAAATGGAAAAGTGTCTTTTTCCTGTGCTCACTGCCTGATAAAACAGATCTCCAAGCAGAAATAAACACCAGAAGAAAAGAAAGAAAATTTCAGCATATTCTGCAGTTTTCTGTAATATAAAGGTCAACCTTCAACCTTTAACTTAGTCTAAATTATGCTAGGTTATACTACAAGTTCAACACGGCTTTGAATCCATTCCCTTTAATGTAACTGACTAATTCTGAGCTTTTAGTGAGACACTAGGTTTGGTTTACTGAATATATATGACAGTAAGAGCACGAGTGCTTATGTTCTACATAATTAAAGGTTGACACAAGGGAAGGGGACAAAACAAGATGTAAGGAGGTCTACATAATATGTAATTATGATATCCAGAAGCCTTCAGCTACAGCGTGTGTTCAGCAAACATAGCTTAGCAAATATTATGATTTCATTTGAAAAAAAGACCAACCAACACTGCTTTGATATATTCAAGCTGTAAGCGGTGGCATCTCTGCCACTTACAGGTGATTGCAATTATTTTTAGAGATTTTCCTGGTAACAACTTTATAAATAGTCTATTATTGCACAACTACAGTCTCTTAGTTGTTGAGAGGCCACAGATCTGAACACAGTGGTAACATGCTGCATAACATGTTTAAATCAAGACTAAATTATAAAATTCAGTTCCAGTCTGTGGGACTCTGGCAGGAATTACATCTTGTCTTCATGCATCCAGCTGGAGAGAGATGACAAGAAAAGGGATCTATACTTATCAAGGGTCATGACCCCTGATCTACAGTTATAGATCAATGATAGATCACACACATACAGTCACTCACACAAGCAGGTAGGCCCAAGCTTACAGTAATATGGCTGATGAACTTTTGTCTATGACTGGAAAAATACTAGACTGTCATTGTTTATTTCCTGCAGTATACTGAATATCAAAGTTTACATAAAGACAAAAAACTCCAGTTTCTAGGCAACTAGCACAGTAACTACCAAATAAGAAAAGCAAGAGAGAAAAGAAGACAGGAGGAAAGTATGAAAGAAAAAAAGCAAGCACGAAAAAAAGAAAAAGCATGAAAACAAGAAGGGAAGAAAGAAAGGAAATTGAGACATTTGTATCCATGCAACAAACGTCTTGACACGCAATCGGTCTGTGGAGGTTGATTATCATGAGACTTGTGTGTCTAATGTGATAAAAATGATTCACATTTGTCTTTCCATAACAATTTTTACAAACACAGATGACATGCTGTGTTCTCTCATGCTGGTCCAGGGAGTTTGCACATTTCAGCTGTAGCTTTTTTTTTAAAGGCAACTTTTAGGGGAAGAAATGACATAATACGAAGAAAGAATGCAGAGTGATGAGTATTGTGAAGGGCTGAGATTTATTTCATACTGTTGGTATGTCAGTATATGCAGTCATTTCAGAGTTTGAATACCAGCTGGCTGAGGCATTTCTATGTGGCGTTTACTCTGGATTCCTCTCACTGTCAAAGACATGCATGTTACATTAACTGGGGAACTAAATTGTACTGATAGTTTGAAATAATCTTTATTTACTTCATACCACTTTATACATCAATCTATTAACTGTATGAAACAAGCTATTTTTGGCTCCTGGCCCTTTAAACCACCTTTCTTCTTATCAGTTGCTCTTTGTGTTCAAAAGTATAGACGTTCTTCACTAGTTCTTCTTAACTAGTTTATGTGTAATAATTACTTCCCCTTAAATGCGTTACACCTCTGGAGACAACTGTACTGTGCTAAGAATATGATCTTTGACATCGAAGAGAAGAAAAAACTACCTGAAAACCTGAGTTTTTAGAGCTTCTTGCTCACTGGGATTACATGTATACAAGCCTCTTAATTTAAAACTGTGACCAAACTCAATATGAACGTACACAACGTATAACAATATCCTCTGTTTTTCTGAGGTAGTTCTTTCTTAATTTATAAACTGATCTCACTTTTACACACTACACACAGAGAGATTAAATATGTCAATAAACCACATCCCAGCTGAAATTTCTTTTGGAAACCAGACAGCAAGTAGCATCAAGTTCTTATTCCTCTAAATAAATAATTGATTCATTCCTTTATGCTCTTAAGCTGTCTCTCTTCCTTTGAGTTCAAATGTTGGCAGCCTATCCCAGAATGCATCTGGAAGAAGTTTGAGAAATAACTTAACACACAAGTAGTCTTACATCCATAAAGCCATAAAGCCAAGCAAAAGTCAAACTGACCTTTGACAGAGACAAAACATTTAAAGTCATCTTCAAATATAGACCAAAGAGCAGAAAACCAGAGACGAGAAAATGTTTAGAAGACTATCAACGTAAGCAGAGAACTGAAAAAGAACCAGAGTAATTGGTCTAAAAATAAAAGAACACAGGGGCATAAATCATGTAATATAGACAGCCAGTGTGTGTGTGTGACTTACAAAGTGTTGATAAATGTGTGTACACTAGTTGATGTCTGGGAGGAGGTAACTGGTACCCTTGAGAGATGAGAAGGAGAGAAAGAAAGCTGGAGATTGCAGAAAGAAAAAGAAAGATACTGTACATAATAGGAAGAAAATTAAAAAAACACCAGATGAAAGGTTGGAGAAGCGAGTCTTCCTGGTTTTTTCCACTACCTCCTTTCCAGCTTACACACTCCCTTTCCTTTCTCCCGATCAATTGAAACATGCTACCCCTCCACTTCTGCATTCTGTTGAGTGTGTTGTGCCTGACTTATCACGACTTCGCCTGCGTCCTGCCTCACCACGCAGGGAGACAGATGCTGCACACAGACACACACACACATAAAAGTCACAGTCCTGAGTTTGGAGTTCACGTTCACACCCTCCCACGCATGTATACGCTCACAATACACACAGATTTGTGCGTGCAAGGGGACACACATGCAAAGGTACAAATGAAGACAAAGTGAAGTGAGACGCGGGATCACTGTAGTGCATCAAGATCAGAGTAGCTGCTTGCTAAACTGGCAGGAAGAGATAGATTACTATACTTTATGACTCATGGTACAGAATGAGTGTGTGTGTGTGCGTGCGTGCATGTGAGTCATCTAATATGCCTCTTGGGCTGATCATGCTGCTGTGACTTCTAAGGAGCACGGAGAGACTGAAAGGTGGTATAGAATGACAAGACTTCACCACAGCATATATTGATATAGAATATTAAAAATAGCATCATTATTCGTCAATCTCTTACAAATGTCGCCCGATTATAGTTGCACTTCACTTCTGTCTTATGTGAACATGCCACTTTTGTGCACACGTCTACAGGAATACAAGTACTACAATAAAGTCAAGTCTACAGTAAAGAACGAATAAACTGAGAACACAGGAAATCAAAGTAACTCTTAAACATCTCGGACTGCCAGCTGGAATAAATGGGGGATTTAAATACGCCAGTATGTGCAGTATGGGCTTGGTTTGTCACCCCAAAGCTTTCTGTTCATATCCACCTTTACATCGTTTTGTCCTTTTTTTTTAGATTCTTCTCAATTCTCAATCAGTTGTCCTGTCTTCACAATAAGACGATGTAGAATGAAAATGGCTGAAGCAACAGACAAATCACTTAAAGAAAGAAAGAGGACGTCGCTGGTGTCGTTCTCCTCCTGGCATCAACTGAACCGAGCAATCAGAAAAAAAGACTACCCTGAAAAACCAACGATTAGAATTCTTAAAAAGAATATCAAAACTACTCAAACTATCCAAAACTATAACACAAGATTTGCGATGACAAACCCAATTGTAACTATTATTCACAATGTCGCCAGCATAGGACGGCATTAACCACACGCACATACGGCGATGATGTGGGATATGCGCTGTATGTGATGGAGGACTGAGTTTTGCCTTCTAGTTCTTTGCCAACTGAGATCAAACATAACATGAGTATGTGCCCGCTGATGTGCTGACATAAGTTTTCCTCAGATATGATCCAGGATGGGCCAGCAACCGTGAAAATGCTGTTCAGTGAAGCTGTGATACTTTTTAATCTTTCAATGACGGACAGAATTTTTAAAAACAGAAATAAATCCAACTCCTCAGGTTTACACAGAGTGTGATGCTTATGCATTTGCAAGGCGAATAATGAATATTTTAACATATTTTATATATTACTTTCAGTATAGTCAGTACTGTGCCTTTAATACCTTTTGGGTTCTAGCTCACTGTATGAACGAGTGACCATAAAAGAAGAAATATTGGTGGCTGCCAGCAATAACCCCCAGCCCCCTACATTAACTTGCTCTCAAGTTATTGCATGCTCAAGATTTTCAGAAAGCTTTACCTCTGACCTTGAGGTCAAGGTCACTATGATTCAAATTCATCTGTTGCTCACACTTGCTGGTGATCAGTTAAACAACTCCATTTGATTAGCAGGCCTGGCTGCTACGTATCCTTTTAACACAGATGGAAGGAGTAAGGGTGTACTTAGCTTTTACTATACAGCTTCATACATACAGTTTTGTTAAATAAATAATGGAGCGGTATAATGTATCATGTTTTTTGTGCATCTAAGTCTGTATTGGAATAATTTTAAGATCTCACAATTCTTTATTGTGTTTTGACATTTAAAACATTTACTTTCTTTTTACCATGACTCTATACTATTCCCCAGCCAACTTACCTGTACTTGCATCTACCTGTTCGCAAGTGTGTCCACCTACTGAATTGAACTTGACTTGCATCAAAACAGAGCAGGAAGGATTTTTGCAGCAATGACCAGCTACAGCCAAATGACTGCTGTCCTCGCTTCAGAAATTTAGGAAATATTTTAGATAAAAAGTAAGTATTGATAACTCCCCTCTAAATGTTTCAGGTCTGAAGCATTCCAGATTATATGTTTATTCAGTCACACATTTTATATTTTGCTTTATAGTCACTAAATGCCACTTTATTTCCTGCTTTTTCATTTCCTATTGATATTCACACTGAGTGCCAGCGCACTACACTGTGCCACAACAAAACTGTTTCCCCTCTTGCTGAATAAAAGAAAAAAATCCTAGAGGAAACACTGTTCTGTCCATGTTGATTTGCTCCTATCAGAAGCAAGCACACCACTCTATCTCCCCGCAGAGGGCTCGAGCAGCCCTGCCTGGGAATGTATGTGCGCTTGTTTGCATTTTTGTTAGAATTGCTCCATCATTCCTCCGCTGGTTAATGTTCAGTGGAGCGAGACCAGAGCACAACACGGTGAAAATAGAGAAACAGAGATACAATGGGAAAACACTGACATGTGTGGCTTGGCTGTGTGTGTGTGTGTGTGTGTGTGTGTGTGTGTGTGTGTGTGTGTGTGTGTGTGAGAAAGAATAAATAACACTGAGGTGTACCAATCTCATACAGCTATAAAAGCACTGCAGCAGATATGTCAATTATTTCGAATGGCACCTGGAATCAATAACAATTCCTCTCAGTAAACTACACATGGTGTCATTACAGGGTCATTAAGTGCACTTAAACATGCCATTTAAAGCAAGTCATATGGGGTCATGCTTTCATGTGCCATTTGGTGCTGGGAAGTTATCACCATGTTTGCAACACTTGATTGCTGTGCAAAGAGATGTGTACTATATTTCAGGAGCTAAAGCTGATAAGCAAGGTGAGACTGAACTAGAGAAGAGAATTTACAGAAGCAAAACTTAAATCCAGGGGTAAAAGATTATAGAAATAATGAACAGACACACTGCAAGTTTTATTTTTTTAATCACCTTCCTGCTTTTTTTCTAATTATCTTCATATTGCAAATTTGGATTTCCTTTCACATAAACGGTGTCTGTTTCACTTGTATTTTACTGAAGTAAACTAATAAACTCAGCTGCACAGCAGTTAGCATCATTGTCTCATGGCTAATGCCAAAGAAGTTCTGCGTTGTCTTGGTGAACTCCTTCCACTGATTACATGCGGACGCTCTTCTTTTTAAACTTACTAGGCTATTCAGGGATTCAGATTTAGCCACTGATGCGAATGTAAGCACGAGCCTTTGTCTGTCTCTGGGTCACAGGGATAGGCCTAAGTCATCACGGTGAACCAAGCTAGATAAGATGCTCTAAAAATATAGGTGGAAGTATGGATAAATAATATAATTCTGATTGTTTCCACACACAAAAAATCATTTTCATAAAATCCTTTTCTCACAGAAAAAAAACTTGAATAATTAGTCCCCCTCATGCAATATCTTTAAACTTTCATAATATCTTTGTATCCTAATAGTAAATTAGCTACTCACGCTACAGGCTAGCTTGTGGTTCCTAAAGTTTCTAAAGCTGCGTGCCAGCTGATTGCTTGCGGACATTCCAGATTCCAGTTGCCTAGGTGACCCTCGAACGTTTTGTTTAGCATTATCGTTCTCATTTGTTGTCTCTTCAGTCGCTCGCCTGAAAGTTTTGCGCTAGTCCTGCCCACAATGCATCGCCAGCAGTCATTTCGCTCGTAGTCACCTGAAGTTGTGAAATATCATTCGCTTTCTGTGGTATTGGATCACCACATCACTACAAACCGCTTACAGTGTGTGTGCAGCTTAAAGGTAAAATTGGAGGTCCCTCACAACAGAAAGGACCCCAGACACTAGATGCTTTTTAAGATTAGACTTAACCTTCCTTTTTTCAAAGCTTACAGTTAGAGCCAGGTCCTGCGGTGGGACTTTCTGTGATACACTGAATACTTCTTCTCCTCTCACCTTTTTCACTCTCCAAGTGTTTTGTATACAACTGCTTCCCATAACTTTTTCTAACCATTTGACACTTCCTTTTAAAAGGGAGTTTTTCCTTCCTACTGTTGCCTGGTGCTTTCATTCTAATATTGTAGAGTCTTCACAGTACAGTGCAAAGACAGTACAAAGACAGACAGTGTTGTGGTTTAGCATGATATCTACCTAAAGATAGATAAACAGATTAAAAAACACCAGGAAAAAAAAGAAAACTTGAAAATCTTTTCTGGGACTTATGAGGCCACAATTCATCTGAAGCTGAAGAATTTCTAATGGAGACTGTAAGGGGATTATATTAAAATCATAATTTAAACTTGAAAATTAAAATATGTTTTTATATATAGATAAATGTGCTGTTTGGTCAAAAAAACAAAAAATCCAATGAAAGTGAAAAAATACCTTTTGCTATTTCATTTTCACATACTTGTAAGTGATGTATTATAATATAACATGGAAGAGAAAAGCTTTTTAACACTTCATTTTCAAAGTATATATTGTGTATGTAATCTGGGCAAAATTACATTTATTACATTTTATTTTTAAAAACGCACACAGTGTCCTTTAAAAGAAATCAATGGAACTACAATGACTTTAAGTGATCAACCTAATCTGTGTTGATGAAATATTAAAATATTATTAAAAAGAAGAAAGCTTGTTTAGCTCTCTTACTTGGTGCCATAGCAATGTCACCATGACACCCAAACAGGATTAGCTGCTAACACCCACTCCCCTGCTGTTACCATAGTAGCACTGCAGAAACTGCGACCCACAAGCTATAAAAAGCCAAATTAAACTTCAAAAAGCAAAGAATCAAACAGAAAAAGAAAGCAATTAAAGGGGTAACAACTTATCTTTTGTGGGTATTTAACTTGTTTGATTTGACCGAAGCACATTTTAGCCGACAGGTCAAAAAGAGAAAGAGCAGGACATTAAAGATGTAGGGAAAAGCTGTGGAGGACTATTAAAATGGCTAACGGGGTTATTATGAGGATGAACCAGAACAAAATCCATTTTTCTCTTTCCTCCTTCACTGTTGAAACGTCAGAGGACCTGTCCTCACCTTGTCTCCTTTCAGCCTCTGCCCGTCTTCCTATCACCTCTCCTTTCTGACTGTGAAATTCAACCTTCACTTTTTTTTGCCAAACCAAGGGAAACACCTGATTTTGGACACTGCCTCTCTCGGCGTTCTCGTTGTCATTGTTAGAGACGCAATAACCAACAATTATTAATACATATATATTTAAATATGAATAATTTCTGGTTCTTTTTCAAATAGATTACGAGCACTGACAATTCTGGTAGAGTTAGTGATATGACTGCATAACTGCAGATTTTTCAGTCATTTTGTTGCAAGTTTTCTGATATGTTTGGGATTATTTTCCTCTTATATGCTTTAGCTCTTGGACAGATTTGACTCTAGAATATGTTGGTATCAAGGGAATATCTTTGTTGCCTCAATGACTGCAAGGTAGCTAGGTCCCATTGCTGTTGGACAAACCTCATACATCACCCCTCCACCATTGTACTTGTCAGTTAGTGTGAGGTGTTTTGTGTTAATATGCTGCATTTGGTTTTCACTTTTCCACACAAGCCATACTTGTTTACCGTGATATCAACTTCAACATTTAGCATGCTAACAGACCTGCAGAGTCTGGCATGTAGCTCTAGGGGTTTTTTGCAGTGTCTTTGAACATTGCAGTCTGACTTTGTGGTGAATTTGCTGGGACGTCCACTTCAGGGAAGATTGTGGCTTTGTGTTAACAGATACCTGAATGCTCCAGTGCAGCAAACTACCAAACTGCCATTATAGACATGCACATAATTGCTGGTGATCAGTTAATGAAATACATTTGATTAGCAACACCTGGTTGCTACTTAACCTTTTAATTCTAATCGAAGCATTAAGTGTGTACAGAGTCCTGTGAAAACTCTCCTTTTAAAATAATTGTACGACTATTTAGGCACAATTCCTTGTCCATCCCTGTCTCCAGAGCCCAAAAAGCAGTTTCTCCAACAATATACTTGTTTTACAATTTAAAAAGACATAACCCAGATGTATTTGGTTGCAATGATCTTAAGCAGAAACTAACGCTTACATTTGTGGAACTAGGAACACTGATATTCATCTTTACCTTTAATTTACCCTAAAAGGTTAGTCAGATTCTTTTTTTCTCTGATATCTAATCATTAAATCAGCTGCTTGCACTCTGTTATTTATGTGGCAAAAGTTACAAGGACTTTCTTCTGGACTTTTTCATTTCTTCAAACCTGAGACTTCAAATATATTTCCCTAACTATTTTTAGTTTTTCTCAAAATAAGGTATTTTGTCACCATAAGTAAGAAATCCAGTATAGGAATCACATACAAAATCAAACAAGGCAGCAGCAGCGTTGTATCCCATAAGAGTTCGATGACTCATACTATGATTTACTCATAAATGCGGCCTCTTTATCGTTTTTCTCAGACACCATAATGTTGCTACTATGATTCATATTTCATTCTTAAATTTAAAATGTATCAGGTCACTTTCATGAGTAATATAAATATAAATCATATAAATCTTTACAATATATAAACACAAACATTTAATCAAACTTGGGCTTTTTTTCATATGCGATGTGACAGACACTTCTCAAGAGTTCAGTGATGTGATCACTAAATGTGGAGAGATGGCGAAAAAAGTGAGATGAGTGAACCTGCAGGGCATCACAGCGGTTTAGGCAGAGCACTGAAGTTGCACGCACCCTCAGCTGATCAGTATCAGCTGACTCAGTTTATATAATCTGACAAGCTTGCGCTCTCACTCTCCTCTGATCATTCATGCTGCTGTGACCGGTTATGCTGATTTATTTTTTCCTGCACCCCAGCATCATCCTGTTCTACCTTCATACTAAACACAGTTTGTGATAGCATCTCATACCTTGTTAAAAATATATACTCCACCTCTCTGTGATATTGTATGATGGTACAGACTGTGTTACAGTTACAAAGACAAATCCTGAATTACGGCTACATTTCGACAGGCCTATAGCAAACAGCGTGCCACATTTCTTTTCCTTTTTCCGCCTGAAACCAATCAAATTACCAAAAAGCATTTACAAATCAGGAGGTGAACAATATGCTGTGTTTTGAGGCATCTGTCTGAATTGTATGCATTTCTCAGATCAAAGAGAAAACAAAGCACACACGGTCCACCTACACTTTCCCTTTCAGCTCAGCGGGGAGCGCAGTAGATGTTGCTTGTGGCCCTTTTCAGACATGGCCATAATTAACCACATGAAAGAGACACGTAGACAGAGACAAACACATCTCACACATAACTCACTGTCTCAGGATAGTTGCAGGGTCCAAAAACCCTTAGACACCAGAAAGCTTAGCATTTGAATGAGAAGCAAGATTTTGATGTGTGGTCAGGATGTCTATGCTGGGATTTTCCCACACAGAACCATGTCTGGGGTTTACAGAGAATGGTCCAGAGAAGAGGGTGTTGCAATTCTTTGGGTGAAAGTACCGTATGCGAGGGTCATAGGAGAACGGTCAGACTGATTAAAGCTCATATGAAGGCAGTAGTCACTTAAATAGCAGCTGGAAGGTGTTGTGGTAAGACTACACACCTTTGAAGTAGGAGTCGCAAGTTTGATTCCCACCCGGTATCCAGTAAGAGGCCTGGCTAGACCCCCCCATGCTAAAACCAAGCCCTGGAATGGCGCGGCTACATCGGACACAAGCATTTCACTACATGTTATATGATTGTGTATGTGACAAATAAAGGTTGCTTTGCTTTATAAATTGCTACAGTGCTACTGCTGCCACACCAGGTGCTACTCCTGTGAGCTAAAAACAGGAAATAGGCTGACCAAAACTGGACAAAAGAACACGTGATATCTGGATGGTAGGGTTAGAATGTGCCATAAACAACATGAAAATCCATTCTGCCTTGTATCAACAGTTCATCCTTCTGCTGGTGGTGTAATGGTATGGACTTAGTACCAACTGAGCATCAATTAATTGCCTCAGCCTACCTGTAAACAGTTAAACTGGCTTTGGTTAGTTCAGAGTCTTATGGGAGACAGTGAAAACAAGAAAGATTGTGGAAAGCTGATAGATGTAAAATGGAATAACAAAAACTAGAGCGAGGTAAAGTGTCAAAAATCATACAGGATAAACATATGGGAATATAACAGGAAAGTAAAAAGAAGGCTGGACTGGGACTTTTGGTTATTTTGTGTACCCACAGCCCTCATATTTACCTCCATATAAAAATTTGTTGAAACAACAAACAAATCAGCACACTGTCTTCCTGAAGTGATCAGTTTGATGCAGCAAAGACATGATTTTTTTTGACTGTGTAGTGGTCAAGTGCAGAGTTTGGTGCTGACTAGGGTGTTTTTGATAAAACATTCATCCTTTCTGTGCTTTCACTGATTCAGCTAGGGTAAGAAAGAAAGAGAGTGAGTGCATGTGAGCTTGTATGTGTACATATCTACGGTCCTGTGCAGTTATTTTGTAATATATGTGCATGTCAATAGATGTTTGGAAGAAGTCCAACCTTTCTGTATGCATGTGTTTGCACATCAAGGCATAATACTGCAGCACTAATGCTGATATTGCATGCCTGTGTATACATGTGTGTCTGTGCTTTCACTTTCTTTTACCATATTCATCACTTTGCCCTCACTTCAAAGTACTTAGGAAGGTAACTCAGAAGTAACACTCTTCTTAAAATGCGCTTGGACTGCTGCTTTTTGCATAATCTGTCCTTCACTCTCGGGTTTCTCACTGGGGGTAAGAAAAACGACGTTTCTGTTATAACCAGTGTGGACTGTGCAGACTCACTCAAAATCAAACACATCATCAAAGCTGCGAGTGTGAAAACAGACAGAAACATTGTGATTAATGATGGGATAATTAAAGGCACAGCTCATCCCAAAAATTAACTTTGTCTTGTGGCATGAGCTATTTTTCTAACTAGATGATTTTTTCCAGTGTTTTAAAGATATCAGCTTCAGGGACGTCAGCTTTCTCTTAAATATGATGGAAACACATGCCAAAAGAAAAAGACATTTGAAAAACTCAGCAACAGTATGGCTTTTTTTCTCCCATAAATCATAACCTGGTTGCTTTAGAAACAAACAATCCATAAATCTTGTACTGACTACTTTCATAATACCAAACTACACTTGCTAACCTCACTCATAGAAGAAAAAAGCAGGAATGACAGTGACAAGATACAAACATTACTGCACTTAATTCTCAGAGTGTTTGAGCAGATATGTAGCATTATGTATCTTTTGCAGGGCTACAACTGCAATCACATGAAAAAATAAGATTTTATTTAATATTGTGCTGATTTTCTTCAGTTTTCAGACCCAGGACAGTGCAGCTTTCTCAACCTTGGAAAATAGACTTCTACACACTACAGTAGGTAAAAGTTACTAAGCAACCACCAGCTGGTACGAGCGAAATAAATGCCGATGCTGGAGTAAATCTTTGTATATTGGGTTATGTAACTTTAATGTTAGCTAGCTGCGTGTGTCATAAAGTGCAGGAAGAGGGACCCAAATGCAGGCTATGGAGGCAGACTGATTCAACAAAAGTCAAGCTGTTTATTATGCTTGAAGAAAAGTCCAATAGGTAACAAAATCTCAAAGCCCTGTGTGCTAGGTAACACTCTCTGGTAGAAATGTGAGGGGAACTACTCAGGGACGAATAAAAGCCACAACAAGGAGTGAAGAAAAAGACTGGGATAGATGCTCATAAGGGATATCAGTGGAAATGAGCCACATGTGTAGATAATCAAGACAAAGAAGACAAATGACTACCAAAATAAAACAGGAAGTGAGAAACAACTATTAATCAGAAAAACACAGGCACAAGAATGAACTTGTATTTAAGAAAGGAGAAAGTCAAAGGAGGATTAGAAAGAGGAAACCCTTAAGAGACCAATAAACTCTAAAACAAATTGGACACAGAGCTAAAAAGCAACGGCTCGAAACACTAAGGAAATGTAACATGCAATTTTCAAACATGGATAGTAACCTAACAAAGATCTATTATTTATATTCTCATAATAAATAATAATGTACTGACAATTTATTAAAGAGTTTGACAGCATGGTCTTTTTTTGCTGGGCCGATGTAGAGAGTAGAAAAAGCGAAGTTAGGCTCCAGTGTATTCAAGATAAGGCAGACTCAAACCAAAACAAATGATGGATAAACAACATTGCAGACCAGAGGGGGAAAATAGCATTAATTGGATTTTGGGGTGGCATAGTTTACAAAACAGGGGAAAGACAGGTTTAAGGAGCAAAAGCACTAAAAAGAGGTGACGTGAAAATGAAAGGAACAACAACTGTAATAATAATTACAGATAATTACAGTCGCTCTTTCTTTCTTTTTTTAACCCCATTACTCTTTCTGGAATTTAAACTGATGCAATAGTATTTTAGTGATCACTTTAGTGATCTGGTATTGCTTATTTTATCCCCAGTGTTCCTAATTTGATTACATATACGCAAGGTAATGAAACTGTACCCTATCAGATACCAAAGCAATTTGCCTAACATATAATATATGTTGCACAATCCTGGAGAATAGTTTGTAAATTAACATAACCATAACAAACTGCATAGTACATTTCTCCCATTTACAGATGCACTGCTTAGGGGTGAAGAGGTACAGAGAAACGTAAAGAGGGATGAGGCAGAGAAAAAAGAGAGATGGAGGGAAAATGGGGTTATAAAATGAATCTAGTATCTTGTGTTCTTACAGTCTGCATGCTGTCATTTTACCCTTGCTGTCACTAGCAACACATTGTCTCCCTGCTGTATGTATGTGTGTGTATGCATGAGCGTATGAGTCACAGGGTGTGTGTGATGAGCCATGAATGATGCTGGATATCAGCCTGTCAGACGTGTACAACCACACAGGTACAGAGGCACACACAAACGCACACACACACTAACACAGAGTTCTGCCCCACAGCAGTATATCACACTGATAGGATAGATACAAGGACATGCTCCCTCTCTTTATTCAGTATGTGTTTCTCTATTATCCATATCGCTTCACCGCCATGCAACTTCTGCCTCTTGAATTCACAAACATTATTTAATCTTTCTTTAGTATAGCAGTCTTCATTATAACTTCTGTTGCAACTTTTTGCAATGCATTCAGACCCGCCTTTTACTGTGTATGCGTGTTTCACTGTTAAAAGCTGTTTGCACACCAACATTAGTTTTTGATTGAATCATTTATATTGGCTCAGTTTTGGACCCCATGTGTGCGGGTGTCTATCACTGAATGTGAGAGAAAGCTGGCCTCTCATTAACCATCCACCCCAGCGTTGTGATGTAAACTCCCGCTGAGTCTGGCATGTTGACCAGCTCTAGGAAACCGTCCCTGTATCATTAAGAGGCTTTTGTTTCTGATGCTCGACTTTTCTCTGCCATTCCTCTGCTGCCTATGAATCATGAATGCTAATGATTTAATGATAAAAACTGAGAATGGATCAGCTCCTTTTCCCAAAATAAACAATTCTCATATTCATACAATTTGCTGAGCTATTCAATGCTTATCTTCACAAACTGTGAGTGGCCCAAAGAGCAACTTTTAAGCTTGTTGTAGATTGTACTAAATAACATGGTGGGAAAAATATTGCTCCTTTGCTGTATATATTGTATGGCTAGACCATTATATTATACTGAATGTGTGAACATGCCAGCACTTATGTTTTGACAAGTTTTGAGAAGGTTTCGTGTTGTTGGCATTCGCATAGCCACTGATCCTGACTTTGTCAAAGAGATGATGAGTCATTGTTCTGGACTTCTAGCATAAGCCTCTCATCAACCGACTCTTGAATGCTGCTCGGTCTTTATTCCAGCGTCTGTTGCCATTGTTAAAATTCCCATTTCCATGGGCAAAAACAAAAACTTGGCTTGGGGATAAAGCAGGTCGTGTACAAAATGTCAGTGTTTTTCGGCCAGCATTATATTTAGCAAGAGCATCAATGACAGCACTATAGTTTAGATCGGCCATAGACAAGTCAGATCGGGATTCTGGTTTGGAATCAAATGAACAATTCTTTGTCTTTGCAAAGAATTCCTAAAGAATGCTGCCGGATTTTTCTCTTGCACTGACAAGTACAGTGTGTAATGGGGGTAGGCGGGGCAACGTGATTGTACGTGATCTCAATTTAAAGTTTTCAGGGTTCGCTGTACGGCAGGCAGAGTAGGACTCAAATGGAGGACTCGAAATCAGGGATGAATACTACCAATATCTTGACGCATGCTCAATCATCCAGGTAAGTAAATCCCCAAAAGTTGATTCTGTTCATCTGGACGTTTCGTTACTCATCCAAGTGACTTCTTCAGTCTCAGCTGACTGCAGGTTTCTCCAATCTTATAAACAGTACATTTGCATAATGACTGAGACTAGCACCACTGAAGGAACAATGGGTTGGGAGGTCAGTTCCTTGATCATTAATATGCAAATTCTCATGACCATTGATCAACAACCACTGATCAAAGCTAATTAATCAAAGACCTCTGATCAATGGCCATGAGTACCACAGAGAGTTGGGGAATGGCTGCAATCACAGCATTGTAAGATTGGGGAAACCTGCATTACGCTGAGACTGACACTCACCTGGATGAGTGACTGTAAACGCTACGTCTAGATGAACAGAATCAACTAGATGAACAATAGGTTTATTGTTTAAACTAAAATAACAAAATAACAAAAATAACTCAGGCAGAAACCAGGAATTCACTAACTAAGCTTTATGGCCTAAACCAGGGGTGTCAAACTCAAATACACAGTGGGCCAAAATTCAAAACTGGAACAAAGTCGCGGGCTAATGCTAATATTTATTGAAAACAAATCTTCCTCCAGATATAAGAATGAATCTTTTCTTATGGACTCAAACAAGTTTTGCTGAAAAACTGAATATGGAACAAGCAAAGCTTAATACTAAACAATATATATATATATTAACTGTATAATACCAGTAGGCCAGCTCTAATAGTAATTTGGTATGGCTTCGCGGGCCAAATGTAATTAGGCTGCGGGCTAAATTTGGCCCGCGGGCCAGAGTTTGACACCTATGGCCTAAACACTGAACACATGGGGCACACAAGACTAAATGGAGACACAACTGCAATGACTACAAACAGCATGGACTAATATATAAAATGGTGTCTATTTGAAAGTTTTTTTTTAAGTCTGTACGCAAATGAGCCAAATGTCTAATATTGTCCTGATGATTGCCTCCTTTTAAAATTCTGGTCATATTAAAAATAAGTAAAGGCTTCAAAACATCTATGCTGGACATAATCACATGATCATGATCAGACTTTAGAAGTACACAAGTTCTAGCTTACCCGAATGACTTCTTTAATCACATTATCATTATGCTGTTGTGTACCAGTAGACCTAGCTAATAATCAAGTTAACCTACTTCCCAACTAATTCCATGTTTTATCTTGGATCCTTCCATAACTAAGCTTCCGTGTTGTACACGGTACACACCATGTACCCACTTGCGGAGTGTAACAGCTTTCCAATAAACCACAACTACATGCCACCTTATGTAAGCAGTTCAAACATCGTTGTTGCTGCATCTTTTATTATTATTTAAACAGACACAAGTTAGTTCTTCCAGTTCAACATTTATAATGCAGTCTAACTTAACACAACCAGTGCTGACATACCTGCTCAGAGAACACAGTTAAAAACTGCTGTGCTCCCCCAGTGGTGCACCTGAATGAATGAACCGTTTCCTGTATAAATGCAGTAACTTAAGAGGTAACCGCAAATAGTGTCCAAGCGTCCAAGGAGTAAATGTCTCTTAAAGCATGTGAAATCTAAATTTTCTTAAATGGAACACAGTAGAGGGGCATCCGAGCATGAAGCGATTTGCTCGTGGCGCACCGCTTTGTCACTAGAGGACATTACAAGCTCAGGTTGCCTTGGTAACCCTCTAATGTATCTACCATTGTGTCATCTTTGAATCATTTTTATCTTCTTGTCTTATATGTAGTCGCTTCCGTTGCTTATCTTGAAGTTGAGATGAGTTTATCTAGGCACCATCCACCAATCACTTCACGTCGCCTGCAGTTACACTTACTACTGGTGGACCTTGCTGACAATCATTGATTTTCTATGGTCGCCTCATTACTGCAAATCATTCCTGTGTTGATGCCTCTTAAGTGTGTTCAGTTACTGGATATAGCAAACACAGTATTTGACCATGACTGTCTTGCTAGCTTTCACATTTTGAAAATATTCAAAATGACTACACGTAATTACTTTTTCTAAAGACGACAATTTAAAAGCATGCATCACAACGCATGCAATGTGAATGACACGGCAAACACAGAGAGATGAATAAAGTGTTCCACACAACTATTACACTTACGAGAGCATCCTTCAGGTAACCTCAGTGCACCCCAACTAGCCATACCTGTCATTGTGAATGAATAATGCACTCAAAATAGCAAGTGGAAGAGCAGATGTGATTTGAGGGACAGCATTAACACTGTGGCGTCACCATTAAACCTGAGCCTCTTCATCTCCATTGGAAGCACATCTGTAGGACAAAGTGTCCTAATGGTCTGCTAGAGGCTGATGTCATAAGGTTGACCAGACACAGAGGAACGCCTCCCCAGAGAGGACGCACTGTACCGATCTGGACACAATGACATACAGATATACAGAGCAGCCCGGCTGCTGTGTATTAGTGTGCCACAGACACATGCAGACACTCCCCAGCGTGTAAACTTGTGGCCGGATCATAAAGATTCACGAAGAGATTCGTCCTTCAGACTTTGTCATTGTATGAGGACGAGCGAATGACAGTATGGGAAGAGAAAAAGGAATAAAAATAAATGGGATGCTCTTACAGAACCCAGTATGCATGTTTGAAGACAAAAGAGGAGAGGAAGCAACATGATAGCCCAGATGGATGGGATGATATACGACTACTTCTTTTAAAAACATTTGAATGCAAGTTTAAATGTTTGCATATGAATTTAGCATTAGTATGAAAAAATCCTGCTTAGTAATCTCTGAGCTATTAGCATTCAAAGTAGGGAATTTAATAATGAATTCTTCTTCCTCTTTAAGTAGTGCTCCTTTAACTGTCCTTTAATCAAACAACCTCCTCATAAATCTTGTTTTCATCCTTCCTCCCTGTAGTATTTTTTCCATCCATCTGTCGTTCTGTTACCTGTCCTTGTACTTTATCCCATGCTACAGCTTTGTACTCAGCACACTGACAACCTTGCCACATTTCCTGTCTTTGGAGTTCATTCGTTAATCTATACTTAAATAGGATGCCTCTCAAAATCAAACCATTTCTGATAAGTGTGTGTCTGTCAGCTTTGTTCACCTAAATATGAGCACACCTCTCCCTCCTTTCTTCCCTCTTTTTCCTCAAGAGCATGCCCATTAGTTCTGCTTGCTTGGTGTTCGATGGAGCCTGTCCGCCATGCCGGCCCCCTCAGAGACCCCGCTGGAGCCGCCATGGAACCTCTGATTCATCAATCTCCCTGCAGCTGGCAGGAAACTCAAGGGGCACAGTCCCCGCTGGCCACCTGGAGCCAAGATGGCTGACAAGACGTGAGGGTAAAGGAGAGGACAGAGGCAGGGGACACACAGATTTAAAACAAAAAAAGGGAAAAAAACCAAAGTGTTATGCAGAGAGATGGAGAATGGAGAGTATACTTGGTAAATTGCAGGAATGGCGATTGTTGTGGGTGTGGTGCTAAACCTCTGATGCAATAACGGAGAGCAACTGTTTTGTCCCTGCCTCATTCCAAACACAAGCCCTTCAGCAGTGCTCTGTTGTATATCATGTGGCCATCTCTCTATCATGCCTGTGTGTGTGTGTGTGTCAGCATGAGCAACAAGATTTCACGGTCTAAGCTGATACACTAAAAGCACAGTAGAGGGCAAGAAGGTTAATAAGCATTCAATAAATGGATTTTACAGGGCCTTGTGTAATCCCCCTACATACCTACAAGCACCCAACATAATGCGCACTTGCACACACCCGACTCAAATGTGCAAGACTCCTTTGGAATAAGTTACCAATCAAATGCACACAGTTTAAACATCACTCATAGTATAAAACAAGTGAGAAAACAGAAGAGGACTAAGAATGAGTATCTATGAATACGGGCTTAAGAATACGAGTTTAATAAATAATGAAGAGGCTATTAAAGGGTATTAGTGACAAGACATGCGCAATAAAATGAACTTATCTGTGCAAACTACCTTTACAGATTCCCTCGCCTGAAGCTAACTCACTGCACGCAGATTTGCTTAAAACCAAAAACAGTGACTCTGACATTAAATCCAAAAAAATCAGGCTGTTAGCACCAGGAAATCCCCTCTATGGCAATCTCTTTGCCTCAGTCATGATGTGACAAAACACAGTCACCCTAGGGCGGATGCTCGCTTTAACCACCAGTCTGACTGGCCTCAAAGCAGCTTCATTGAAGCAGCAGAGGTTAAGTGTCTTGCTCAAGGGCCACTCGACCACATTTATAGCTCCAGCAGGAAGTGTGGTTCATTCGTTGCCCAGCCTGGGTTTCCCCCTGTTGGTCTGGGCACTCAATCTAGTTGGCTTCTTAAAAGATCTGGCAGCCACCCTTTTGGCTTACCTCCATAAAACAGAAAACCCTTGTGTTTCCTGAGGAAATCTGATTTAATTGTACGAATGTACAAAAGAAAAAAAATGCCAATCATAGTTTCTGAAAGCCCAAAGAAACATCAATATTTTCAGTTGAAAAACCCCAAATGTTTTGGTTTATGAGGATTAACAGAGAAAGCATTTCTTTACCAGATACATTCCATATTACTTTCATATCACTTATAATGTACATAGAAACAAATGAGCAACATACTATACTCCCCTCACTATTCATATAATTACTACACTACACACAATCCTTCCCTCTTTGTCTTACTATTTTATAAGACAGAGCTTTGTGCCACTGCATTGATGAGTCATTGATGACACACACACACACACACTAAAGATTATTAAGTCTTCTGTTGCTCATGTAAATGTGTGAGTGACTTGGGATTAGTGTAACTGAAGACTCCTCTGTCAAAAAAGGCACACAATAAGCTGTGTACACAGACCCTTACGTGAGGTACCTGCCTACACACATGGATTCACACAATTGCAAACATACAAGTGAGCAGTGGTCCCGAGGTCTGTTTCAGGCAAGCGGCCTGGGCTAACAATGGATAGCGAAGCCTTGCGGGACACCCAGTGGCACACACGCACACAAATGCGCTCCCTCTCTCACTTTCTCTTTCCCCCTGTGGGTAGAGACACAAAGTAGATTCTGGGCTGTTGTTCAAAGCTTAGCAGGATTAGCTGCATGATCTCGCCACTTTTTTTGAAAAATATATTTTCATATTTCTAGCAGGTTTTGGAGATCAGCTTTAGAGAGAAGTACTTGAGAATAAACTGTCAGATTTCATCTCTGTTTAGCAAACACATTACATCCTGGGGAGCGGTGAAGGTGTCAGTAACACAGGCAGAAAGTAAATAGACAAGACTCTACATACTTGGTCTATGGCTGTGTTTCCTGATATGGTCAGTAACTTACTTCCACTTAGGACAGATCCATAAAAATGTGATTGGACTGCACATAGCAATCCAACATCTTTCAGCTGAACTGGACGCCTGACAACAATAGTAGACATCAATGTGTGAAAGCTGTAGGTTAAAGAAGAACATCAAACCAAATAATTCTGGAATGTGACATTTGATGTGAGTGTCCCAATCATGCAGGCCTAGAGACCAGTCAGGGACCATGTAGCAACCATCTGTCATGAGGGAAACGCAAAGAGGCATAAAATGCTGCACTGAAAACCTCCTCATGATTGTTTTGATTGCTATCAGGTTGTCACGGTTGCCAGTAGTTTTCATGGAATTTGTCAGCAAACACTTACAAGCATTGATGAAACCGTGTGACGCAGACCAGAATCTGAGACAATAAGTATTCAAATTAAAATCTGTGCCTTTTGACATATATGCTCTTTGCAACGCTAAAGCACTTTTTCAGGTTTAACTGCAGTTCAGAGAGTAAATGGTGTTTATAGAGAAGCTGCCATCGTCCATGCAGACTATGGGCAAGCGTGACAATTTTCTACCGACCAAAACAATCACAATGAGGTTCTTGGTGTAACACTCTCTGCAGCTGATTTCGCTCAGCTATTGCTAACAACCTCCAGCAGCTGCTCGCAAACTGATCATGCAGTACACAGTTGTCCATAGCAACAGGAGGTTACCAGGAGGTCGTAGGCCTATGTGACTGAGTGAACCTAACCTAAAATTATGTCACATAATATAGTTCTTCTGAGAACGATTCCAGTAACTTTTACTTCTGTTCAAACGATGTAATTTCCAAATCATCTAAAGCTGTATTTCCTAAACCACCCTCTTGCAGAGAAATACACACCACAAGAACATGTTGCTTGTGTAATAAAGTCATGTAATGGCACTGAGCTCATTCTGGCTCATTTTAAGAAGTCTCCTTGGAGAAGGTTGACTTTGCCTTTTAAAAACCAGCGCTTGTGATTTGTGAGCCTCCCGTGAATTGTCAGGGCTTGGTTTCAGTGAGGCAAGCAGTAGCGAGACGTCTCTGCCTCGTTTTATATCGCATTTTGTCCACTTTGTGTAATTTTTTCCTCTCTTGCTGTACTCTCGTTTTAGTCTCTCTCTCTCTCTATTACATCTTGAATCTATCAGTGTCTTGGAAGCGAGACAACAGAGAAGCAACACTGCACGTGGAGAGAACATACCCACAATTCCACTGCTGTGTCCAACAAACACACACATACACTGACGCGCACGCGTGTTGATAATTCCATTGTGTTAACTAGCTGGCAGAAAGCCTACCTCAGTGTTTCCAAGGCAACAAGTTTGTAATTTTTAGGGATGTTGTTGTACATAGCGTGTGTACATGCGTGTGAGCCGATATTTTCTGAAAACAATAATGAAAACATATGAAAATGCCAAATGTGATTTAATTGTTCTCCTCCCTCTTTCTGGTCTGACATCTCCGGAGCTTTTCAAAGACAACTGTCATTTACACAGAGATGAACAGATTGGCACATGAATGATGATATAAAGTCGCAGTCTTCTACACTGATATTTTTGCTTGCTGCATCTTTTGCAGATGACTTCAAACTCAATCTCTGCTCCTGAATGAATGCTTTGAGACTTTTGATTGATTGTCAGTAATGTTTACGCTGGAGGATAAGGTTGTTGGTTTTTCTGGATTTTTATTGTTATTCAACCAATCCTGCGAAAAGATCAAAACTAGTGCGGCAGTCGACGACAATCCCAGTGATGCGGCTCTAAACGAATATTTGATGCTGCAGAGCTGTAACCTAAGATGGACTTATGATTTTTTTCCTCCAGTGAGAAAAATAAAGCAATGTCACCTGCTTAATTCTTTAAATATACAAACAGGAAGGGACTAGTGGCAATGTGGGGAGATTGCTGAAAGGCAGTGAATTTCTATCAATTGCAGCAATGACAGATGAACCAAGCACTAGAAATCCAAAGTGTACTGACTGAGTAGAACTACTTTCAAGGAAGCAAATTACTTTAGACTCTACAAATGGAAGCAAAAAAACAAAACACAAAACCAATCAAACAAACCCTTGACTGAAATGTGACAGTGTGGAATATAAAGTACAGGGTTACCTAACAACTAGACCTTAGCTTGGGTAAACACTACAAAGTGATGGGAGACAAGGAAGTTCAAGGTCTTTCAGTAACAGCAGCTATACTCAGACTTAGCCTTGTCTCTTTTTAAAGGAAAAAGAAGATATATCACATATGGGAACTGTGAAATATAATCCTCACTATATGGGGTCAGTTAGTGTTATTCCTCTATATTTACTGTGTTGGGATTGCTAGGTCTTATATTTTTCAGAAATTAAAACTGTGAATGGGCTGTGGACTAATAATAATAAAAACTGGACAAATAATGCTTTTTCCCCCTCTATATTTATAATTTATTTAGGATAAAAAGGCTGCACTGTTTTTTACTTTATCTCTCCAGTCAATTGTGTGCTGAGATTGGACAAGATTTTTTTTTTGACTGAAGAACTAAGAATTACAGTGAAATAAGGAAAAGTATAAGACATGAAGTACACAGTGCACATACATACTATATGCATTATACATACATTCTTTGCATCAGAAACAATGGCTGAAACCAAGCATACAGCATGGTCAGCCAAGATAGGGTGAGTCCAGACTGTAGCCCAACGTCAGTGTGTGTATTAAGTGTGTGAGAGTGGTTTACGCCTCGAGCTGCCTTCTTTTCTTCAAGAGGCAAGTAATGGAATTAAAGAGTCTCTACTGGCAATTTTTACACACATACTCAAATGAATCAGGTTCAAAACGAATTTTTAAACATCTTCCTCTCTCTCTCTCTCTCTCTCTCTCTCTCTCTCTCTCTCTCTCTCTCTCTCTCTCACACACACACACACACACACACACACACACACACACACGGGAGGCCAGAATAAAACATGATTTATGGGGTCTATGAGAGGCTAAAGTGAGTAAAGATGCTGCTGGCTATTATACTGAATACTGCAGATAAATAGCAAATGTTTACAATGTGCATACTGTATGTACAACATGGATAGTATTATTCCACAAAAGACACACATTCACATGTGCAATTGTACAAAAAAATAAATACACAACATCAGAGATTAATGTGATATCAATCAATTGCATAGTAAGTGTGCTGCAGAACATCTTCACCTGAAGAAACCTCAGTGCAGGAAGCTAGAGCCCCACCAGAAAGCCACCAAAAAATAAATAAATAAAAATAAAACTCAGTGTGTGCACACCTAGTCCTGCCACGCTGTCTACCTTCTGATTTAATTTGCATAAGCCTGCTACTAGAAAACCTTGGGTTTGTACGCTACAGAAAATCTATTAACAGTCTTCGACTAGATGAATTTATAATTTAGTTTTCATTTTTTTTCATCACACCGAATGGGAAAAGAAGACACTGACAAAAAATGATGGAAAAGGAAACGGAGAGAATGATGAAAGAAAGAGGAGAAAGCGTCACTAATGTTTCCTGCTAAAATATTCAGACTACTGCTGCATGATGCGTCACCGTGTCCCACACATACACGTACACTTACACACTCTCACATGTACACACGGAGCCGAGAGCCATTTCTAGCCCCTCTATCCAGAGTCCCCCACGGAGGAGCGTGCAAGAGCCGGCGGCCATATTTGACCATGCTAAACTTCCTGTTCACTCGCTCTACTGACTCATGATTGGTTAATTATTTAGGAACGGGAACAGGAAGGGAAATTCAGCGAGTAGAGCACAAAGATTACATGTCGCAGCTGCCTGTTTTGTAGAGAAAAAAATGCCAAAAAGTTAAAAGTGAATCACCTCTTAACCAAACTTTTTTCATGCAGATTGGAGGACCAGGATTTTCTTAGTTCCCGCATAGTTAACAGAGGCCCACGTAGAGTTAGATAAAAGTCACATTAAATAGAAAAAAAGGAGCAGACAAAATTCAGGATACTGGAATGTGTGTAAGCTATGAAAAGATGTAACCAAATGGAGGGCTAAACAACAAAGAAACACAAGCTTGTGTGTGGGCAATCGTGGCTCAAGAGTCGGGAGTTTGCCTTGTAATCGGAAGGTTGCTGGTTCGAGCCCCAGCTTGGACAGTCTCGGTTGTTGTGTCCTTGGACAAGACACTTCACCTGTTGCCTACTGGTGGTGGTCAAAGGGCCTGGTGGCGTCAGTGTCTAGCACCCTCGCCTCTGTCAGTGCTGTGGCTGTGGTTACAATGTAGCTTGCCATCACCAGTGTGTGAATGGGTGGATGACTGGTTGTGTAAAGCGCTTTGGGGTCCTTAGGGACTAGTAAAGCGCTATATAAATACAGGCCATTTACCATTTGCCAAACACTGGGTATCTTTTGCTTTCCTTTCTTCCCTCCATCCTTCCCACCTAGGACACAGCATATTAAACATTAAAAACCCCTAGTCTGCTCAGGAATACAGTCCAGAAAGAACAACGGCAGGAAGTGGAAGGTAGAGGAGAACAGAATCAGTCAGATCCTATACATACACTCAGTGTGGTGTACGTGTGTACTCGTCAGAGGTCAGTGTGCTAATGTTAAATATGAATAAACATGTGGTTAAAAAAAAGGTCACACCATTGAAGCCCAAAGACAACTGAAAATAATCATTTTTGTACTAATTTGTCTCTGGAACACTTAAAGAGCTTTGACTGATACTATTTCAGTCAGGCAAAATATGTTGAGGTATTTTTGTTTATTCAAGGTCAGACTCTTTGACTCTAATACTTTCTGACAGTTGTCACTTGTTACACCTCAGTTCCACCAAGACACACTGTTACCTAACTGTGAGATTTTTTAGCTTGAAACAAGGCGAAACGTCAGCAAGCAGTGAACTGCAATTGCAATTTAAACAGCTTTTTTCCCCCCAGATGCAGCATTTATCTTCAGCTATGACTGATATACTATGGCAATATGATGCAATTTAAGACAGAGCTCCTAAAAACTCAGAGTGATAGGATTTATTAACTAGCTGAAACCTTGCCATCACTGCCCTTTCTTTTTCATTTTATACCATCCCACTTAATACAGCAACACATTTTTTAAGGTTCTGGTTAGACTTTATTCACCAATCAGATGATGTGTATAAATACTTGTGGCGTACCACTGTCTTTTAATGGGTAGAAAAAAAACTGCCATACTTATATGCACTCATATCCAAAAGACAAAGCGACAGTATGGTAGCTTTCACAAGTAGTAACACATACACATGCTGATACAGAAATCAAAAAATTAGCAAATTCAGCATATATAATAAGACCCCTCCACCTTTAATAATAACGGAAATGTTCATTCATCCTATTAAACTGATGAAAAGGCTTACTGGATTTCTGTCTCTCCACATGGGCTGTTTGGCTCATTGACTTCATCTTTCTGTCTTTCATTCCATCCTCCCATACACACTCTCGCACAGGTACTACTTTTGTTAGGTTTTAGGGACATTTTAATACCATAAAAAGCCCAAAACGGCACATCACAGTTTGCTGTAAACATATATAAACATGCACACACGCACACACAGTCCTCTGCAGCTGAGACGGTTTTCCTCCAGAGACGTAGTGTGTCCAGTTCTCTTAGTTCTCTATCTAGGTCAGCTTCATAGAAAACCATGCATACCTCTCTCTTTCTCTTTTTCTCTTTCTTTATAGCTCCATCTCTTTCCTTTTCTTTTCCCGTTTCTGTCTCAACATCTGGCTTCATTCTTTCCTCTTCTAAGCTGCCCCACTCCAGCTTTATTTTAAGTTTTCCTCTCTGCGTGTGTGTGTGTGTGCCTGTGGGTGTGTGTCCATGTGCGTATGATCTCTGAGAAAGGATACCAACAGTTTGAACAGAGTTCCAGTTATCCTATTGCCAGGGGATAAGGTTGCATTTTAAGGGAAGGAAAAATAACTTCATGTAAAAATATGCCAGCAACATTTCCCGATATCCACATTCTGCGTAGCTGTAAATCACATTAACAGGATTTTCCTGAAGTCAACTGAGGGGCTTCATTTTGAAAGTATAAAGTCCTGTTGATCAAAGGATGAACTATGCAGTTCTGCACCAGAAGAAGTTTTATTCCAAAAGAGAATATTGAAAAGATCACACCTACACTTAAAACTAGTTGGCGTGAAAATGAACTTTCATTGTGGGTTTCTTGTTGACTCATGACTCATGTTTAATCCTTTGTTTACAAAGTTTCACTTAGAAAGTTGGGGCTTTGACATCATCACAAGAAGCTGCTTTTTCACTGATTTTCAACCCAGTCCTTGTATCTGACCGTGTGATTTTTTTCCTCCTTTCTTTTAAACCACTTAACACTGACCTATGAATCATTCAAGCATAGAAAAGGCACCTAACTCAAGGGATGATCCAGTATTGTGTCTACACATAACAGACACAGCACAGAACCAGTTTTAAATGGTATGTTTAGGCACTTTGCTACTTGCAGCCTTTGGCAAAAGCAGACAATTTGTTACCATGTCTTTAGGTCTACCAAAGATATTAAAGATAATACAGTTTGATAGGCATAAAATTCTATTTTTGCACCACTAAGGTGATTCCCAAAATGTTATTAGCCAAAATCTTGGCATCTCAGCATGGTGTGCATTGTGTCTTTAAAAATTTCTAAGGAAACTGGAGAAATAGAAGTAGCACGCCTAAAACCTATCCACAACAGGTGAACAGTATCTGAAATGTCATGTCTTTAAGAAACAGCAAATCCAGCAAAGACCTCATTCAGACCTGAGAGGTGCATCTGACACTTCAGCCGAACCATCTACTGTTTTTTGACGCCTCATTAGAAATGGTCTAAATGAAAGGGTGACTGTCAAGAAGCCATTCTTAAGGAATAAAACGGGGAGAAAGGGGTGTGGTAGGCCAAGTAACACAAGAACAAGACTGAAAATCAGTGGCAACACGGCTTATGAAGTGATAAATCCAAATTTGAAATGATAATTGATCAAAATCAAAATTTGTGGTTCAAATTCTCACCAAAATAGAAGAGCTCAGGGGAGGTATCAACTGCCATCTGTAATCAAGGTAGATGCGTTGTCATGGTTTGAGAACAAAAACGATGCAGCCAAAGAAAAGCTTCAAAAAGTCTGGAGAGCCAATCCTAAAGACTGCTTAATGAAATGACAAGACAGCTTGCCTAGAAGACTGTGTTAACGATTAAAGGTGTTCATACCAAATAATTTCCCATAAAGAAATGAGGGGTGCCCCAAGTCATATGCAAAGTAGTTTATGTCTTCAATTATTATATCTTTATAAATGGATATATAATGTGCACAAGCTTGTCTGACAGCAGATGTGTAAGGATGCATATATTAAATAACAAAACACAAAGTACAGTCTTGTCTGCTCTGCTGAAATGGTTTCCATGCCCTTTGGTGAAAAAAGAAGCCAAGGGGAGTGACAGCAAATAGAAGCTGATTGATTAAAATGAAGTTTGAATGGGTTGCAATTAATATCAAATGTTACATGTCCTGTTTTGTTTTGTTGTTTTGGTCACACAAGCTCACAATTCACACAGATCAGTGCATATTAAAAGGTAATGACACATGCAAAAGACACACCTACAAGAGCACAAGAGGTTTAAAGGTTTTCCTGGAAAATATGCCTTCAAAGAACATTTATCCAATCGCTGTGTCACTGTACGATAAATGTGCCCTGTGTGTGCTTTCCACATATTTGGAGCAGGTATTTATACAAGATGAGTGAAGGCACAAATTTTTTGTGGTCTCTATACACCTCAATTAACTTTTGTAATAATATTTAATGAGTTTTGAGAGTCACTACACTGAAATTTGGATTCTTTGTTACACTCACTTTGTTTTTCATCTTTCCACTTCCTTTTCTTATCCATTCATTTACTGTACTTCAATCCTGTATGTACTTTATGTACTTTAATGTCTATTGTGCAGCTAAGGTGTTGCCACCACAGGTTACTTTGCTAAAAACAAAAGACAGTTGCCATAGTGTAACTGACTATAATACAAAGAAATACAGCTTGGAAAAAAAAGAAAAAGAAGAAGATGAGGCAGACTTAACTGACAAGTCTGCTCTTTTACTGGAAGCCGACACTCGTGATCCACTTGATGCGTGTGTTTGCTTGTGTACAGTAGGTTCTGATTATGTAAATGTTTGTCTCTTTTCTGGATGTGTGGATATTTTTTAGAGCTTCGTAGCTTTCTTTTTTAGCTTATGCAGTCAGTTAAATCTGTGTATACTTGTCCATGTGTCTGCAGATTGATCTGGTTAGACTTCAGAGTTCAGAGGCGATGGCTAACAGAGCTTGAAGATGACTACTCTGATAAACGAGTAAACCACACGACACATACAAACACATGCACTGGCAATCCGAGGGCAGTGAGGGACGCAGAAGATGAAAACAAATCAGCTGAGCCCATATGAAAAGCTTCAATCTGATTCCTGGTAAAGTGCTGGATAACATAGAGAATAGCATAATCAATGCAAACATGATAGTACAGCCACAATAACCAGCACTTTAGAATACTTAATATTGGCTGCTTTCTTAACAGAGGGCCATTTGTGAATTACGTTGTCATTGTTTTTGCCTTTTTCTTCCAATAATGACGGTCGCCAGGAAGCAAATTTGAATGATTAATGTAAAAATGCAACACTGAATCATCACATCTTCATATGCCAGTGTTCTGACAACACAAATCAATTTGTAAATCAAATTAAGTAATGTCACACCTCTAATAAATCAGACCAACAATACATAATTTAGTTTTATTTGTAGCCCGTATTTTTTTCTTTTTGAAAATGTTCTATCTATCTATCTATCTATCTATCTATCTATCTATCTATCTATCTATCTATCTATCTATCTATCTATCTATCTATCTATCTATCTATCTATCTATCTATCTATCTATCTATAATATGCACAGATTAGAGCATTCTACTGTCACATTACATTGCATTTCAATTTATATTTACTCATAAATCGGGACTTGCTAATGACTCATTCACCTCCTTGTACTAGGAAAAATTGGTGGTTGCTTCATATTGTAGTATTATATAGAATTTTTCCACTTTCACCGACAGACTGCAAGTAGTTGCAGTGAGTGCTTTTGATCGCAAGGTGATCATACAAGTCACCTGGTGGGAAAAAAAAAACCTGTGTTCAAGCAATCGTGGACTGATTTAGAGAGACTACAGTCACTGTCAGATAGATTGGCAAAGGCCTGCAAATAAATGCAAATTTTTAAAAAAAAAAACAACTCTTTGTGAAATTACAGTTTAATCCAATTGTTCACTTGATAATGATCAATCTTACATGCTAAGTTAAACATATTTCAATTAAGGAGTTGATTTCCACCAGAGGGGTCATATCATTTCCATCAGACACATTCAATAGCCATCATGATAAAACCACTAGAGAGCAAACAGAGAGATCTGTTTGGCTAGCAGCCTAGACAGATGGACTATAACACCAGGCTAGGACAATAACATGGCCAACAGGACCATACAGGCAAAGTACACGCATAACACACATACAACGCACTAACCACAGGGAGATGGCCAATCATATGAGCATCTCTGCCAAGGTCAGTGACCCACTGAGAGAGAACGACACAAAGTGTGTGTATGTGTGTTTTGTGGTTCCTTTGCTATAATTGCACTCACTGGACTTTAAAGCTCTGAATAAACTGAGAAAAATATATATTCTGAATGAAAACATCACACGAAAATATACAAAAACCATTTATCATACTTACAATGTGACAATGTTTCCATCATTTTAAACCTATCCATCTCTGTCAAGATGTTCTCCATAAACTACACTGCTCTGTCGTGTTCTTTCAAGCAATTAACACCCCCCTCGTCTGGCTAAGAAGCAGGTAAATCAGAACAAGCCACTGAGACATGTTGAGAGTTTGAGTCATTACAGTTGTAGGAGAGCCCTCTGATTCTGTTGCTAGCATATCATTAAGACTTGTTGAGGTAATTCCTCTCCAATTAGCCTCTCTGTGATATGAGGACCAGTAAAGGAGCAAGCAATAGCAGACAAGGCCACTCAGAGTTGAAGCCACCCTCGCGCACAAATCTCACCTGATCCCACTTAAGCAGTTCAACTTGCTGCTGTTCTTAGTACTGCTACTGCCCTGCTGCAAGAATTGTAACTATGTTTCACTTCCAGATTTTAATGAAACAAGCCCCTCCAACTTACTTACATAAAAGAATAGTCAAGTAGGTTAAATACGGCAATGCAGTAGCCAATGTAAGATAATGACACTAAAGACAATTGGAAACTATAGAGACTGTTTTACTCTTCCAGCAGGTATTAAAAATCAATAACAACAATCAAGTTCACTGTCATAAATAGTTTAAATTGGATACTACTACATGCACACAATGTATTTGCTAGTGTAGTGCATAAAACTAAACCAGGCAGTGTTGTCGCAAATCAAACAAATGCACTAGCTGCCTCAGCATTTCCTGAGGCTCTGACATATACACACGTTATGTTAATTCCTGAAAAAAAAATCAAAACGCAGCTGTTAGCTAGCTAGCAATAGTAGTACTCTAAACCAACATGTTAGCACCACGCTTTGACTAAAATAAGAATTGCATGCTGCTAACTATCAAAAACCAAAGGAAAGGAAAAAGGAAATGCACGAAAAGACTGCTTCAGCCATCAAAAGGTTCTGTGTTGAAAATGAGGTCTTGTGCATGCTGTGCCAGGTAAAGCAAGCATGTTATAAATGTGCCAGGGGGGATCTTTTAAGCATTGCTAAAAAAAAAAAAAAGCATTGTAAATCTCAAATACTCTGTTTCCCAGAAAATGCCCATCTCGAGTAGATATCCCAACTTTAACATCTAATCTCTGGGACAGTTTTTGCACTTTGTTGATCAAGCTTAGAACTTCCTTCCTGTGCCTCAGGTCCTCTCCCTCTTGTGTTCATACCTGCCAGTCCTTTTCCGCCCCCAAATAATCACTCTTAACAGTAACTGTAAATGCTAAAGACCATTTCCATTGTTTAGAATAATTATTTTAATTCATAGAATAATTGTTTAAAACATTAACATTTTCTAGACCAAAAAGTCAAATCATTAAATTTTTGTTTTGTTTAAGCAGCAAGCCAAACAGCTGGTAAATTGTAAGACGAGGAAAGACAGAAAACTCTGACATTAATATTCCTTTGGATGACTAAATGATGCAGATTTCAAACGGTTGAACAAAATGCACATACACGCTATGAAATTTTGGCTGTGCAATTCAACATGTTTTAACTCCTATCTCTCTTTGCCTCTTTGGCTCATTAAAATGTCATCTTTACACTGAAGACACTGTCTCTCTCTCTCCCCTTCTTTCTCTCCCTCTGTCTTTGTGTCACTCGTTCACCTTCTTTCTCCAAACATGGTAAACAGAGGAGAGCTTCACCACCACAGTTTGAGAATATGCATGTGCAAGTGTGTGCGCTGCTGAGCGGTAGATAAACATCTTTCTCTTTCTCCCTAGGACACACTGTAACCAAACCCATCTTCCTCACAGCCCATCTGTCTCCTTTGTGACTGCAACCTAAAACTTGAGTGTGAAAGCCAGATGGGAACATCATTTCTCATGGTTCTTTTATACACTGACTAAAAATTTCTAAAATTTGCTGCACACCTCTCAGGCAAGTCATTTTTACAAATAAACCTTGCTCCCAAGGAATGAAAAGGGTAACGCGGGGACACAATCTGAAAGCAGAGATGACAAAAAAGCAAAATTTACACCACAACTGATAAAAACCAGCCTGTTAGCAACAATGTAATAAGTGATTATCATGTACATTTAATGAAATTACAACATGCAAAAGAAGTTACTGTACTGGGAAATATCATATTTATTTTCAGAATTCAATGAAAAGAAAAGCATGTAACCCAAAGTATGTGAGCACCATTTGCCATCCAAGTAATGCCTGCATAGGTAATTGCTAATATATAAATTTTTTGAAGCCCTAGGCATTGATATCCTGTTTTTATGCATTTCTGTGAAGGCCTTCTAAAAGATGCTGAAACCGTGAAAAGATTTTTCCTCCAATTCAGCCTCCACAGCATCATTAACGTTGAGTACTGACATCAGATAATGTTACCTGACCACAGACATTATATAGCTTTTCCTCGACTTTGAGTGTAAGCAGAAACCTGACTTGCCCCATTTACAGGACTTTATGCATCTTGCCATCATTTCCCATTAGGTCGTGGTGTATTAAAAACCCAAAATAATGTGGATAACTTTGAGGTTGTGGTCTTGTGTTCCAGATCTCCAGGGAAAATCAGTGCTTTATGCAAAAAACTTGTGACCACATTGTTTCTTGCATGCATAATAATAATAACAATAACAACAATAATAGTAATAACAATAATATTAAAGAGATCTTCTTCAGTTTATTCAAATTTCAGGGCTTTACTGCCATGGACGTTTAAGTGGAATTGCTAAATTATCAAAAGGCACAACAAATAATAAAGAAAATTGTGATTATTGATCAATTTTTTTTATATATTGTGAACTTTGTGTGTTATGGTCAATCACTGTTCTTAAGTTTATGTTTATACATGATGTTCTGTGTCCTTCTTCTTGGGCTATTTTTAATTTAGACATGTCATTAAGCTCTCAAACTGCAAAGTTGAATTTGTTGAGCTTGTCTAACTGAATGCTTAGCATGGCAACTGTTGTCATGCACTGGTGACACATTTGCCTTATTTATCCCGCTTTTAAACATATTCACACTAAAAACAGTAAAATATTTCCTGCAATTTATGCAAGCGTAAGTATGAGCATGTGTTTGCTGCATGCTCTGCGTGTGTACCAGTTGTCACATACACACTCACATCTCTGCAAATGTGAGGCTACTAAGCTCCATCACCAAGGAAACCAGCTTGTTGCCAGGTAGCAACAGAGAGAGAAAGAGAGAGAGAGAGAGAGAGAGAGAGAGAGAGAGAGAGAGAGAAGGGGAAAACAAGAAAAATTAGTGAGACAGAAAAGACAAAATTAGACAGAAGTGAGAGACAGCGTGTGTGAAAACACAAGAACATTTCCCTTTTTTTAAATGACACCTTACAAATTAAAATGCTCTATATCATAGTACTTAGTGTGTCCATTCTTTACTCCAGTCCTTTGACATATTTTGGAAAATGTTTCGGTATTGCCGAAACATTTTCCAACATTTTCCACTTTGCATTCTTCATAGCGCTTGGTGACAGTGAAGCACACCTTATGAAAGGTAGCTGTTAAATAAAATCTGCATTCTGGCAGCATTTATTTAAGAAAGATGAAGCGGTCAGCCATCAGAGCAAAACTTCATCTGTTTCTGCCTCCCTCACAGCTGCGTTTAAACCTTTGTTTGTGAAGCATCACACGATATGTTCCCGTGTGTGAATGTGCAAGTGCTCGAGTTCATAATTAAATCTGACTTGAAGGTCGCTAAAGATTAGAATTAGATTAGAGTTTAACACTAATTCAACAATGTATGAGACACACACAGACAAGGTTACATCACAGGTCTGGGCCAGTAGGAATGGTGCTTCACACTGTCAGTCTGTCAGCTTTCATTAAAAGCTGATGAGATTTCAGCAGATGAACACAATATAGTGAAGACGCTGGTGTGTCTCTGAGGACAGCACCTTCGTGAACTTGGCTTATGTTTTCTTTAAACACTTCTGTGCATGTGTTTACTTGCGCTAGTGTGCGACTGCATGAGGCGGCAGAGTCTGAGAAAGAAAGGAAAAAGGCAAGGACAGATATAAAATAAGTCTATCAAACTGCTAGAGTTGGGGGGGGGGGATTCAATTTCAAAAACATCAGTGCATATCGTAAAGTATTTGAAATGGCAGCTGAATCTATACCTGCAACCTTCAATGCAACATGAACCTGCTAGCTGCCAGCTCCTTCCTAAGAAGGCAATAACGGCCCTGAGCAGCCCTAAACATAATGTATTTTTAAAATCCTTGCCTTAGTCCCATCTAACAAGGCACAGCCAAATTGTCAAACATGGCGGATCAGCTGCTAAGCTTCCAAATCATGACACAGCGGATTCAGACTTTTAATATGACACAGCGTGTTTACACTGCAGCAGAGCACAGAGAGAAGAAGGGAGGGTGCTCACCAGTGAATTGAAGATGGCATTTTAATTAGATCAGGGAGCAGACGCATGAGACGAATGAGTGAGGCTGGAAGAGATGGAGAAGCAAAGAGATAGCAAGCATGGGAGAAATGAAAAGGAGCATGCTTTCATATGCATCTTACCTTGTTAGCCTTTGGCTATATAATTAGAGGAAAAAGCATCTTCTTTCATAACTATGCAATCATCACTTGTTACACTGTATTGAGCCAAACAGGCTTGCTGCTTTATATGACTGCCAAGCTCTTGAAAAAAGATGGGGTGTTTGAACATTTCCTTAAGCTAAAAGCAGCTCAAAACTCAGCTTAACAGGATGAGGCATTTTTTTACATAAAGGGGATCTTTAAATATGCTAACTGAAAGGAAATTATGATGGTTGTGATGATTTTCACTACCCTGTGAGCAAAGTAACCCCCCCCCCCAAAAAAAAAATCATAATTAAATGAACGTTTTCAAAATAGGAAAGACTAAAAAAAGTGTAAATCATTTAAAAAATAGTTCTAATTTTGTATTTGTTTCTTTTAGGTGTAGCTACATTGCAGGTTCACCCACTGCTGAAGAAAAATGTGATGTTCAATGAACACTCAGGGTCACTGGATGTTAATAAAATCTATTGTCCAAAAATTGGTAAGAGCATTTATTTTGTGGAATTAATTGATAAACACAGATTTTAAATGACTTAAAGCACAGGTTTCGAACTCCAGCCTCGAGGGTCAGTGTCCTGCAGGTTTTAGATGTGTCCTTGATCCAACACAGCTGATTTAAATGGCTAAATTACCTCAACATGTCTTGAAGTTCTCCAGAGGCCTGGTAACGAACTAATCATTTGATTCGGGTGTGTTGACCAAGGTGAGATCTAAAACCTGCAGGGACACCAGCCCTCGAGGCCTGGAGTTTGACACCCCGACTTAAAGGAAATGTACAATTAAAATTATACAGTAAGATCCACAAGGTTTTAGACCATCACAAAATATTTGTAGTTCTACTTCTGTACACCACCACAGTGGATTTTAAATTAATGTGCAGACCTTCAGCTTTAATCCAAGGGGTTTAACAAAAGTATAGTATTAACTGTTTAGCAAATACAGATTTTTTTTTTTTTTACACTGTCCTGCATTTTCAGGCTCAAATGTAATTGAGCAATTCCCTGACAAGCAGTTTCATGCCCAGGTGAGTCCTATTCCCTTGTTGTTTCATGACAAATTAAGCAGATAAAAGATCTGGAGCGGATTCAATGAGTTGAACTGTTTACTGAAACTAAGAGAACTCATACAGAGTTAAACTGTTTATATACATATACATATATATCTTTTCTTTGTGCACTTCTCACTTTCTTTCTTCTTGTTCTTAAGTTTTCTAACTCATAATTTCACCCTTAGCTATCACACTCATGATTTTAACAAAGCCAATTTAAACATTAATAGAGACAGTAGTTGAATATGTGTAACTGTTTTGGAGTGCAAGAATTAGAAAAAAACACAGCTTGAGAAAAAGAAAATACCTCACTGTATTTAAAAAAGAGAGAGTTAAAGAGAAGGATACAATGAAAGTGGAAGAAGAAAGAAGCTGAGAATCACAGTGACATGAAGTCTAAAGCAAAGATAAAAAAAGAAATGTCCATATACGGTTGCTGGTGTCGCTCGAGTTGCCTGGCAACCTAAAAGTTTGGCTTGAATCTCACTGCCAAGTCATTATTGCTGTGAAACAATCTGTATCCTTTTATAACTACAGTGAAGCTAGAGAGAAGAGAGAGATTTACCAGAGAGCAACTTCGCACACTGCAAAGCAACAGAGGCTCATTAAAATAGACCAGAGACATGAACACGGATGCTTTGGACAGTGTTTATTTATGATAGAACTGAGGTCTTGTGTGTAGGTTCAGTGTAGCACTGCTGCATGGGCCTCAGTGCATCATACCATAAAGGACTGTTAGTTATCAAAAGAACAAAACAGTGTAACAGCCTTTAGAAAGCACAAATGAGGAAGAAATTGCATTTTCATGGCCTGCCTTGCTTTGCGCTTTAAAGTTGTATCTTTTTTAAATCTCGTGCCCACAAGTTATTATTTTCTGTTCTATGAAATTCAGATAGAACAGTCAGATACTGACGTGTTGAGTGATTGAACAATCTTCCACAGACATCCCAGGGTGCACAAAATAATATGTTATGTGTTTACATGCACAAAATAATCACCTCAGTGTATTTCAAAGGCTTCATAACCAAGTAAAACTGTCATATTAGCAATATATATATAAACAATACTAAAACTTCTTGAGAGACATGTTCTGCTTCAACTCTGATTGTGACCACTCTAAAAAGCCTTAAAGTTAAAATGTAGTATTATATATATACTTTTACATTACTTAAAAATATACATTTTTAATGTGAGCTACTGCTCCTCTGCATACTGTACTTGTGTCTATTCTGCCCATCTCACTGTCTGTGTCTCATACTTTGGCTCCCACACACACATCAGAGTCCTTGTCAAGCTGCCTTGGTGAAACTAATAGTAAAGGCTAATACCGAACACGTGAAGCCATGTGCTGCTTAATCTTCTGAATAATGTGATGTTTGGAAGGATAAAGTGTGCACAATGTGCTTTTGTGTGCTGCAGATGTGTTAAAGGTCAACAACAACTTTGAACTGTGCCTTCTTCATGAATCCATAAAAAGTTTTTTTTATCAGTAGCCAGACAAAATTATATTTCATAAAAAGCCACCTTTGGCTCTGGAAAATGTAATAACATAATTTTTCTGTTCACTGACATTTTATAGATACAATGATCAATCAGTGAAAGAGGGAAGATACACCCTCATGGAGGTTTAGGAATCTGTTCCATTACATTTAGCTACAACCTGAACAGAAAGGTGGACTAGACATTTGAAAAACAACAACAACAACAACAACAACAAAACATATTTGATCTCCTACAGTTAAAAGTGTAGGCACACATTAGTTATGTCTTTACATTTTGGTTCCAAAGAGCCAGACTCTCTTGTAATCGTTTAAAATGGCCTGAACCGCAGGTTTAGAAAGTTTCAGAAGGTTTTTAAAAGTTTTTCTTTGGACATTTCTCTGCTTCTTTTTTTCATTTTCAGTCCAGTTCTTGTGCCTGACAGTATTTACAAGTCATATCCTTAAGAAATAGGAAAAATCCCACAAAAACCTGAAACAGGACCTGAGACATACATCTGACCCTTCACCCGACCTATTGTTTGCTGAAGCTTGGTGGAAGGTTAAAATTGAACAAGACTGTGTTATGGAGTGATTAATCGAAATTTAGAATTTGTGTCTCAAATTGTCAATATTTATGTAGGACAGCGGTGAATGAGTGCATGCAGCCATCAGTAAAACACCATGGAGGCTCTGTCATGGTTTGGGGAACTTGTCAAAATTGATGGAATAATGAATGCAGAAAAGTACCATCAGAATTCGGAAAGCATCTGATTGGGAAGATATTCATTTTTCAGCATGACCATGATCCCAAGTACATGGCAAATGCAGTAAAAGCATACATGGATAGAAAATAACATAACGGAATCAGTCATGGATTGGCCTCCCCAGAGCTCAAGAATATTCAGGAAGTGTGGGATCATCTTTACAGAGAGTGAAACAAAACCAGCCAACATCCAAAGAAAAGCCTTGAAAGACCTTCAAGAAACTTGAAGAACTATTCCTGAAGACTGCTTGAATAAATTACAAGAAAGCTTGCCTAAGAGAGTTCAGGTTATGCTGAAAAATAAAGGTGTTCATACCCAATGTTTACTTTCAAGCTGGTTAGAACTGAACAAAACCCTTTTTTTTGCCTTATATACTCTATTTCCATTTATGTTTGCACGTTTCAACCTGTTTGACCTATTCCCCTAGCAAAATCGAAAGAAATGAATAGTGGCTCCGCTTTTGCACAATACTGTATAAAAAGTATTTGCAAAAAACACAAAAATTGTGTTAAAATGTAGTTTCTGAACAAATTCCTCCGTGTCGATTAGGCTTGTGTGAGACGAAACTGCAGTCGGAGACTTTTAACTGTCCTGCAGATCTTGCAGTGACACTGTCGCTCTGTCTGTAAAGAGGTCTTGGCTTACAACAAAAAGGCTATTACAGACTTAGAGCTGGCTCTTCATAATTATGCACATGCAGTTAACGCAATAAAAAATTTACTACAGGAAAACCGAGAGACTAAACATGGTTTTAGCCCCCGCAACATCCGTTCACCAAGCATTGATGGTTGCTTACATGTTGTATTTTTTTTTCTTTAATTGTTTTTACTAAGCAAATGTGCTAACACCATGCTTTGAAGTAAAAAGGCTGTGTGGGCACTTTAAAGCCTTTCGGATAAAGTGAAATATATTATTCACAACACCCAATGAGAAGGCTTTTGTTGTTTGTGCGTGCGTGTGTTTTGCCTGTTCAGACCCACTTATGTACAAACTTTATGCCATCACAAGGATTGACAGCTCTGGTAGAAAGGTAAAAGGCAGTCACCTCTACATGCCCCTGTATGTATGTGTCGGCTGCACAGAACGAGTGTGTGTGTGTGTGTGTTTGTGCGAGTGTGTGAAAATGCTATTCAACAGGTGGCTGCTGCAGTCAGCAGTAACAGAGATTTAATACAAGCTACACAGCAGCCATAAAAGCAAGCACACACACACTTTTACTCACTGACTGTATAGTAGCAGTCTCTAACCCATCCATTTAGAACTTCAGCATTAAAAGTAAATGAACTACATTAACATATGCAACGGCAAATAAAAAATATCAATTTGCATCACATATACAACTGTGCTGTGATTTACATGTGTGTAATAATGAGTCATTTTGACAAGCAAGCAAGAATAAAAATAACTGAATATGCTACTACTCTGTGATAATCTCACTTTCACGCTAACACAAATGCACATCCTTGTGATATTAAATATGTTCACATTTATTGTAATCTTGTAGAATTGAGCAAAGGATCCCACAACTTATATTCCAATCAGGCTCTATAGGAAGGTGGACAGAAGCACAGGAGAAGGTGAATGTGCCTGAGCGTCTGCTAAGACAACTATTTGGGAACCTAGGCAGGTCATGATTGACAGGGTCCTCGAGCAGCAGATGGCCATTTCCCAAGTCCTTTCAAATGACAGAAAGGTCAGACTCTCATCTCCTCGTGGCAGAACGCTGATGTACGTGAGACCACCAATAAGTCACTCAGACCTCTGGTTGAATTCTAAGAAGACCTAAGTGTGTTTTGTTTGAAACTAACCCCTTCAACGCCTCAGAAGCTACAGTGCAAGACAACAAAACGGAGCTCAATAAAAGCACTGAAAAGAAAACGGTGTACTTTCTCGAAGGCAAATGTAATGACATAGACAGGAGCTGATCGGCATGGCCTTTTCCCAGGACCGAAGGTACAAGCTAAAATCTGAAAATAAGAACAATTTCTCAAAGCAGCCATGTTGATATGAAATAGTAACGCATGTAAACACGTCTGTTACTACTATTTGCTGGGCTCATTTTCAAATACACAGCTTTAATTACTGTGCTTTTTAAAGAGTGTTTAACTCTATGACGAGTCCATCAAAGACAGAAAGACAACTAAGACGAAGAGAGTAATGTTATTGTAATAATAACAGCAATAATAATTAAACCAGCTGAATTCATCCTTAGAAAAAGTTTTCCTTTGCCATAAATCAAACACATAAAATACAAATATTCTAATAGAACAGATACAGTCTTACAGGCAATAATATATAATGTTCAGTTAAAGGTAAGTTTAACGTCAGTAGTAAGACCTGTTGGCTGTTTGCCTAGTCTTATGCTACTGTCTTAAGAGACAAAGTGCACAAAATTGCTATTATTGAACTGACTGTAGATGGTTCAGTAGTTCGAATATTTGGTCCATTTTTCCCTTCTCATCTCTCTTTCTGTCATCCACCTCTCCTTTCAGTACTTTTTTCATCTCTCTTCCCCTACCCCTCTTCCATCTCCTCCATTTCGGACTTCTTGTCCCGTCTACCCACACACTCCTTCAGTATCCCAACTCTCTCCATCACTTCTTCTCTTTGTTATCTCTCTCCCTCTCCTTGCGTCTAATACTCTGTCACTCTCTCTATCCATTATTCATGGCACAGCCACAGTCGGCATTAAAGGACCTTGCATTATTGCTACGGCAACAACGCAGCAGAAGCAGCCGCACTGGATCATGGGAAACTGGGTCACCTCCCAGGAGCGGGAGGGTGCGGGGGGTGCAGCAGAGGGAGGTCGCTGTCACACACACACACACACACACACACACACACACACACACACACACACACACACACACGGATAGACACACCTGATTTGTCCTACAAAGCCGGATACAGGAAAAGAAAGTGTGGGAGACGAGAGAGATATAATTGGTGTCATTATGTTAGCTTTTTTACTGAATAAGTATATATATTTATGTTTTTAAGTTTTATTTTCATGTATATATTGTCTTGTCCTTCAATCTCAGGTCGTCTACCTGGTAGTATTTTAGCTATTCCTAGTACTGCACTTTTCTTCGCAAAACTCAGATATCTTTCCTGGAGTCTGCACACCCAATTTGGGGTCTACTGTCCCATGTCTTCTGATTACCACAGTGACTACTGTTCCCTCACGCTTCACCTTCACTATTCTCTCGGCCCTTGGTGTTTATCAAGCTTCTTCAGATTTTGAATTAAATCAGTACCAGTACAAGTATTTTTGATTAGTTTTAATTTAGCCAGTAGTACGGCAAAAAAGAACTGAAAATCAATTGCAACTTCAATATTTGTTATCCAACAGTTTCAAAGGTTTTGTGTACTCAATGCATTAATCACAAATGCTCCCACTCTGCTGCCTGTCAGAAAACAGTAGATGCTTTTTATGCTTATTGATTCCACACTAAACTGATTTCAGTGAATAGATATGAGTGGAAGCAGCAATTTACAGTATGAACAAGGCCACTCTATTGATCATGACCAATCTGCCTCCCACCAGCCTCTCAACAATGAACGATAAAGACCCAGCGGCAAAAGCTAACTGATATTCATCTTTTGATGTGAAATCACTATTACATAGTGAATGAGTCATCATAAGAATAAAACAAATCCTGGAGCTGCTGACTTTATGCCAGGTGGGTCTAAATGATGAATGTAAAAAAAAAAACGTAAGGATTTTGTTTCTCATAGTGAGCAAAAAACATTCTTTGTGCTTAACTTTTATGTACATATCCGCTGTGGTTGGTTTAGTTTTAAGAAGGGTTATCAAAAAGGGATAGAGATGTTTACCTGTATTTACCTCATTATGTATTTATCCAAAAAAATACATGTCCCTATGTTAAGAATCTCTGTGTATATCACAGAAAAACAGAAATAAACACAATGAAACACTGTGTCACATGTTGCCACCAAGGAGGAAAATGGAAACATCTGTTTCTATGGGAACCCAGCCCTTTGATGATGCAGGCAAAACACACAAAGCACGCTAGCAAGTGTGCTGATAGACACAAACGCACACTTACACACACTAATGTTCTACATCATACTAATGCACGCTGTCAACAGTTTCAACACACGTGTATAGAGTACATCTATGAAAACCTTTACATTGCATGTCTGCGTGTAACAGCAAGACAGAGCACGACAGAGAGGGACGGGAGTGAAAAAAAAGAGTGCATGGCTGCCAGAACCACGACCAGATGGCTAAATGTCAGTGAATACCACACCAACATGACAGCTACTTCTCCCTAACAGAACAAGTACACACTGCAACACAGCTTCACCTATTAATTCAGTGAGCAAGTGAGCTGAGACTTCATTTCAGGGCTTCGAAAAAGTAACCACAAGCAGGAGCGTGACCACAGAGTGACAGAGCAACAACAATTTTCATGCTGATTTTGAAAAAAAAACCAAAACATGTTATTCTGCAAATGTGTTGCTGACGAGTCTGCTTCCTGCTGCTTGGGGAAGGATGGAGGCGGGGGAATGGGGAGCGGGGGGAGCCGAAATGACCTGGTGCAGAGTTTGCATTTCTCCTCGTGATGTCACAACAGCCTTTTATGGCTAGTCAAATATTAGTCTGGATTAAAAAAGGCATCTGTTTGCGACCCTAAACTACCCAAAGATCTACTGTGATCTTCCATTACCAATGTGTTGCCATGGCTCTGATATTTGCTAAATACACAATTTGCTAGGCACATGTGTATAATGTTATGAAGCCTGGTTTTCATGTTTTTACTGGTTTCCCCCTATAGATCCTAGATCCAATACTTGTTTTGAAATTCATTTGGAAAGTTGAATAAGGTATCTGTCACAACAGGTCTGAATGATCTCGTAAATTCAGTTACATGATAATCTATATTTCCTACAGCAGCGGTCCCCAACCTTTTTTGTGCCACGGACCGGTGGCAAAACCAGTACCAGTACCAAAAAAAAGAAGATTATTCACAACACACAGGAAAAGACCCAGGGAAACAGAGTTACGATAATAACTTTTTAAAAAAATAACGCTAAAAACCGATAAAAACCTTGAAAACCATAAATTTCACACCCGAGCCTCAACTCTTGCGGCCCGGTACCAAACGGGCTCAGGGGTTGGGGACCGCTGTCCTACATAATCAAATTTAATAAATGTCTAAATCTGGCTGGACTGCACATAAAAAGAATGACTCACAGTGTCCCGACACATGCTCAATAATCCAGGTAAGAAAATCCTAGAAAGTGTCTTCAATCACAGCACTGTAAGATCTCAAAATGCCACGACTGCAGCAATTCCCAGAATCTCAATCAGTTTGCGCATCAGTAATCGTGAAACTAAGCTCATTGCTCATTGTTAGGCAAATGGTGCTAGTTTTGGTTGTTATGCAACTGTACTTTTTCTGAGGTTGGGGAAACATGCAGCCAGCCAAGACTGAAGAAGTCACTTGGAAGAGCGACGAAATGTTTCTTGTACTGAAAATCCTACGTCCATCTGAATAGAATCAACTTTCTGGGAATGACTCCCAGTCACAGTACAGAACACAGCTTACTAAATAGACGCTGGTATGGAATTGCTGATCCAAGCCAAAGTGTCATTATTGATGGGTTGCATTTGCTCTTTACTTTGCTTAGGGACTTCAGACTTGAGAAACCAGTGGAATAACTAATATGTACATTTTTGCTTTTGCACACATGTGCCTGAAATGTCGTAAAAGCTGCCTCTCTACTTTAAAAAGAGCAAAGTCATTCATTGCCTCCATCCGTGACAGTGCACATTACATTGTCCTTGATCACTTGGGAGCAATGTGGCTGCCAGAGTTAAAATAATATAGATGGGTCAAATTCAAATTTCTCCAGGGTGGTTTAGTAAAATTAAACATTATATTTTATTCAGAACTTGAAACTAACCTCTGCACCACCCACTGTCTTGGTGATCACTCATTCATTATTTAATCTCATGCTGATTCATGCTCAATTTTATCGCTATCTCTATGACGTTCTATGCATGTTGCAATAATTACATTTACACAACACATGTGTAATGTTTGGCTCTGCTCTGTGATTTGTTTGCTCTTACCGTGATGAACTGCTTTTCCTACTGGGCAGAGGAGCCATTAAGTTTAAACCGACCGTATTTGTCATAATAGCAAACTAAGACAAGTACGCTCCTGATAGAAATGGGGACATTAAGACTGACACGGCTCCCTGTGGAAAGGTTGCAGTGAGAACCAGAGTTTCAGTGATGGACAGAGACATAACTCTTTAATCTCCCTGCGTGCTCTGTGTGAGCTCTAATGTGGGTCGAACAGAGGCAGAGGTTGACACTTTTAGCTCAGTAAAAATATCCTGCTCTATCTCTTTCTCTTCCTTCTCTGTCACCCTGTCTTTCTCACCACCTCTCTGTCTCTCTCCACATTACTGCTGGCACATCTGGAACGTCATACAAACGATTAAAAAAAAAATTCACCTCTGCATCAACTATTTCAGACAGTTATGTAATGCTATTTCCTACATTGGCATGAACGTTAGGAAAACTTTATTTTAGTTTCATAAGGCTCATTTGACCTGATTTAGCATTACTCACTTGCCAAATTACTCCAGCACTGAATGCCAATGCAGCAATTCAAATCTACAAGCATGTATGGTACATCCTTATATATACATATTTCCTCCCACACAAAAAATGCACCAAATACACACACACATATGCACAAATATACACACAAACATGGCTTAGAACTCAAAGGGGTTTGTGTTATGCAGATTTGGCATAAGCAGGGGGTGTAGGATAGGATAGTTTCCAGGGATTTGCTCAGGAATCATGAAATACATGCTTAAGACAGTGTTTTCACAAAAAAAAGAAAGATGCACACAAAAAAAAAGAAGAGAAAAAAATGAGGCAGAGGTCAGGAGGTTTGTGTGGAAATCTCCAAATCTTTATCATCAAAATGGGACTATTAAAAAGTAAGGGAGGAGGAAAGGGGGAGGAGGGCAAGGGTGGTTCTGTAATGGATGCGGTGCCACAGCTGCCATCATTTAGTCTTTATCTTTCATTTTTATAAGAGGTAGAGGAGCACAGCGAGGGGAAGGAGAGAAAGACTCAGGGAGGGAGGGGCAGACTGAGGTTAGCAAGGAAGAAAAATTCTTGCTTAAATGTAGTTTCAGTTCAAAACAATGATATCACCAAAGCGGATAATAAAATGTTCTGCTTTAGTCAAATGGTTCCTGTTTAACAACCATGCCATGAAAGCTTTTCAAAACAGTATGAAAACAAACTCAGTGTCAAAACGCACTTTTTTCCCCCTGGCACAAACGTGTGAATGTGAAAATGGTTAGCTACACAAGCAGATATTGCTAAACACTTAAATTAATTATCCCTTTTATTTCCTGTACTCTTCCTAAAAAGATTTCCTTTGGAATACAAAAATATGTAGGCAAAGGATCAGCTTCCTTTTTGCTTTTTTTTTTTTTTTTTTTGCTTTTTTAAATAATGCACTTGTAGATTATTGATCATTCATTTTTAACGATCTTTTTGGTAGCTAGACCAACCAAACACTAACCAATTTTTTTTTAAAGTATTTACTTCCACATTTGCTTCCTCATCTGGCAAAAGTCTATTCTCCAGCGCTATCCTGCAAGGTCAAGACTGTGATGATGAGTTGGGAGCGAGTTGGGAGCTATAATCCAGTATCTCTTCTATGTGGCTAAGCACCATGTATGGAAATACTGCATGCCAACTACATTTTTTATTTGTCTTTGCTAGTACACAAAGTACTGAATTAATTTAAACCCTGAAGGAGATGATCAGACACATTTCATAGTAGTCACCAATGTTCCCTCTAAGCTGCGCGTGTGCGCAATTGCGCACTGTTGGCACGGTCTCTGCGCACAAATCTAACCTGAATCGAAATTAAAATTAAAACTTTAACAATTCTGTTTTGCAGTGTTAGTAAGTAAGTGACTGGCTGCTCCCGTATATAATTAGAATGATGCCACCTTATCCCATAGTCCAGCCAATCACGCGATTTACATTCCTATATACCGAGCTAATCAATGTCGTTGACAGGCTATGACAGCGTCCTTATGTGCCGACACCGGTGTTTTAGCTGGCAAAACGGCGTGGCTGATGAGGACTGAAGCCACGTTAATGACAACGTGTACAACCATTGGAGATGTGAGCAGGACATTGACGGAAAAAATGTGGACTTTATACCAGTTTTTAAATTGTGTCGATAGGCCACGTAAAACCAGAATTATGATAAAAAATATTTGCAATGTTTGGTTTTCTTCCTGAATACTATCGTTGTTTATATTTACTGCGGGAAGAAACAGTAAAAACGGCGTTTTATAAGGAAAAATCTCGAAAGCACTCTCCGCCTGTGAGCAAAGATGAAACCAAAAAAACCCTCCACCCTTTCCTATTGGTCCAAAAATGTACCATGTCGACCAATCAAAAAATTATATGGCAACGTGGCATTTAGTTGTTAAGAAACGCGAGGAAGTTTTAGGAGTGACGGCGGTGTTTTGAGATGTGAGAGATTTGCGACGTTTAGCGCAAATCTTGTGTAGTTAGTGTGTAGTGTAGTCAATAGTTTTGTTGTGTGTGTCAGAACAATGAGGCGACTGCTGAATGTTACAGGTGTTACAGGAGTGATACATCTCCTGCTGTCAGGCCTGCAGGTATCAGGCTGTTGTTCTCCTTTATGTGGACAGAAATTTTTTTTTGGAGTGGCACAAATAATTTGTGTGGCATCAAATTAGATGCAGAACAGCTGATTGTTCTGTAAATATTTTGAAATGTTTGTTTAAAAAACGCCTTGGCTGCATTTTTAGGTAAACAGCTGCAAAAAGCTGTGTTGTTTGCAAAACTCAGTCATTTTTTTGAAGACGTAATTGCCCAACATTTGTCTTTATATACTGTATTTTGCAGAGAGAGTTACAGAACTCTCTCCCAGACCACAGCTCATACTCATAATACAAGTTAGAGCTTTATAAAAAATAAATAAATAAATAAAAAACTTGTGTTTTCAAAAGTGTTAACATACTACACAGGTCATTTTTTTAAAATTTTCATTGTAAGTTGGCTAAAGCAGTTCATTAAAAGTAGTCTAACATAGATGTAAATGCTGTAATTTGATTATTTTAATATAATTATAATTTAATATAATTTTAACCATGTGACTTGGATGGATTTGATGCTGGCATGACCACAGTCCACACGTCTGCTGTTTCTCACAGTGGTCCAAGGGATCGCCCAGGGAGCTCAGACACATGGAAAATTAGATGGAACATTGGTAGTCACTCTAGCAGAAAGAAAGAAAAAAAAAGCCCTTCCCTGTGCATATGTAAAGCAATTTGTTCATTGCCAAACCAGGTAACAGTGGGTTGCTAGTGGCAAGTGCAGGCTGTGGCTGCAAGAGTCACCGGTTGTATTTCGCACTGCATCGTATGCTATTCAATTCAATTCAATTTTATTTATAAATCACAACAGCAGTCGCATCAGGCCCTTGTTGTAAGACAAACACCCTACAATAATAGAGAGAAAACCCCAACTATCAAATGACCCCTTTTCACCAAGCACTTCGCAACAGCAGCAGGAAAAGCTTCCTTTAATTAAACAGGCAGCTATATGGACAAAAGTACTGGGCCATCAACACGTTACACCTGACCATGAAGCCGCTGGTGCACTGTTTTGATGGTGATGTTAATGCTAGAGGAAGTTTGGAATTCTGAAATAATTAAGTCAGCAGAATCTTTTACACACTATGTGCTTTAGTGCTTGACGACACTGCTCTGTGGCTCTATGTGGTCTTCCACTTCTAGCGGAGTTGAAATATATAGAAGGGAAAAGTTTTCACTTGTTGCAGGTGTGGTATCCTATAAAAAGTTTTAAAAAGTTTAAAAGAATAAATATAAAAGTTTTAATTCAGTAAATGGACTGGTACTTGCATAACAGCTTCTACTCAGTTGAGTCTTATTCAAGCAACATTCACACACACATTCATACATTATCTATGCCTAAGTGCTTTCTCTGGCATCATGGGCAACTTGGGAGTTAATATCTAGCCCAGGGTTACTTTGACATGCAAGCTACAGGAGGCAGGGATCGATCCGCCAACCTTTCGATTAACAGATAACCTGAGGATCATAGCTGCCCTCTGTGAGCTCTTTAGAACGACCCACTTGTTTAGTCAGTAAAACCACACTGGATGGCTAGGTGCTTGATTTTTGGGGGTCAGTCAAAACATCCTTCACTCCCACCTAGTTGCTCCAATCTCTTGCTTAAAAGTCATTTTCTGTGCAACACCGCCCCACCACACACACACACACACACACACACATGCACACACACACACACACACACACGCACACACACACTATCACTATCACTAAAAGAAAACATAGACCCAATGTGGTTAGATAAGTGAACATAAAGACAGATGCTGATCGTTCCTTGAGGTCTATAAATAGACATTCCTAGCAACCAGCAGAGTAGCACCCAATGGAACAGCATGTCAACTTGATCCTCTACAGCACGAATGATGAGATGACAACAAGACAAGTGGAGAAAGACAAGTGGAGAGTCTAGAGTTTACCAGGCAATATTTGGAGGAACATGCAGGTCAGAATTTAACATAAACAATGGCTCACTGGCCCAGGGCCAGTAAGAAACCCTATCTAGGCAAATGCTTACTCTAAGTACCAAAGAAGCAGCTTTTCAAACTATGCCACTCTATAATTTCACCTTGTAAAAGGTTCTTGTCAAAGGGACCTTATGCGATTGCAAAAAAAAGAAGTGGTTCGTCGTGTCATGATCAACACAGTAAACCTCGGTAAAGGAAGGCAACAGAGCTTTCAGTTTGGGTTTCTGCTGTCCAGAGAGCTAACTGCCTATTTAAGTCCAACTCGCTCCAGTGATAAATAATACTTAATAACTATGTGCAATATAAACATAATATATACTAATGGGTAATGGAATTTTCATTACTTTAATTAAAAGAAAACTAATCCAAGGATACATATAGGCCCATCAATAGGTAAAATCTTAGCAAGTACAATCCACTTTCAAATTGAACAGGCACAGCCAATAAAAAAATTGTTATGCAATCATCAGAGATGAATTTTGAAGTTATGTACAGTGAATTAATCGTACATGCCTATACCTTTGTCCTGCTCTGCCATGTAAATATCGTTTTAGTTCATCGTTAAGTGTTTGACAGGCAGGGTGTTATAATATGAACACACATATATATAGATATATATTCAAGGATTGTGGATATAAGTTAGATTGGTGTGAAATTAAAACAACAAGAAGCTTTTATGAGGTGCATAAATGCTAAAAATGAGTTATTTTAGCCCTTTAGTAGGTGGTTGCTAGGCATCATGATTACATCATAATATCTGATATAGATAAGAACCTTCAGGGACCTAAGATGTACCAGTGTGGGAAGTTTGGTTTTTCAACTCTTGATTGTATGGGAGTTTGCAGACCAGCAGACAGGCAGTACTTTAGTTGTTGTAATATGTAGCAAAACCTGTACCATAAATAAAGGAGGTGGCTAAAAAGCAAAAATGTGTCACTCAATATAGTTTGGCACCATAAACTTTAAGAAAAGAGAAAAATCCTGTTTGGTTTTTAAAAAAAAAAAGTTAACTGTGTTAACAAATACTGCTGTCTGTATAGAAAAGCAAAGATGAGACACAGAGACTGGGTAGGAGTGTGTATGAGATGTGCCGGGGTCCATTACCCTCAAACAGGTGATTCATTTATACAAAGGTGCTCATTTCACATGCCTTCTGCAGAGCCGGCAGCTACTTCATCCAACACTGAAGACTCCGTCACGCACTACAGATACACACAAATATACCCCTTGTGAAACGCAAAAGAAATTTAACTAATTATGTGTATTTGTGCACACAGGATGCCACAGCGAGCTGACAGTAGGTCTCTTACCCCTCCTCTCAATTACTCAGTGTCTAGTCTGATGTATCGATTAGCTAATTGCTTTGTTATGGCAACATTATTCTGTCAATCTAAAAGATATTGATCTGATTAGTCAGAGCAGCGAAGTAAAAATGTGACTGAATAGAACAAAGGCGTTGGTGGGAAAGAGAGAAGCGGTGAAGTGAACGTGTTTAAATTTAGCCTCACATTTAAATTTTAAAAATTTTACAGTTAAAAAAAGAAAAGGAAAAAAATGTGGTCGCTAAACTGAACGATCCAAAGTGCAGCATATATATCCTCCCTGAGAGAAGAGACTTTCTCACACTTTGGTTCCTATCCTTCCCATCTGTAACCAAGGACAGATGAGGCGCATCACTACGGTTACCATATCCATGACAACCTCTCCTGCTGCTATTATTGGGCATGTCGTCAAGGAGACAGAGCGGCACATTATGGGATGCAGACAGAAATAGAAATCTTGAACTGGGAGAAATACAACAGATCTGTGGTATTACATAACAAGGACTTGCAAACCTACTGAGGGGGTGCCACACTGAATCTGAAACTCAGGTATGATTAAAGCAGGGTTGGGGGGAGTATGTTTATAAATACATTATTACAAGTATACTTAAAAGTATAACTGTAAGAACAATTTGAATATTCCTCAGTTCCATTTGTAGTTGACGGCAGCTACTCTGCAAGTTCTTCTTATATAATGCCAATGAAAAAACTTTAGAAGACAAGATCACAGGAATGGACTGATGACAGGTGGCATCAATCATTGGGTGGACTAAATAGTGGATAAAAAAAAAGAGAAACAAGTAGCTTGGGAGTGTGTCATTGCTGCAGTGAAGACGGTAAGGCAGAAACTTGTGCAAATGGATTCCAAACTGCAACAGCCATATGCAACCAGCAGGATAATTGTATAAAAAAAGGAGAAATGGAAAGAAATAAAGCTTTTGGTAAACTAACAAAATCCCACGGGACTAAACACTTAATGATAAAAATAATAATGATAAGCTACATGGGAAAGAAAATTAATGACAGCAATATCCAACAAGGATGGAAAATGCTACAACAATACTAAATAACAACACAAAAGGTTAAGGTTAAGCTGTGAGGAAGGCAGTATTTATAAGACTCCCGTGGTTCAAACTAACATTACAGGGCTGCCTCACAGTCTGCAGCACTGGAAAGGTGACACTAACTTATCTTAGTGTAACGGGAATGATCATGCCACTGAGTTTCCTGCTGGTTAAACAATATGGTCACAGGTTCCCTCTTCCTAAATGTGCATTAAGAGTCATTTGGGCCGTTAGTGTCCTTAATCAAAGCAGCTCTGGATAAAGCCATCCTCTAAATTATTATGTGAATATAATGAGGATCACAATAGACACTCTGGCAAATTAAAAAGTGGAAAGTAATATGGATTCTGGCAGTCTTTGGTTTAATTACTGCTGTGCAAACACAATGAAAAAAAAAGCTCAATAGGGCCAGTTGTTAAATAGCGTAAACATAAAGAACATGCTTAAGAGGCCCTTATGGCATTATCAGATGAAGGCACTGTTATTAAATATGATGTTCTCATTCTGACATGTGTTTGTCACAAAAAAAACATCAAAAAACATTTAAAAAGCATTAAACGGTGTATCGGTTTAGTGGCAGATGTTTGAATAAAGACAAAAATACACTCACTGGCCTCTTTGTTAGGTACACCTGTTCACCTGCACATTAATGCAAGTATCTAACCAGCCTGTCACATTTAGTCATATAGACAAGGTCAAGATTACTCACTGAAGTTTAAACTGACCACCAGAATAGAGAAGAAATGTGATTTAAGTGCCTTTTACTGCCTCATGCTCCTTGGTGTCTGACAGATGAGCAGCAATTCCCTGAGTGAAATTGCCTTGTTGATATCAGAGGTCAAAGGAGAATGGCCAGGGTGCGTTGAGCTGATAGGAAGGCAACAATCACTCAAACTCAAATAATCACTTGTTACAAGCAAGGTTTGTTGAAGAGCATCTTTGAGACACATACAACACATCACATTTTGAAGTAGATGGGCTACAGCAGCAGAAGACCACACTGTGCGCCAGTCCTTTTAGCTAATAAACAGCAAACTGAGGCTACAATTCACAAAGGTTTGCCAAAACTGGACAACAGAAGATTGGGAAAAATGCCACCTTGTCTGAAGAGCCTCGATTTTAGATGGTAAGGTCAGAATTTGGCATAAACAGCAAGTATTGATCAATCCCATCTTGTATCAAAGAGTAGGCTGCTACCGGTGGTGTAATAGGATAGGGGATATTTGTTTAGTACACTTTTTTACCCCTTAGTAGCAACTATGGAAACTCCAACAAATTATCCCAAACTTGTTTCTTAAACATAACAATAAGTTCAATACACTCAAATACCTTCCACAGTCACCAGATCTCAAACCAATAGAGCACCTTTGGGATGTGGTAAAACGGGAGATTTGCCTCAGGGATGCATAACTGACAAATCTGTAGCAATTGTGTGATGCTATGATGCCAATATGCACCAAAACCTCTGAGGAATATTTCCACCACCATATTTTTTGTACCGTCACACATTTGACGACATCTGTGTCTGAGTGAAACGAGATCTGAACCACTGATGCCTCCACACATTAATCAGCCAGACAGCTGTGCAATAGATCTATCCCCCCACCCGCCTAAAAAAAAAAGTACTTTTTGATTTAAGTTGCCTAGTTGTTAATACTGCACAGACACAGACACTTACATATACATGGTTCGCCGGTATATTTAAGACTCTGGTCCATCTGCGCACTGCTTCCTGTCTGTCAGAAGGTTATAAAACTAATTGAGCACAGCTGTAGTGGTTGTGTGTGTTGTATCTGTTCATTAACTTAGGAGGTGGGGAGGGGCCACCCGTAGGGTCCAAAAAAGAAAAAAAAAAGAAAAACTTGGCAAAAATATATGACTTGACAGTAGTTTTGTTTAGGCCTTGCATTTTATCTAACAGTGTTCCTCACAGTGTGCCAGGGCTTTGTGCTTTATACGGTTTCAGAACACTGAAGCCCTCTACGGTGCTTCCATACGGTGGGAAAAACTGAGAGACTTATTACACAGTTCAGATTTCAAGTGAAAACCTCTTCTGCACTGAAAGACAAAATAATATTTACATAAAACAGAATTTCCATTTGGGTTTCCAACATGAATGACTGCGCTAGCTGCTTTTCACCTGAAAGTTCAGCCTTTCTCGATGCCTCTGAAGGATCAAGTTCTGTCAGTCTGTGCTGCTAATCTTATTAACGGTTTGATAACATAAATAGAACCTTTCAAATTATATGAAAGAGTGTGATTAAAGAGCTAAAAAGCAAAGCGTGATAAGCAGAGAGAGTAGGTGATGGGCATGGATCTAGAAGATAAAAAACAGCTGTCTGTTTGCTGACTCATATGCACCTGCTCTGACACTGTATCTTTATGCGAGAAATTAGAGGGTTGGCATACAGTTAAACAAATAAAAACAAATATTTAATCATTCACAGATGTGCTGTAAGTCCAACACAACATTATGAGTATGCAAGGTGAAAAAAGCCTAAATGGGGCCTCTTTTTCTGCTATTTGTATTCAGAAGACAAGACGGAACCATTCTCCAAACATGTAGAGATGTGTGGAAATGTGAAGGCCATAGTAAAGTGTGAGTTGTACAAGATATCCTTAGGAAGAAGGAAAGAAAGAGTTGGAAACAGAGTGCCAGATGTTACAAGGCCTCAGAGGGATTAGTCTCCTCTAACTATAAGGTTTTGTCTGCATACAGGATTTTTTGGCATCTCCCAAAGAGGTTTTAGCCAGAGCCAAAGGAAAAATCACCAGCATTATATTAACATTCGTTTTTTAACAGAAGAATTCTATGAAATAACAAGAAAATGCATAGATTTCTGTCACATGAGTTAAAATAGACTCACTATTTTAACAGTCACAGTCAAGCCCTAGAGATTCGAGCCAGGAAAAACCCTGTAACTATACACTGGCATACATTTGCCAGCTGACACACACATTCACACATATGTGACGCACATAAATCACATGTACAGTCGAGTCTAAAAGTTTGGAACCACGCTGAATATCAGTCATAGAAACCTGGAAATCCTTTGAGCACTTGGAAACATTTTAAAACACAAGAAGCTGAGATGCTAAATGTGAAGAATCAAGTGTGCTAAAGGAGGGCTAAATAGAGGACTTCTCAATATGAACTCATGGCTAGGCTGAAGGATTCTTAGGGGGAAGTGTAAGTCACATCAAATGCTTTGTGGAAACTGGTTCAGCTGTTTCCCAAGCACGGTCAGGCAGAACAAAACTGACCACATAATCAAAAGATCAATAGATCAGGCGTTATTTTCACAGAAAGACAGAAAAGTAGCTTCACCACAGTTGCGGGATTTGCTAAATGAAGTACACAACACTTCAGTCCACTAAAGACCTGTTAAAAAGGAATGACAGCAGTAACAAAAGGGTGCGTGTAAGGAACAGGAGAAAGCTGATACTGTATACTGTAGTGTATCAAACTCACAAGGGAAATATAATCATGACTATTTTGGACACTGTAAAACTGGACAATAGCAGTAAATCAACTGACTGCTAAGTGTAACGCCAATCTTCACCTGTAATACTCTGCAAGCACCTGACCACAGCCTCACTGAGCATTTATGGGGACACTTTATGACTGAAAAAGCCAAGCATTCCTAACATCACAAGAAGCTTGTCAAATCATGGCTGAGTTTAACGTGTCATCATTGTGGTTACTGTCAGTGTAGCTCTGAAACCCATTTAAATTTTTCAAAGGTTTAATACAAAGCTTTTTATCAACTCTTAACATATGAATGAACAATGCAAAAATACAATTTGCAAATTTGCACACCAAAATGATGGTTTTGCCCACAAAAAATGAGGCCTCATCTTTGATCAGATTAACCCACAAAGCTTTGTATATTTCATACAACTCTGAACTCAAGTTAAAAGTTATAATCAATAACCTTTTCAAAAAATTAGGGTAATTCCATGCCCGTTTTCCCCAAAGTTTCTGCCTTTCATTAATTTTACTCGCTCATTCTTATGCTGTACCTTCGCTAACTTGGCAAAACCGCATACAGTTCATGACAGTAAATCATACAAGGATGAATCAACCGGAAATGTGCAAATTACACGCTAGAACGCTAAGGAAAAACAGCAAATGCTGCTAATGAATTGCTTAATAAATCACCCCCTACAAACACAAGGTAACTCAAGTGTCAGGCCGAAGCAACAGGACTGCAAAAACATACCCAGTGAACCAAGCAGCATCTATTATACCAAGCCGCAAGCAAGCATACTGAGCTGTAAAAGAGCTTAAATATCATGCACTACTCACCAAGTTGGAGTTGGTGGCGTTCGAGTCATCCTCAGGAAAGGGGATGTAGACAGCTAAGGCCACACAGTTGGCAAAAATTGTCATCAGGATGATGATCTCAAATGGTCTGAGTGAAAAGTTAAGGTGGAATAGTGTACACAAAACAAGAGATACAGAAGCATTTACATAGCAATGATTATCTTGGTTTACTTGAGTACACTTTAAAAACATTAAACTGAGTCAAATACATTTCTTCTGCTTTTGGAGTACCTCAGAGTTGGTTTTAAAATCTGTGATGGAAAACACAAAATAATATAGACTCTGGTTTCTGACCTCCTTGTATAGAAAAAGTCTTCATATTAAGCATGTTATTTCAACAGAGAAGTATTTTTAACCACAGCAATACATCTTTACATAAGCATAGGTATATATAAACATCGCAGAGTGCACAAGGAGTGTACACAAGGAGAGAGATCAAAGTCAGTGAGTTTGGCTTTTTGTTAACAATGACACACGCTGGCTTACTTAGAGACCTCTTTGTGCGTAGTGGAGGGAGGCGAGGGTTAGAGAGACGCTGCATGGCCTAATATGGGTGCGGCAAGGAGCAGGCCTGTCGCGTGGAAGACGGGATGAGGAAAGAGTGAGAGCAAGATGGAATAAGAGAGGAGAGACACAGAGGGCTTTTATTTGGAACGGTCCTTCAGAGGGGAGTGACCTCATTATTTTGGGCCTCAGAGAGAGAGAGAGAAAGAGAGGGGTGGGAGAGAGAGGAGAGCTACAGATAAAGAGAAAGAAAGGGAGAGAGTGTGAAGGAGAGATAGAGGAGCTCTGGTTTTCATCAACACAATTACAAACCGCCACTGCTGTCACCTCCCTCCACCTTCTTCTTGCCCTCCCTCTTCTTCTATTCTTACCTTCCTTTTCTTACTTTGTTCCCCTCCTGTCTGCCTTCACTCTCGGCTGCATATCAAATTGGTCTAGACTCCAGACCTCAAGGTATAATGTAAACAGCAATGTACTGATGACTCGGGCTGTCAAAACCTCCAATCCTGAAGACAAACCATCAGCAAAGTCATATATATTAACTGACACTAACATATTGCATCATACCGCGAAAGCAGTTGGGGTTTTTTTTTTGTCCTTGAGACCAGGGTTTAATTTTTCACTACACCGAATCTCACTGTTGGAGTTGGAAGTGGCGGTTTGGCAGGTGCTGTAACAACTGGTAAATTAATCTAATCAGCCAATCGCTTGACAGCACTTCATTGCATTTATACATGTAGACATGGTTGAGGCCACTTGTTGCATAAGAACATCACCAAAAGCACAACTCATAAAACCTTGAAGCAGACGAGCTACAGGAATTGAAGACCACACTGCCACTCTTGTCGGCTAAGAACAGGAAACTGAGGCGATAATTCACATGGGCTCACCAAAATTGAACAATAGAAGATTGGAAACATGTTGCCTGGTCTGATGAGTTTCAATTTCTGCTGCTACATTCAGACGGTAGTGTCAGAATTTGATGCAGAAATCATTAAAGCATGGATCCGTCTGGCCTGTCATAAACTTCTTATTTAGAGTTGCAGATGGTAAAAAATAAATCAACATTCAGATATGGTTAGAAGTTTACATACATTCAACATGGGCATGAATGCCATGGTAATTTGGGGGTTTTAATGTTTTCTTTGAACTGTTCCAGAGTGGAATAATTCTGCAGCACACATCTTAAATGACTTTAAAAAAACAAACAAAAAAAAAACAAGAATTGGATGCAAAAGTCTGAATTTACTTTGGATTTTCTCGTTTTAACCCCAACAAGTTCTACAGATCACAGCCTTATAGTCTTCTGAAGTATTGCTTGCAATAGGTTTAGATGACCAATAAGAAATGGGTAAGTAATTCCCCAAAAATGGCCCCAACAATTTTAGCAATCATACTACTTGCACCATTAATAATTGCTGTGTGACTAGAAACAGACCTCCTATTCATTTTAGAGGCTTAACTTCTGTTGTAAGAACAGCACTGTAAACACATAAAAGAGAAAGAGCTTCAAATTATTACCATCAAGCAAATGTTTTGTTTATGTTTGGATTAAGAATTGACTCTTGAACACCATCGGCCACGAGATCATTCAGCTCGTTCAGCTTGGGACCAAAATGCATCAAAGTTAATCACTCACCCTTCTACCAAGGGCTCATTAAACTCACTTCAGACATATGGGGACCCACTGAAAAATAGGCCTGTGACTCATTCTGCATTCCTGACCCATAATTTCAAAAACCCTTGAGGTCTGCTTCCATCAGCATGATAATAAATCTACTGTCTGCTGTGCTGTTGAGAGCAAAACAACACTTGGAGGAAATTTGGGAGGTCTGTACCAAATCTATTCGTAACGTACATTAATTAGCATAACAACAATAGCAATATGCATCTTTAAGACCACAGGAAATAAAGAAATATCACTGGGAATCAGCATTTTGCTGCAAGCAAACTGAGAGCTCTAAAATTAACCAGAGTAAATAAAATTGAAATCAACATCCATGAAGCTGAGAGGCTTTTATGGCTGATACAATGTAACATTTTCCTGGGTGCTACATGCCTCAGACAGCAGCACACAAATATATATATATATATATATATATATAAATTCTGCATTCTGACAGGCTAACTGTGTTTCTTGGAACAGAATTTCACTTTGGGATTGCATCCTAGTACCCCTGAAGCTGTTATTTCTAGAGCTTCTCTCTATACAGTTGGATCACATAAACGCCACATACAGTTTACAATAACTCAGATAATCTCTTATCTTTTCAAAAGCCCGTAAGGAATCTGGGCTATACTCGAGGAGAGTGAGGTTACTTGTTATGCTGATATCCCGATATCTAGTTTCCTGAGTTTGAAAATGTATACGAACAGTGCAATTCTTCATGTAAGCCTGTGGAGTTTATTGGCTGTAGCTGGGAAGTGTGTGCATGCATGTGTCTGTTTGTAAATGCGCTAAATAACACCTTTTGAAAATGACAACTTAGTGTGATTTCATATAGAGAACATGGTAGTTAGGAAGATGTCTCTCTCGCTGACCTTGCAGCGTGCAGGTAATGTTTCCAGGCTATAATTACACAGCACACGAGAGCACTGTGTGTCTGTGTTTTAGTCCTTTATCATCTGTGTTCAAGTACGTGTGTGTTCTTCAAGAGTGTTGCTGTGTGTTCTCTAATCTGAGTGTGTGCTTGTGTGAGCTTAGACAGGCCCCATTGACCTGTTGAGAGCAGCAGCAGTTGTCATGGTAACAGAGGAGGAAAAGCGGAGGATTTTGGATCTCTATCTCCAGAGACAGGGGTACTCACAGTACACAGGACATGCACGTATAAAGCCTCACATATATAAACAAAACATACACCAGAGTGGACACCGAGTCACCCACATGTTCAACAGCATGCCCGCACTGCAGTTACGAAGGACATCCCATAGCAGGGAGGTTAAATAGAAAAGCAGAAAAACAAAGACTTGGTGTTAATGGTGTTAATTGTGTTTCTTCCACGTTTCTTCGTGACTCAGAGGCCATGCCTTTTTAGCTGCAGTTTTCTTTAAGAGCACATTTTAATGTCCATTTTCTTTCTGTCACCTCACCAACGCTCTTTTCCTTCCCACACTGAGTTTAAATGAATGATTTCAGGGAATTGTGGCTAATAATCTCATCAGTTCACTGGGTTAGATTGTTCCAGCAGCCCTCAGGGTTTATTCATGCTTTTGGCTTATATTTTCCAGCTTCTGCACAGCTGGACAGTTGATAGGTTATTGGCACGATAATGACAGATACACAAGGTGACCGTCGGGACGACACGTTCACCGTTTCCATAAACAAACTCAATAATATAGGTCTGACTCCACTTTCATGAATTCATGGCAGGTTCACAAGTTAACCTGCATGATGGAGGGAATCTATGTAAATGGAAACCTTTGTTCAAATTAAAATTTGTGAAACTTAAGCACTTTCTTCGTTGTAGTTTTTTGATAAATATAGCCTGTAATGTCAGGCTCAGACGATAACAATGCTCACTGTGCCAGGCTAGGCTAGGTTATAGTCATAAAATTTGCTTTTTGATGACTGAAAGACCTGAAAGACGAGAGTCTGATCCTTGACTATTCCTGCTTCCTGTCTTTCACCATATTCATGACACAGTTGGAAAGGAGGCTCTAGCTAGCAATTTACAGGAAAAGAATGTAAAGAGACGTTAGCAACTAACCACCTAGCTAAAGCCAAAGTATCCTTCCCATTTAGTTTTTCCAGGTGTAAAGTTGTACAAAGCACAGCTCTTAATACTACGAATTTTGTAGTATCCACAATGGGTTAGTGGAAAATCTAGAAAACCTTACATGGTGGGGCAAAGCAGGGGCAAATTACCAAAATATCCACAAAAACCATTTAAAGTATCATTATCTCATCTAAGAAAACAAACACAAAGGGATTTTTCTACAAGTTTTAAAGCAGAAAAACTTTGCTCACACCGTGCAGTACTCACTGGCAAAACAATGGCAGTCTTGCACAGACGAAAAGTATTTTAAGGACATAAAAGTTGGGGCGGCTGCTGGATGTGGCAAGTTTCTACAGCAGGGGGCCAGTTGCTCCCCTTGCCCCCTTTAGATCTGTCCCTGCTACAAAAAGAGCTAGTATAGCATATTCATCTTTCTGTCTGGAAGTCATTAGGTAGCCCAAATGCAGTGATGTTTTTTGTTCATTAACAGACACTAAGGGGTAAAACAATTAACAGTAATGCACAATCTCAGCTTTCTGATCTGGACATTATCAAGTAGTCTGAACAATGTTTTTCAGACTAGCTTATAGTGTGAACATGTGAGGTCCATTAGAGCCTATAATATTATCAACACTGATTTATTATGACTTGTTAATTTGTTAATGCAACCCACCCAGCACATGCATTAAAACACATACTTCCTATATCTTCTTCTATTTCCTACCATTTTGCACTGCTTTCTACTTCCTTCCTCTTCTCTTCCCTTATGATCCTTCTATTCTAAACCCACACCTCTACCTCCTTCCCTCCACTCCACTCACTATTTTCTTGTTTACCTTTTCCGTCCTCCCCTCAATCTCTCACTCCCTCCGTCCCTTCTCTGTTACTCAGCTCCATTATCTCTCCTGTCGACATCAATGTCCTGCCCACATCCCTGCCTTTCTCATTTTCCTGACCCCTCCTTTTCCTCTCCTTCTGTTCCTCTAAGAACCGTGTGCAATTGTGCTCTTGCTGAGTCGAGGCTTATGTGGACATGCACCTACTATTGATTATTTTGAGTGTGACACAGGCCATTTCTATCTATCTCTCCATTTCCCCGTCTCTTTCGCACCCTGAGGGAGAACCATGTCATTATGTTCAGGAACTTAAAAATAGATTTTAAAAAAACAAAACAAAACTGGAGAAGCAGGGTTGAAACGAAGAACAGTAAGAATTTGGGATTTGGGTGGACAGAGGGAGGTTTGGCTATTAAATGCTGAGACTCCTAGGTGGAGGATGGGGGGTGGGGGTAAAGGATGAACAGAGGTGTGGATGGACCTGGGGGAAAGAGGATAAATACACTTTGAAATAGCAAGGGGAGAAGTGTGAAGGAGGGATGAAAATGAGACAATTTTTTCATCCCTCCTGTGAGAAAACAGAAATAAAGAATGTAAGATGAAAGAGAAGAGTAGAAAAAGAGGGAGAAGGGCAGGCAGAGGAAGGGGAGAAGGGATTAAGACTACTGAGTGAAGAGGGAAAATCACACTTATTGAGAGCTAGAGGACAGAGAGAGATTGATTAAAGCCCCATACGAACGGGATTATCATTATGGGGGGGAGGAAAGGGATAAAATATTCTCAGTGGACCATGGAAATTTTTACTCATTGTCCTGGAAAGAAATTTTAAAGTTAAAATTAAAGAATGGGAATGGATGTCCAGTAGGACAAAAAGGCCCAAAAGACATACATAAATCCACTTTGAAATAACAGAAAAAGATGCTTCAGAATCAGCTGTTTGTAAATCCACCTGTGCATCCTCTACCAGTTATTAATCATACATATAAAAACATCAATTAGCTATAATTCTATTTTTTTATTACATGCTGTTCCATCTGCGTCTCTCCAATAATTTCATCCTAAATCTAAAAAACAAGGGGGTGGAATATGGTTGCAGTAAGAACTGTATATAAAAGATGGATGTAGCTTCTGGGCCTTAAAGGTGAGCCAATGAGGAAGTGCTTTAAGCTTGTATTCTATACAATGGCCAGCAGAGGGAGAATATCTTTTTCTTTAGAAGTCTGGGAAAACTGTAATTGCCCCCCTTGCTCTATAACCTTTGCTAATACTTTACTCATGAATTTATGGGCTTTTGGGAAGGATTTGAATCACCGTTTGACTGACAAGTTTCTACTCTGGGAGACTTCTATATATATATATATATCACTTACTCGGATTCACCCCTTTCTCATCACATCCAGTTTTAAAACTCAAAAATGCCAACAACAAAAAAGCTTAGCTTGAGGCTTCACAACGGGACAGGACCAATAAAGAAATACGATCAGATAAAGTCCGTGGTTTGCAGTTGAAACATATTTATCCTACATGTATATGTTTGCACAGGAACATTATATATAGTTGTAAAATATAGAAATGTCATCATACAACTCCAGTATAATGATAAAGATGGGCCATAACCCTTTACATTTTGAAACTGACATGGACAAATTCTACTTTTAACTGATTTTCTTTAGACTATGCAACCAATTGATAAGGATCTGATCTGTGAGAAAGCACTACACAGGGAACAACCCTCTGCCCATAGTTTGTTGAAGGATACTTCCACTCTACGATGCTGATGCAGGCCCTGCGGATAGGATTCTTGAGTGTGAGGCAGAGTAGAGCTCGTGGCGGCCTTGTGGCTGTCGTTGTGGTTTGTTTCTTGGGTTTAGCGGTATAGTGCTGTCTCTTCCGTTGCGTGGAGCTGGCCGTGGAGATGGGCCCTCGCCCTCCGGACCCAAGCCCCGCCCCTCCACCCGATGCGGCATTACCCATCATCTTCGCCTGCCGCGCGGCATCGATCGCTGCCTGCCAGCTCAGGGCTGCCCCCGGTGTGGGGATGTGCTCTGGAGCCAGACCAACCACGCCCACTCCATGGTTGACCCCGCCCCCTCCTCCACCATGGTCGCCATGGCTAGTGCCACCACTGTGCTCATTGGTCAGGCCAGGTGGAGGAGGTCGAGGAAGAGGGGGAGGGGGAGAGTAGTCGGAGCCTGGAATTGAGAAAGAGAGAAAAGACAGAGGAGACAGGAAGTTAGCTACATAAATTTATGGATTACTTATAGAAGGGATTTGCTTCAAAAAACTGTTTAGTTTGTTGGTTTGTTAGATTATTCTGAAGAGGCTGGATAAAGCACAAACTCATCAGTTATGGTGCCCTGTACTTTATATTTTTGTTAGCTATCGAGTTCAAAAGAGCTAACCGCTTTAACTGAAAGTCTAAGGTCTTGGCAACGTTGTGATGTCTTCATCACAAGCCATCAAATGTAATACTTCAACATCCATGTGAAACACTTTATGGCACTAGTACCACTTGTGCATGGCTGGATCCCTCAATCAAGAATTTAGCAATGTCTACTTGGGGAGATTAAAAACAACTGAGTAGCAAACAGTTCTTTGGGTGTAGTTGTAGGGAACTAACATGTTTAAAATGATAGGTCTCCCAGCTTTAAAGATTAATACCCACTGAAAAATCCAGAACGTGTTTAGCCCTGAAAAGAATAAGACTGGGGACAACAAATGCTTGTATTGAAATAAAAGATAAAAAAAAGAAGAGAGAGACAGAATTATAATAATCTCTGTGAGATTACATAGTTTTACGCAAACAAATCGTGGGAATAAGACGGTGTAAAACAAAGACACCGGATTAACCATACTGTATGCTTAGCCAGATTAAAGACAGTTATAATATCCTCTCAGCCCTCCTTCTCTCTGACAACTCAACAAATGTTTCCACTGTGCATATAGATTATACGCTGAAATTTTATGCAAACAATCATTATTCACACAAAGCCAAGCATGCAAGTGCACATGGAAATTTTCTACAGATGGAAGAAGTAACAGTGCTTTGCAGAGACAAGGGTATGTTTGTGAAACAGTAGTCAGAGCTACTGATATCAAAGCAGAAAATGTTTGTTTTTAATGATTAAAAAGAAAAACTAATTTTAAAATTGTTAAATTGTTTGAACGCAATAGATTTAGTAGATATACTATTTAATCATACAAACTGGAATATATATCATTATCTCGATGTTGCAGTGCCATATAGTAGATCACTAGATCTTTTAGCACAACTAATGCATGGTGGAAATGAAAAGCTTAATCTTTGTAGATTTAGCAATGTTGAATTCGTAAATCTCATAAAGTGCAATTCTTTTGGAAGAGGAAGAATCCAAAAGTTAAAGAACCTCTGTAAAGTTAATCCATCCTGTGCTGTTGCAACAGAGATAAGGAGCTAGAAAGACAGAGGAAGGAGAAATGTGAGTGGGTTCAGAGGGAGGAGGAGGAGAGAAGTAGATTTATCCTACAATTACAGGGCATTCACAATGTCTGCTAAAATCCTGCTCCTCTCACTTCACTGCTACAGGTTTTTACAAATGCACTCACACTGGGCGATGGCCTGAGGGAACAGTACATCACATCCTGAGGACTATAGTGACTATAACACATGCACAGAGTGTATATACATCTATCGCCTAATCATCTGCAAGTGCTGCTTTCTTACTCAGTCACAGTAAAGTAAAAATAGGACAGCAATATCCCTGTGACTAGGGAAAATGGATGGTTGCCTGGTGATTGGACTAAAAAAATTTTTCGTATTCAGCGACTGAATGCAAGTAGTTGCGGTGATTGATTGTCAACATGTCGCAATCCATCTCAGTCAGTCTGTGCCGATGAACGGAACTGGCCTGCAAAATATTTTTAACATATTTGCGTTTATAAGAGTTAATTCGCATATCATCACAAACAAATTGCATGTAATTGCCAAACTGATAGCCGACTGATAGCGTTTCATCGCCATCTTGAAGCGTCAAAGTTGTTTTGAAAACAGCAGCTACCTGCAAGTGGTCACAAACCTGGTCCTTGTCTTCGAAGAAACTATTTCAAAGGCAACAAGATTATAAATTCATTGTGACTGTAGCATTATCCACAGAATTTGACTCGTCAAGAGCAACTTAGAAGGGTGCTGGCAAATCTCACATGCTTTTTGGCAATGTAAAACATAATAATTTATCCCTTACTAAAGATATATTAAAATTCATTACTGAAGTTGCTAATTACTTAATCAGTATAATTAGTTCCCTATTTTTCTTTCCCTCTCTTTTTAATCCATGTACCATGCCTCTAACAACAACTCTTAAGCCTCAACAAGCACACTGAATCTTCAAATATGTACAGCTACTGGACTCTGATACGCCCATGAAAAACAGTACAACTGTCTTAAATGTGCTTGTATTTAAATGCTACTTAAGTGATCCAAAAAAGTCCAATATTTATATAAATATGCATGACAATGATGATGATAACTGTGTTAGGCATTCAATCATAAAAACAAGAAAACACAAATATTATACACACATGACAGAAAGAAACAACACACTGGACTTATTTGAGAAGTTAGTTACTAATTTCAGCATTTTTTGCATGCAACTGTGGCGTAAACCATTTATACCACTAATAAGTTTAATGTAACCAAAAAACAAACAAACAATGGTACAGCTAGATATAGCTATATTAAGACATTGTAGAAAATTATCCGTAGCCTACTTTGCGTAAATGGCCTACAGTGAATAAGATGTTATGCGCATACAGCTACATTTACTTTGCACAACACATTTAGAAATATAGCAAAGAGCTAGCTACTCTGACTCACAGCTATCACCAACAAGTTAACTTGGGATCAAGGACTTTTTGCAGCACTGCAGAAGTCAAGACACAAAACCATAATACACCAATGACATAAAAATAACTTAGTAGATCCTTATAATACTTGATTTAGCATGTTTACATGCCATAAGCTAGCTTAGCTAGCAACTAACACGACCTTCTGTTGGGATTAGTGACTGAAATACAACCAAAATGTAGTCTTACTGTTAATGTTATATGAAAATATGAATAGATAGCCATATTCCACTCCTTATAGTGATAACATCCGTCATTTGCTTGGCTTGTCATCCTTAAGGAAAACAATATAACTCAAAGCTAGCCTTTTAGCGAACTCTTATTCATTCTTAGTATTTATTGATATAGCGGTTTTGCATTTTCAGACTTTTCTGTTATGATTTGTTCTATTAATAATGTGGATTGCTGGTTTTATTTGTGTATGTGGGTAAGTTGTTTTTTTTATGGCAAGTCTGCTGTAATATTTGTTTGGATAAGTGCTATATAAATAAACTTTATTGCTTCTATTACAAAATAAACTGCGATGCCCTCAAGGTAGAAGTGGTCTTAAAAAAAACAACAAAAAAAAACAAACAAATGCAGTAAGAAACAACAGCACCAGATCTGCAAATATTTAAAGAGTAGTGTGCTTTGAATAGAGCAGTCATGCCCAAGGAGGTGCTCTTTACATTTACCAGCAATGAAGTCACTTGGTATCAGATGCAGCTGTGTCCTATGAGAAAAACCACTGTGGTTTCAATTTTCGAGCATATCTTTCATCTCATTACTTGGCTGAAACTCCCCTCATTTATTTATTTATTTTAAATAAAATGAGGGGTTGATTTTAGAGATTTTCTTAAAATCAGCATAGTAAAATTTTCTTTTATCAAACATGCATTTTGGCTCTGTCTCAGATGCTCCTTTATACTGGAGCATATCTTCCTTCAGTGCGAGCTAATAACTGCTTCCTGACTTCTGTTGCACATCATCATTTCTCCTTTGCTCTCTATCTCTCACAAACGCACACTCGCAAACACACTCACACATAATCACTTTCAGCATATTGTACTGCTGTGTGATCAGTTTATCTCACATAGCCTGCTCCTCACACAGGGTGTACCCCACCGAGAGAGTGTGTTTGTTAGTATGTGTGCTGTATGAGCGAGTTTGAGAGGATTAGAGGCAAGTAAACTTTAATAATACTAATCTGTCTGACCGCGTGTCTCTCCTGTGCGTCCGTCCTCTCACATGCATATGCACGGACATGTGTTTGTGTGTGTTGCACAAGCTTATGTGACCGACTATAATTCTATTAGCAGCTCTAATGGAAACACAGCATTCCGTGGAAATATGATTCCTAGAGAAAGGGAGAGGTGGGACAAGCAAAGGATGAGGGAAAGGAGGGAAAAGGATGGAGGATGAAGGGAGTTTAAACCATGAGAAAGAGTGGGATGAATGGAAGAAGAGGCTGAAAGACTAACGAAGGGGAAAACAAAAATATATGAATGACATCAGAAAAAGCGAACAGAAAAAAGTGTAAAGGACTTAAAACCACTATTGTCATTACACAACACTGTAATGGCAATAGTGGTTCATTTTTATGCTGTTATTGTCATTGTTATTTTAGTAGACTCGCAGACATAAGGTTCTTCATTTTCAACATCTATCCACCACAGGTTTTGTGGTGTAGCTCCATTTAGGCCAGGCTAACTCATCATAAATGTTCTTTTGTCTGTGCTTTCATGTTACTCTGATGAATATAACTCACCTAAACATTGTTGCAAGACTAAGCACCTGCTTCCAATAGCAATGGCACGCCCCAAAAGCAGTGACCTCCCCCAGCTGAACCACACCGCCAAAACTGATCAGAAACTGTTTGGGAGCCTCATCGGTGCCTCAGGCTCTTTGCTGTGCTTCTCAGAGTCCCCAGATCCCAGTCTGTACAAGCATCTGCAGCAAGCAGCAGAACAAAGCCAGTCCACAGAGGCCAAACCCTGAAGCCCACAGGACCCAAAGGATCTGCTGCCAACGTCACACCAGGAGACAACACAGGGCACCCCAAGGGGTCCCCTCCCTTGTGGTATATAATAATAATAAACTAAAAATGCATGAGAATTAAATGAAACAGTGATGAATTTATCTATGATCTTCCAGGGATAAATCAGGGTCAAATCAATGAATAGGAAGCAGAGGGACTTTATACATCCAGCTTTGTACTGTAAAGACAGTCAGCATTCACTCTTAATGAACTTGAAGTGAACCTGAAGTGAAACTGAGTCAAACTTCACTGTGAACTGAGCTGGAGACTGTAATGAGCCGTGATTCAAACTAAAGTCAGTGGAGCTGTTATCTACTTAAAGATAAAGACTGGCAAAAGATACTATCACTGCAACTCTAAGCACTCTGCCTCAAAATATCATTGCTGCTCTGCACTTGCACACAGACAGTATTCTCCAGATCGGTTGGTCTAATTTTGGTTACCAGCAAAGTACGGTTCCTTAGCAATTTACAGTGTCAATAACTGTATTAGTGGAAAGCTTACAAAGTATTATGCCGCTTTGCTCTGTTAATTGGCTCAACCAGATAATGAACAAAGACAAGGACCAATCAGATTATGCCATCCAAAATCATTCTCAAGTCTTTCCCTCAATCTGGTCTTTTTTCCTCGCTTCTTTTTTCACTCGTTTTTACACTCTCACTCTCCGTCTGCTTTTGAACAGGGATCTGCTTGAACGGACAGTAAAGATGCAATTATCAGTCAGTTAACTGATGATGACACCTGATCACACACTAATTGAGCTAGGGTCCACACATGCAGGCACGCACAAACATGTGTCACCTCTAATAAGACGCAGAAAAAAACTAATATTTTTGTGGCGAAAGCTGGTCTGTTTTCCATCTTATGAAAATACTATCTCCTTTGTTTTAAGTGTTCTGTTTCCTCCTCTCCTATTTTTTTCCTCCTCTTGGTCCTGATCGTTGCCAAATACCCTCTTAAAAGCCTGCCCTCTATCTTTTCATCTCTATTTCTTTCTCCTTCCCTAACCCGCACCTCCTCATCCTCTCCTTCTTTTCCTCTTCCTTCTTTTCTCCCTAATCTATACAACTGTCACTCCCTCCATTGACTCTCCAGCAGCAGACAAGTTCATTTTCAGTCGTGCACCCTTCCTCCATTAATCTACCCCCACCCCTCGCCCATCGCCTCTCCATTTTTCCCTATCTCTCTTGCCTTGCTGCTTCTCACTCTTTCTCCCATCACTTGCCTCTCTGTCATCTCCAAATAGCTGACAATTATTCTTTCACTGCTGCTCTCACCCATCTCCTTAGCTGAAAAGAGAGGTTAGCCCATAACTAATCAGATCCACAACACCGCTCCTTCCTCGCCGCCTGTAGCAGTCACCTTCGGCCTCGTGCCTGGACTAAGACACTAAGCAAAAGACGACACAAATAATTATTTCAGTGACAAAGATTGTCACTTCTTCCACGCTTTTCAGATCTTGAATGACATCCCATCACGCTTAACCCTCATTATCGCTGTCATCGTAAATACCAGTTGTAATGCTAATACTACTTTTTAACCAATTTATGTGTCATACACTCACTAACGCGCACACTTACACATACATGGAGCGAGTGTACTCACAAATCCCAAAGCAAGTTAAAAGGTTTATGTATCTGTTGTACATACACACAGTCTACTCCTTCATGTACACACTGTGTGTGCATATGTGTGTCTCTCATTTGTCTCTCTCTCACACTGTCCATATGTGCCCATTATCTGGCCGAGTGAGCACGGCACACAAACACACACTCATGCATGCACACCTGCTACCCTCAACACACACGCACACCTGCTCCCCTTGAAAAATAAGACACATACACACCTGCTTTTCTTAATCTATGATACTCCCCAGCAGACACACACACACATAAAACAAGCAGGACATGCATGTAATTTACAAGGAAAATACACAAAGTGGAAATCACATGCTTGTGATTGGGGCATTGCTGAATAATCATGACAACCAAACAAACTGAAAATTTGCCACACTGCACAGAAAATTTACTGTTAATGGGCAAAAGGGCAGCCTATTGTCAGGAGAAATTCTGGCTCATTTAGCGCACACTGAAAGTAAGATGCTTCTTATTGGTTTGAACACAACCAGTCAGCACACACACCTCTGGCTCTTACAGCTGACGTAGTTTGTCCCACTTTGTGATGTCAACACAAAGAGGTAACAGCAAGACATATTGACACTTTTTGGTTATAAATAATAAACTAACAACAAGTGCGTGTATTTGTGTTGCTCAAGCCATTTTTTTATTGTAATAGTTATTTATTGGTGTAAGCATTAGCTATAAAAATCCTGTTGATTTATGCATTAAACTAAACAAGATACCTGGTGATGAAAAGTGAAGAAACTGTGTATGTGGATATTCCACACAAAAATGTAAATGTTGTTTGAATTATGCATTAATGTCCTGTATTCAACACTGCATGGGTTCAGCCCTCGCTCTGTCAATGATTCTAAAGCAGTGATTGGTTGTTGTCTCCGTATTCCCAGGAAATCACAAAGGACACGTCTTTAAAGCACAGGGTAAAAAAATAAAATAGAGCTCTAATACTAATATATATAGTAGTACAATTAGTTTTCAATCTGTATATCCAGGATTTAATACTGTGTGATAAATCCACCACTCTCAAAACAGTCTGATCAGTGGTTGTTTATTCACACAAATGCCGTAACTTTCAGAAAATTAATAAAAGAAGTTCACTGCGGGACTGTAAATGTAGCTACTTGCAATTTATCCCTTTTGAAGTGGCACTTGTTACAATAATGACACATTATTTTAAATCCTCAGAGGTTAACTTTAAGCTAAAGATAAGACGTTGATTTTAAGTTGTTTAATACTTTGAAAGTCAAATCAGCGCTTGACTGACTAGTTTGAGTCTGAGCCACATCCAACGAGGTCTTATTTTTTCATGACACAGTGAAATGTGAATTCCTCTGAGATGATTTTGGGGTTTTTTAAGTAACTTTAATAAATGTTTTGGATGCTGAGAGTCCTGAAGGTTTGGCAACAACAGGATTTTAGTTAAGGTAATAATCTGTTGTAATGTAATGTCTCGGGCTTCTTCTACCTGTCCCTTCAAAGGAATTATTTAACATTCTGGACAGCATGCTTATTCCATATCTAAATAAGTGATTAGATTAACAGCACTCTTCAAGGAGCACCCCATAAGCTTAGTTTAGAGACTCAACAAGCTTACAGTAGCTCTGTCCAAATTCTGCCTTATAGCCTCCCTAAACTTCACTTCCATTATATAGTTTGGCATTTTTAGACAGTTTCTGTGGAGTGATTTCAACTACAGTGTGTTTCTTCTTCACAACCTTTGAGTGGAAATGAGTTTAAATATTGTTTGGCAATAGTAGTAAGATCCCTGGTTTGATTCTTAGAGGAGACATAAATCTGTTGGGGATTGTGTCAGGAGCTCAGATTTGTGAAGCAGCGTGTTAGTAAGTCTATCTCCGCTTTTGATTGGCTGAGAGCTAATTAGCATGGTCATACAGCCTATTCTTTACCCAGACAAGACCTAAAAACATGAACGCAACAGTCAGCAGCCACTTTCTGTCTCAACATTGCGCCATTTACCACTATAGGTGTCAAATAGAGTCAGCGAACATCTGCCCTCTAAGTGATGTACAGTAAAAGTCACTGCAGAATGACTGGGGTATAATACATTTCAAACAGAGGAAGTGTGTCTTAATAGCTGACAAAGCATAGACACAAAGGACAAATGTGAGGGTGAAGAACGTGAGCGAAACCAGTGGAAAGGATGCCGAGAAATAAAAGAACTTAAAGGAAACAGAAGCGTGAACATGAGGAGGAGGAAAATAGAGGAGAAAGTGACGTGTAGAGGAGGAGGAGAGGCAAGAGGAGGAAGGTTCGTTCGCACTGCCTCTCCATGCCGACCTCGCATACACGAGTATTCATGCACACAGCGCAGGCAGCAGATATTAATAACTCCTTATTAATATTCATCTGCAGTGGAGAGATGTGAGGCCAGAGTAACCCAGATACGAACAGTTTTCTCTACCTGTCTTTGTGTGTGCGCGTGTGTTCCTTGCATCTAAAGTTTGTGATCTCTATCAATCTCTGCCTTAGCAATGTATATATTAACCATTTATTGGACATATTTGCTGGCTAAAACAACATAAAGAGTTAATTTCCTGAACTCTGATAAGCCACACTCCCAATGCAGAAATTCTGAATGCAGTAAGGTCAAAAGCTAAACCAACAACACACAAGTTCCACACAATAGCATCACTAACGAATGCATTTTCTCCTTTTGAGATACAAACACGCTTAAACAAAGTGGCATGCAATATTTATTAGTGGCAGGTTCCACCTTATCCACTCTCCTCCACAACTCCTGTTCGGTCCTTTTCTTTCTATTCTGCTTTTGTCTTCCTGTCTGGCTCACCTCCCACTTCACATCTGCCCTTTACTTTTGTAAAGGCCACAGTGGGCGCCTGCATTGTACAGCTTATGCCATTCAGGCATGTGTTCATCTAAAGAGCCTTTCTGTTAAAGTAAATGCATACATTTTGTAATCCCACTGAATGGAAATCATGACCTTGGCAAGGTCATTTTATGCAAAACCCACTGAGCCTTGCCTGTATAGTGCAGAATCAAGTCATTGCAGGTGGCGTGGTAGTGGTTATACGCAGGTTAAAATAAATAACCATCTACTAGAGGATCAGCACACTGCAAAAGAAAAATACAAATCACATACTGCATACACCCTGCAGCATCTGTATTAGCAATTTTATTCATTAATGTATGTATTCATTTAGCTCCTATAACTATAGTAGCAGGTGTGTGACACAAATCACCAAATCCTAGATTGCCTTTAACAATACCCAAACCTCAAGGAGTACGATAGTTGGAAAGACTGTATGTCTGTGCAGGTTGTCAGTCATCCTGGTCATGATAGTCTTAAGATCTTGAAAGAAGAAGGCACTCTGGACTTCTTTAAGTTTGTGAAGATGTTTTACTTCTCATCCAAGAGACTTTTCAGCTCTAAAAACAATAGGTGGAGAGTAACAGGTGTTTAAACCCTCCTCGGTTGTACACTTTGGACCGACTAATGATCCTGTGCATCATCACATGAGCCAAGTGGGAAAAAAGTTCTCAGTCATTACAAAAACTGAGAGTTAACAGTTGAACCCCTCTATCGTGTGATCCACTGAGGTCACCTGAGGCACGGTTTATGTGGGGCTCACAGGCCTCAGTTGCACCACAAGACATCTCAAAGGTAACCTTTCGACAAAACGCATGTTATCTTATAATCTCTTTAAATGGTTTAAATGCTGCATTATTGAATTTATATTGATTCTACAGCTGGGCTTTTAAAATATCACCAGCCAGATTTCAAATATTTATGGATGCCTGCTTTGGCTGTTATCTCTATCTTTTTGGCAGCCAACTAGGTCACCGTTCGCCTGCCTGGTCACTCGTTTTCTCAAGTCATCGTGTGACCATGTACCTTTTAAACAGCAGAATATATCAAATCTCTCAGCTATGCCAGCAGCAGTCGCCTGGCTTAGCCATTAAAAAGAGCCTGTTCATTTGAGTTCAACAAGAGGTTAAAAATGAAACATAAAGAATAACCAAAATGCCAAAATCAAAGACAATAAAAATGCTCAATAACAATGTGTCTTACACTCCCCATATGCCCTTAAGCAAGGATTGTATTTGCTCCAGGAGCCGCAGTAGGAGACTGTGAATGCAATCTGCAGCTGAGATGAGGAGGGATTGTGTGAAGATGTGTTACTGCGAAGCAGAGCGTTGATGATAAGCAGTTACAAATTGTAACACCACTTTCTGTGCAAGTGTGACCAAAATCAAACAAAAAAGCTTTCAGTCTTTTATGATTTTTTCTCCTTTTTTAAAAAATTTCTTTTAAAGATTGTCTTCAGGTGCTGAGAGAGTGCAGGACTCACAACACAATGTGAGGCAAACATCCCAGTACAATTAGCTTGAACAAAGCTGGGTTTCTTTCTTGTCAGCTGCCTCCTGTGGGAACCTTTCTTTTTGTTAACTAGGCCGAAACAAATTTAAAAATCAATATTTTGAGTTTATCTAAGCAATAATAAATTCACATTTCACAGCTTCGCGCTCAGTCTGCTTTTAATCTTCAGTTTAGATCTGAAATAGATTTTTCTTAAGTGTTTTAACAATATTACACAGATATGCATATGCAAACAATTAGTTTGATTTCACTGAGCTAATTTCAGTTAATTAAAAGGTGAAAGTCTCACCAGCAGGTTCCCTTTGACTGCTGTCTCTTGAACTTAAACAGGTCCTATTGGGAAAGCCTGCATTTAAAAACGCTGTTAATTGTTTAACATTAACTCAGTTCCTGACAAATCCATATTATTCAAGCTTCTCACAAATAAACTGTAATGTTTACATTATAATAGACCTTAGGATTTTAACACCACTGCACACATCACCTCAACCTTACAGCTGATACAGGTCACCCCATATATAGTAAATCATAAGTGATGATAAGAGATGGATTAAGCATTCAATCAGGGCTGAAACTGTATTTTAAATCGTATTCGTATTCTATTCAAAATTGTGTTCTCATAAAATTAAAACTGCCTTGTTACTGTAAGTTACAAAAGGCTGCTGGATAAATTATTAATGAATGCATTTTTATTTCAAAATGATCATTGTAGCCTGTAGCTACAATAATACTTGAAATACTTGAATCTTGCTTGTGGCTTTCATAAACATCACTGTGACTGTGTACCTTGCCATAAAAACAACAGCTAATCTAGTTAGAACACACGTTTCAATTCAGAGTTCACTTATTTATGACTTGTTCATTACTTTAGCTGTGCTGGCACAGAGTCAGAGCATGCAAAACCTTCAACCTCTGGGCAACCACTTTCGATCTCAAGGTGACAACACAAGTCGCACACGTAGGCCAAACAATCTGACACCAAACAACTGCAGTTCAATTTGAACTGAAAGCAGTCACTCACACTTTGGCAAATTTTTATGAATAACTGCCATTTAATCTATGCATGTAGACAGATTCCCTACAAGTTGCAACCAATTGGAGTCTATCTGATCTGTAACGAGTCTTTTTGCAACAGGCGACTCAGTTCAGCCTGTTCCTAGCAGGTTGCATTGTGAATATATTCCCACATAAAAGCAAGGATGCTAAGTGCCTACTTCATTTTGCAGTTAAATCTACGGTGGCCCTGAGAGACCAAACAGACTGCAACTTAAGAAAACACCAGCAATAAGAAAAACACTGCAAAAGCACACAAAACACAACAGAAATAGGAAAAACTACACTGGAAATAGGAAAAAAGAAAACAGAAATAGGAAAAATCAGATTTCCGAATAGTGATGTGTTGGTTGCGAACGAAACGGCTCTTAGAGCCGGGTCTTTGAAGTGAACAACGCGAGCCTGTTTATTGGGAGCCATATTTTGATTTTTTTTTCTCTCTCTCTCACCCTCTCTCTCTCGCACTTTTTTTCCTGCTTTGTCTCTAGGGGCCACCATATATATTTATATATAAACATATATAAATAAAACCACATTTTTTTACATTAGTAATTCCTTTTGTGCATAATTTTAGATTGTTGTTGATAATAAATTAATTAAAACAACCTGAAGATCCGGTACGGCCCCGGTTGGGAACCGAAAGAATCGGATCTTTTTAGTGAGGCGAGCCAAAAGAGCCGATTCCCTAAAAAGAGTCAGAATTCCCATCACTATTTCCAAACGCACAAGGGAAATGTTTCTGGGGAGACAATAACCCGACGGACCAATTGCAGGAACCAAAATATGCTAAGAATTGCGCTGGGAGACACTTAAAAGAAGTGGAGGATCTATCGGTTTTGTGAGGAAAGAAAAGATGAGAGGTAAGTGTGTTAACCTAACTTAGCCTAAAAATCCGTCATCAGTATTATATGAATCATGATAAAACACACCTCCCATGTTTTGGGTTCCTGCAACTGGTCCGTCGGGTTATTGTCTCCCCTGAAACACTTCCCTTGTGCTTTTGGAAATCTGTTTTTCCTATTTCTGTTTTTGTTTTTCCAGTTTCTGTTTTGTTTTTTCCTATTTCCGTTGTTGTTTTTCCCTATTTCCGTTGTGTTTTGTGTGCTTTTGCAGCGTTTTTCTTATTGCTGGTGTTTTCTTAAGTTGCAGTCCGTTTGGCCTCTCAGGGCCACCATGTAAATCACCTTACTACAGCAGCTATATCACTATTACTGAATCTTGGAATTATGGTCCACACAGTTAGCTGTAAAGTCATGTGAATTTGTTAGCGACGCTTTTCTTTCCAAGCTCCTTAGACTATTGTGTGTCTACATTTTTCAGTGTGTTGCAAATTTCTAAATTTCACACCTGCTGAAATGCTTTTATTATAACTATGGTGGCTATTTTCCAATTCAGTATGCAAATCTGCTTTACTCGGTGCTAAACACAATCACTTCAGATGAAAGAAAAGGTTTATTTATTTTTTTGATGTGTAAAACTTGATTGAAATGAGAGTTGTCCGATGCTGCCACCTTAATCTAGGAGAAGAAAAGCGTACAACCAGCCAAAGCAGAATTGGATTTAAGGGTCATGAACATCAGACTGAATGAAAATTGTCACATAGTCCAAAAGCTCGTGGTTAATTCAAAAAAAGAAGAGAAATTAATAACCGAAAGCGCACATAAGGAGTCTAAATCGTAAAATACCTTGAGAATAAAAGATAACGAAAGAATATTGCAGTGCAAATCACGATCTCACTGTAAAATGGTTAATAACTCTGTACCGCGACTAAAAGTCATTAAGAAGAGCAGTTGTGTCATTATGAGGAGCTCTGACATAAATACAAATGGCCCTGAAACTATAAATGAAACTACAATTAACCACTATTAAGATTCCTTCCATAAAACCTTCATGGAGAAATTAGAGGGGAGCCGAGGTGACACCGTTTTACTGTTGAGTCAATAAGTGTCTTCACAGTTTGTACAGAGACATTACATGAGCGAATATGTCTGTGTGTGATATGGCGACCCAGAGAGAAATTGTAGTCTAAGGTACAACACACCAGGGAGCCATCAAGTGAAGTACATATGCTGTAATGTCTGTGTGTGTGCTCAGAAGCAAAGGTGAGCGTGTGTCTCTTTGTCGGGTGTTGTCAAGTTTAGACAAAAAAGTGTGTCTGTGTGTGTGCGTGTGTGCTTGGAGCTATGCACGTCTGTGATTAATTGATGTGCCTACAAGCAATAAAATGCTAATGAATGTGCTCATAGTTTAGCTCCACAGTCTGGCAGAGCCACAGTCTCAGAGGGTGCGTTAAGTTTATAGCTCCAGCTCTACCCATCCTGCACATCCCCCATCAGGTGATGAGGGGCCATGGGAACAAAGGTCTGGTTTTTTTGCAGTTAAACTCAAGTTATGCAACAGTCAGTATTCTGTGTTAATAAAGTACAATAAAAAAGGCAAAGGAAACAGGAATAAAACAAGTTGCTTACAGATTGATGATAAGCACATTTGGAATACCTATGATCTCTCGAGTTACCCGGCACACTCTTTAAATCTACCAGGATAAAAATGTCATTGGTCTTTTAATAAATGTAAATGAAAAGAAAAAACAGACTCCATCCTGGCTTCTTCTGTGCCTTAGGTGAAGACAGTGACGGTGAATTGTGATGTCAATTCCAGTCATGTCACTCCTTGTTTCTCTCTCTTTAATATCTCACTGAATCATGTATCTGTTTTTTTAATTGTTTTTTGTCTCCTTCTTGCCTCAAAATGTTTGCCTTTATTAAGGAAAACATAAAGAAGGGAAATAGTAAAGAAGCTAGGAGTCCAGCAGAACAGCAGTCGTTAGAATGGCTCAAAAAACAATTGTGACCCCGGTACTCTATAATCACTCTATAACCAACAGACTGCCTTTCTTATTCGCTTTAGCCATAACTAATAGATTTCATGGAATTCCAATTCATCTGGAGGTTACTGTCCCCCCCATTATACTTGATTTTTTTATTAGATGAGACAGAGTTTTCAGACAGAATAGTCTCAGTTGACTCTCCTTTATCATGCCCAGTTATTTTCTTTTATGGTGGCATTTAAATCTAACAATGAACAAAATATATTTTGTCATATACAGAAGAGTAAACAGTAAAATCCTGGACCATTGTTTTTGAGATATGTGTCAGGTGATAGGATTACAAGTTGACAGCCAAATTAACCCCCTGGTCCATCGCCAGTCAGGCACTGCATTTGTTAAGCAAGAGCTAGCGAAAACACACAAATGAATAAATTAAAAGCAAGCATTTCAAGAACAAAGATTTTTAATAACATTCCAGCTGTCGAACAAAAATGCTCCATGAGATCTAGATGAAAAAGAAACACCCCGTCCTGCAATGGTGAGATTTTTTGGTCGTGTCTTTGCTGACGACACATCATGACACATAAGCATTTATGCTGCAAAAGATATTTGTCCAGAAGTGTCCCAAACTACCTCAGCAAGTGCTTTGATTGCTTAGACAAATTATAATTAGTGGCATTCATTTGTGATGTGGTCTCCCAACAGACATTGGGCACCAATGAAAATTTAAATTGTGAACTGATTTCACACCATCCATCCATTCTCTTCTGCTTATCCTTATCAGGGTCGCGAGTGTGAGATCATAAGGCGGGGTACACCCTGGACAAGTCACCAGCCTAACACACAGAGAGACAACCATTCTCACCTATAGGCAATTTAGAACTATCAGTTAACCTAACCCCACGTCTTTGGACTTTGGGAGGAAGCCGGAGTACTTGGAGAGAACCTGCGCAAACATGGAGAGAACATGCAAACTTGACACAGAAAAGCCCTGGCCAGATGGTAGATTCAAACTCAGGACCTGCTTGCTGTGAGGGAGCAGTGCTAACCACTGCAGCAACGTGCTGCCCTGATTTATACCAACTTCATTATATTCCATTATTTCATATCTCTTTAGGTGATCCATTTATTTGCAGAATCCTGGTTTTAAGTTTCCAATGTGATTTTATTTGTACATCATGCAAAGCACCTTGTGATGTTTACCTTCCAAACTGCAATTTTTTTCTCCTCCGTTCTTTTTCTTTACACTAAGTAAAACTTAGTTTCAGTCAGTTAAATGGCCTAAAGCTTGGATATCTTCAAAAATAATCCAACACGTATCCATCGAGTGAGCACAGTCCCACATTAGCATATTCGCTGCGTTTATCAGATTACGGCATTCTCTGATTCACAGCTGCACAAATGCACAGCACTTCCCAGCGCAACGATGCACAAATATGCTCTTACATGAGAAACTGTTGTGTGTCTCTCATCCTAAGAAGTGTGGACAAAACACATGAATATGTGCCAAGAAACACTATACACATTAAGGTTTTGTACTGGGAACAGTATATGAACTTTAAAGATTAATGATAAATTACCAGGATGTGAATTACACATTACTGCCAGTCAGTCAAAATCTAAACCAGACTGACAATATCCATTCATCTATCCATTTTATTCTACATTAATTGCATTTCACCAGTCATCAATGTATAATTCTAAAAATCCCAGCAAAGTGGAGCAGATTCATGACAAATCTCGCATTGAAAATTTCCAACAAAGATTAGCAAAATGTTTGACTGACAAATGCAAAGCGTCTAATTGGGTGTTTTTGCAGATTTATAGTTCTGAGCCTCAGAGAGTTCCAGGCTTACAGCTCAGCCCCTCCCTGCTCTTTCTACCCCCAGCCTACTAGGACATGTGGGGCCTGGGCAGCAGAAGAAGAAATCAAACACCCCTTTGATGCGAGTTTGGCTGCGGAGTGAAAAAGGCACAGTGTGTGTATGTGTGTGTTTATGGATATAAATACATCAGAAAGCTCAAGTGGAACACAAAGGGCACTTCCTGTGACAAAAGAAACATGTGTGCCACCCATATTTCAGCTCACTCAGTGAACTGGTAGAAATGACACGACAAAATATTTGATGATTAAATGGATTAGGGATGAGGAGAAGAAGGGAGGAAAGAGAGGATGGAAGGACATATGTTGAGTGGGTGGACAAGCAGGGAAGGCAGGGAAGGGGGTACGACTGGCAAAAACCACACACACGAACACACACATGCAAGTCTCTCCGCCATCTGGAAAACTCACCACCCTGCCAGTGGTCCTATCCAACCAAAAATGATTGTTTCTCTGCCTTTCTTTCCCTCCGTTTTCCTGCCTTTCATTCTTACCTTCTTTCCTCTTCTCCTGATCTCTAAACTAATTCTTTTCTCTTCTCTGGAAATTGCAGAAAGCTTTTATAGTTGCCTGTGTGTGTCCATAATGTACGTATAAGACAATCCATCTGTGTTTGCATTCATGCCTGAGTGTGTGTGTGGGCGTGTGTGCGGTGTGTGTGTGTTATGTGTGTGTGTGCACTTCTCCTTAGTGTGCAGGGACCTCTCATGGCTACCACAAGCTAATGAGCTCCATTTAAATCCAGCCCTTCTGATCCTTCCTCTCGCCCAGTTTTTCTGCCCCAGGGGCCGTCGTTCCCTGCTCTGGCCTGGAAACTGTGGCACGGCGGCGGCCATTTTGGCTCATTAGTAACAAGCTGTTGAACCAAAACGCATGTCTCACTGAATCAGTTTCAGACTAATGGATGGCTGGTGTACTGGTGTGTGTATGGGTGGGTGTTTGGGTGTGTGTTCAATCACGTGACTAAATATTTGTGTATAGCGTATGCGTGTCTGAGGATGCATGATTCTGTGTGTATTTGTGTGTACTTGTGTGTGCGTATCGGTCCATGAGGCATCACCAGCTTATGGATGAGTCATCCTCAAGTGCTCCAGTAGCATCATCTTTCTTTCGTCGCACATCTAACTTTCCCTTTTTCTCACTTTCTCTCATTCAGCCTTTTTCTCTTCATTTTGCTTCCTCTCTATCTCTCTCTTTTTTTGGTGGGGGAGGGGCACATTTTCTGTAAAACTAAACTGGCTCCTCCCACTGTGCAATCAGAGTGTTAAAAGGGTTGAGATCATGTGTTTGCTGGTTTTACGGTCGAAACATTGCCTCAAGCACACATTTGCAGAACCACACGTACACAAATCCATAGAGTCATGGTGAAAAGATATCATATCAGGACATAATAATAAAAAAAAACATCTAGGTGGTAAATACCACCTGAAATAAGCAACACATGGCATTATTTATTTAACAAAAACTAGGCCATAATTCAGAAGCAATGTGTAAAATCCCCATGCCCCCCATCCTCCAGTAGCAAGTGTGACTTATTTTCTGTATAACTTTATCAGTCTCTGACATGGTTATGGAAGAATTTGGCCCACTCTCCTTAAAACACTGCCTAATTTCATTTTTGTGGCACACTCTTAAGATCCCAATTCAGCATTTCAGGTTGGCAAAAAAACTCTTTGGTCTCATCTTTCCAAAGGACATTGATCCAGAAATCTTGTGGTTTGCTCAGATGTAGCTATGCAAACCTCAGCTGCTCTGCCATGTTCTTTTTAGAGTTACAAAACTTTTTATTGGAAACCCTTCCAAACAGGTCATACTTGTTCAGTCTTTTTCCAATTACACTGGCATGAACTTTAATATTTAACATGCAAACTGAGGCTTGTAGAGTCTGCGATGACTTCATCTTATTTTCCCCTTTCTCTGAGAATCACACTCAGGGTTCATTGGCACAACTACTTGCGTGAAGATTAGCAGCTATCTTGAATGTTGTTTTTTTTTGTTTTTTGTTTTTCTTATGAAAAACATTTCTCACTGTAAACCTTCCAATTGTTTGGAGTTGTTTGTTCGCAGCTTGAATTCCTTCTTTCAGATCATTGCTAAAAGTGTCTCTTTTGCATTTTGTTAATACACAGACAGTGTTGGATCATCAAATTGCAAAAACATCTGCTTTTATAGAGATATCCGCACTTACTGATGATCAATTAAACAAGTGTATTTGATTAGCAGCACCCTTGGAACAATGGAAGCTTGGGTGAACTTAGTTTTTTTACACTAATCAAACTGGCTAGTATTAGCTGATAACTGCTCTGTTGATAAAACCAGCAATTGTAGTTCTTGAGTATCCTTATAGTGGCTACAACCATATTCCATAATGCTTTTGAAAGGGCTGCATGGAGTTGTTGGTTCACTAGTCAAAATGATTGGCCTTATGTGTTTCATCCTGCTACACTGTCTACTACCTGTATAGCCTGCTCTAGACTGACATCTGATATCAGTCTCTAATATTTAACAAAAACATGATTGTGTATACTAGGTCTGTTTTTTATAAGAACTGTTAATAACTATCAGGCAATATGTTGCCTTTTTGTTATTTCTTTTTAATGTTCTTTGGATGCTATGGTAATAGTTCTATATGTATTACCATAACCTTATCCTAACCCAACCTAAGCTTAAACTTAATCCGTCCATCCATCTATCCAATTTCTCCTCAATCTAGTGATTGACATTATAGGGGCTTACTGTTGTACCTAAAATAAACAGTGACTGCACTGTCTCATGTGTACATACACAGAAGCGGGTGTGTGCAAGCTCACATAGCACAGTTCAGGGTGAGCAGATCATCTTGGTATGAAAGAGCCTCATTGGACTACTTTCAACACACACACAGAGAGTTGGGCAGAAGCGAAATACCCCCTGCCTGAAGATATGTGTGTGTGTGTGGGTTTGGGTTTGTGTCTGTGTCCATATTTCCATGGTATTCAAGTACAAGAAAAAAACCACAATGTGTCAGTATGAGTTGTGTATGCATATGTGGTTAAGCGGTTCGGAGGCTTGATGTTTCAATAAACAACAAGTGACTTCTCATTTACCGCTTGTGCAAGGCTTGACTGTAAGACACAGACACACAGGCACAGAACTGCACCTCATGGCTGCCTTTGCGTCTGAGTCATAAAGCTATTAGATAGCTGGCTACGAACGGACTTCTTTCTCTCCAGCATTCCTCTCTTCTTAACCAAACGAGTCCCATTATAAGCACTTACACTGAAGTGCCATCACGCCGCCATCGCACACATATGAAGGTCTATGTGTGTGTCTAAAGTTTACTACTTTCTTCTCTTGCACTTTTTCTTTCTTTCTTCTCGTCATGAGTTTGTCCTGTTCAAGTAATGGACTAACTAATAAAACACACGCAGGCTGAAGTGTTTCCCGGAGGCATTCCTCAGCTAAAAAAGTTATGGTATGACTGAGTTTCCACTAGAATTTTAGACTTTCAGGAAAAAAAATTATCTGGAATACTGGGAAACCATGTGGCATTTACAACTGGAAGTTTTCCCAGAGTAGGATAGAGTTGATGGGGGACAGTAGGGAAAATTAGGGAAAACCACAGACTACTGTTTATACTAATGTCGACAAGAGAAGAGAAGAGAAGAGAAGAGAAGAGAAGAGAAGAGAAGAGAAGAGAAGAGAAGAGAAGAGAAGTAAATTTAATTACTAGTAGATACGATCTGCTCAGTAGACCTGAATAAAACAATATTGAGATCAATGATTCACTAAAATGCAAAGCCCATAAAATAGCAAAGTAAGTCTAGCTTTAACTGGTAGCCCAGACTTAGACAGCGTCTTCTTTATGGTATAATAGCTTTTCTGTTAAGATACTTTTTGCCCTTCTGTATAAGGATTACATGCAGAGATTGCCAGAAGTCTGACCTCTGTGTGTTCAACATTTATCTGCTCTGTCTTGCCTCGTGCATGGGCTTCAGTAAATCAACTGGCATAAGCTTGCTTAGCATCATCTTGAGAGCAATGTAAAGCAGTGGATCCAGGACACACAGAGGACAACCTCCTACCAGTTTTGTCACTGCGCAACAATGAGCTGATCTTAGAGCTTAATCCAGGAAATGTTGGGTATAACTCAGAGAGTATTAGGAAGGTTCAGATGGGGACAGAACAAAAAAGTATTTGCATGTGGTTGATGCTACTAATGAATAGCGCCCACTATTGCTTTGTAACCTCTAAACTAAATGTCAATAAACGTGTACTAGTCCATCATAACATAAGAAATCACCATAAGAAATTTGTGCCACACACAGAGACTAGGTCACATATGCTTTTGTGATTAGTATTTTATTTTATTGCTATGAAAGATGGAAGTTGCTTTATGGCTACAACTATGTTGGTTACTTGAAATCAGAATTACTTATTAACCATTAGAGGATAGGAGGGGTAGCTAATGCTACCAACCCTTATTAGCAAGGATAATCCAAGAATGTGCTGGTACATTGTACAGACACCTGCTAATTAGTGCTAAGTAACATGCTTCTTAGCCATGCTGTTAATAAAACTACACAACAGGACATATAATTTGCCATTTAATTGCTTCAAATTCTCCAAATGGTACAAACAACACAAATACAATTTAAAGGTACAGTTTAGTTAGTTTAGCATATAGCTCCTAGCTATAACTGGCTGTATCTGGCATGGACTGCAATCTATCTTTGGGGACTGATTTGGAGACAGCCCCAAGTGGCCATTTAAGGAACTTCAGTTTTTTGCCCTTCTGCTTTGGCTTCATTTTTGAGCTCTGTAGCCCAACTCAAGTAACAAGATAATAACTTTTGGAAGACCGCTATTCAGCAATGGATCTTCTAAGACTTAAACAATCAATCTTTATGCATTTTGTGGGCCATGTGGAACCAGAAGATAAATCTTTATAAAAAAAAAAATACTTCAATTAGAATTCGCACATGTTTAAGTCTTACCCTGCAGCTAAACTGTACAGTTAGAACTCATCAAAATGACTCTGAATATGTCATTTGCAAACAAAGAAAGTGAACAAATAAATGCTATGTGTCAGAGCACGAAAAAAGAGAAAAGGCAGAAAAAAGCAGATGAAAGACAGGCTGAAAAAAGACAAACAGACAGACGGGCAGAGTGACAGAGAGCGAGAGAAAGACTAAAAAGAGAGACTAAGTTTAGCACTCCCCCTGAGGACTCCTCTCAGGTTCCTCTGCTCTTTTCAACGTCCTCCTCTCCTCCCTTTCTTCCTGCCTCCTCCCTCTTACAATCCATCACAAAATAATTAACTTGCTATAAGTGAAATTAATTCCACTAATTGGTTTTAAAGGTATTTTTGGAAAGGAAAAAGGATGAGGAGGAGAGTGATGTGTGTGTGTGTGTGTGTGTGTGTGTGTGGTGTGTGTGTGTGTGTGTGTGTGTGTGTGCGAGAGCGATAGAGACAGAGAGAGAGCATGTAAGACAGTAGGAGCGTATGGTAGCTATTCACCCAATCATGTCATACCAGGGAGGATGTGACCTAGCCTAACAGGAAGTGAACTTGATGAACTTAATGAGCAAATAAGCGGAAACTGACTATCCGGACAGATGGATGCTGGCAGTGAACAAACACTTTTCATGTCAAAATCCCTTTTTTCCTGATGTTTTTTCCTCTGCCATCTCTAGATCTATACTTTGTCTTTCTTCTACTTGTTTTTTCTGTCTTTTAGACTTCAGTTAAACAGTTGTTTTCATACAACAATGCATTCTACTCCTGTCGATTTGCAGTAAAGGGCTTATCTTTGAATACCCGAGGTCTGATCGCGAGAGAGAAGAAGGCTTTCGTTTTCAGATGATCCTTGAGTGAATAGGGAGGAGAAAATGACAGTGAAGGCTTTTCAAGTAGCTTCAAAGCTAACGTGAAACGGACTGAAATAGAATCTTAAGTTGTCCAAACAGCTATTTTTGTCTTGGTTTTCTTTTCATTTTTGACAACTTATTGATGCATTAAGGACACAAAATGGGAACACAGATCCCTAACACATAAGCCAACCTATTAAAGAGCAGATAAATAAATCAGGTGATTTGTGCAGATATAAATTCTTGTTTTTTTAAATTAGCTAAATGTCAGCATTTAGCATATGATATATGTTATGATAACATATTATAACCTGCTAATATTTTATATCTATAGTGCATTAGTTAATCACAATGAAAATAAAGTACAATATAACCTTCTAATGGTGATGTTGTTTAACTGTGTGAATGTAAAACAGCACAAAGGGGTATGTGATGGGAAAACATCAACGTGAGCTGTGAAGTTTGCTAGAGTAATAATGATCATACTTCCGAATGTTCTTGAGGCATGCTATGCTACTTAGAGCATTCCTTAGTTCAGGAAGGCCATGAAGTCAGGCTAGTTCTCCACTCCCAACAAATCAGCTGATAGCAGCTGACCTGAGTGCTTACCCACATTAGCTTATGGCTCAACGGACACCTTTCTATGCATCCAGCTGATAAAGCTAATAGATTTACTACTACTTAACCTGCTTTAGCCTCCTTACCTTTCCTGTGCTTATGCAAGCCACTTTTCAAACCTGCCCCAAGCCTTTTAATATGATTATGCAATATAATCTGCAATGAAACAGTAGAACAAAGGAAAGAATAAAGCAGCACACAGTTATTCATCTATCCATCCATCAATACATCCATCATCCATCAATGCATCCATCTATGCATCCATCCAGGCAACCAAGCTAACCAGACAGACAGACTAAGCAGAGAAACCTAGACCTCATTTTCCTCCAGCAAACTCCACTCACGTGTCATAGACCTATCCCCCCAGGGCTTCCTCTTGGTAGGACATGCCAGAACACCTCACCCAGGAGGTGCCCAGGAGCCTAGCTAACCTTCATAGCAAACTAATTTCCTCCACTTGAATCTTCTATCTCATGCTTTTGGTATTCACCCAGAGCTTGTGATCATAGGTGAAGGCAGGGATTTAAATCAGCGGGAAAATCTGCAGCTTTGCTTTACCACTCAGCTCTGTTTTCTCCTCAATGCACCACTGCAAACCCTGAGATAATTGAAATCCTCCACTTGGGACAGCAATTCGTCCCTGACCCAGAGTGGGGACTCCATCCTATCTGGGAACCATGGCCTCAGACATGGAAGTGCTAATTCTCATTCCTGCCACTTCCCACTCAGCTATGAACTGCTCTAGCAGCGGAGAAACACAAAAAGCAAAGACGAAATCCTGAGACAACCAAAGACAGACAAAGGTCTGTCCAGCTTCCTCCCCTGCCACTACCAGGTGATGACCTCTCTTCTACCTCTCTCTGTCCCAATTGCTAGTCTTGGTATCGCAACACACGCAACACACCCCGCACCTGACCCTACGGCGCCTCCTGCAGGTGGTGGGAATACAGAATGTTGGGCCCATGTGACTTTTTCAGGCTGTACCCGGCCAGGCCCCATGGACTAAGGCTTGGCCACCAGGCACTCACCCTTGGGTGCCCTCCTCAAGCCTGGCTCCAGGCTTTTACTCCTAGATGTTTTTTAATGTCTTTATGTGATCCCTCACCTCACAATGAGATACAAGCGGCGGAAACAAGCTTTCTCCAAAGGGTGGCTGGCCTCCCCATTAGAGATAGGGTGAAGAGCTTGGCCATCTGGGAGGGCCTAAGAGTAGAGCCGCTACTCCTCCATATTGAAAGGAGCCAATTGAGGTGGTTTGGGCATGTGACAAGGATGCCCCCTGGGCGACTTGTTCTGGACATCTCCCACTGGGAGTACGCCACGGTGGCGAGATTATATCTTTCAGTTGGCCTGGGAATGCCTTGGTGTTCCCCCGGACAAGCTGGAGGAGGTGGCCGGGGAGAGGGATATCGAAGCTTCTCAGCTTAGGCTGTTGCCCCAGCGACCCAGCAGCGGATAAGCAGAAAAAAATGGGAGGATGAATATTAAAGCTAATAAATAAATAAGGTATGAGGTTATTTGGTGACAAAAAAAACTGTTAAGAGTAGCATGAATGTGGCAGTATTTTGTAATTTCACAGTGATTTAACCAATAACAGACAATATTACACAGAGCATCATGTCATGTCATTGATGCCTGATTTGTTCAGTATGAGGGTCTTATTGTTGTTGTTCGTATGGAAGAGTACAGAGGTCTAAGAACAGAGATGTTATCAAATCTACATTACCACAGATAACTAAAGTGGTTCTGATTGGACTAATAATTACACTGTTTACATTGATTTTTCTTATTTTACCCTTTGTTTTTATTACATTGAGAAATTATTACAAAAAAAAAAAATTGAACACATAATAATTCCTTAGCTTCGCAGCCAGCAACACTCTTATTCAAATGAATGGGGCTGCTCTGTTGTTTGCTCTGTTGAGTTCAAAACCAGCATAGCAGAGACAAGAATAGGGCTTCCAGTAAGCCAAAAGTGTATCTTAGGAATTCTAAATGCATCCAGCTGCACTGCTGCCCAGGTATGACTTTAAATGTGTGTTTTGTCAGCCATCCAAACACAATTTACCGAGTCCGTTTAATAGCACCCTTGCCCTTCCTGTATCTTGACATGGAGAACACAGGGCAACTAAACTGTGTGCATTTTTGTGTGGGGGCTTTTTCCTTTGTTTGTTTGTTTGTTTGTTTTGTTGGTAACCAGATTCCTTCCCTGCCTTCCTTCACTTGCTTTGCTCACACGTCATACGGCCCTTAACTCTCACCTTTCACTCTTCATTATTTTCACCTACTTTGTTTCTGTCTTTGCTGTCAAACCCCGCTCCTACTGCCTGATGACTTTCACTGATGTTTTCGTTATCTCTTTACGTTCTTCATTCTTTAAAGCTCTTTCTTCCTCCCTGCTTTCTCTGACTGATTCGCTGCAACATATGCAACCACTTGCCTCCCTCTCTTTCTCTCTCTCTCGAACACACACACACAGACTAATTACAGAAGGAGGAGAAAGGAAGAAGGAAAATAAAAGAGAACTAGTCCGGGTGAGCGAGAGGGGAGGTGAGAGAAAGGGCAGGGAAAGAGAGAAGGATAGAAAAAAAGAGTGATAAGGAAAGTGGGTGAAGGGGTCCTTGGGGTGAATTATTCATCTTACTCCATGACACCTGAGGGCAATCTACCTCTCTGTGAGTCACCAAGTTAAAGAGAGAGAGAGAGAGCAGACTGTATGAGTCAGACATGCCCAAGAGGATATTAACACCTGTGTGTGTGTGTGTATGTCTGCGCGTGTGCATGTGTGTCCTGCAGCGTATTGTCCCCTAAGCCTATCATGTGCCACCTACATACGGAGACCATCTAAAGTGTAACCTGTGGCTGTCACTCACACAGACACATACTCAAGCACACACATATCCTCGGAGTCAGTAATAAGCTAGGTCAGCGCAGCACACAGTGTAAATCTTACTCACGCTGAGCCACAGCCGTAAGCAGTGCTAGCATTAAACAGCAGGGGGAATAAACTCACACACACAGACAGATGAAAAACACGCCCACGAAACTGGCTCGTGTTCTCAAGCATCACACATGTCATCTTTCCATTAGCCGCATTTCAATTAATAACCGCCATCATCCTCTTTGCGTGTAATACGGTATAATCTGGTGTCTCCACTCAGGCTCTCAGACCTCTCTAACTGTTGACTGGATCACCGACATTCATCAGCATCAAGCCCACTGCTGCTTGAATTATTAAACACGCGTATTTCTTACATCCCAAAGCAAAAAGAAAAAAAAATCAATTCTGGGGAGGCTGTAAAACTGTTGCAGTTCATTTGAAGCTTTTAATTGGTGCTGCTGTCTAAAGTAAATTGCAGTGATTTAGTGGAGGCAGAGTGTCTTGCTCAAACAGACTAATAGCATAGCAGCTGATAGACAGATTATTTAATTCTGGGATTGATGCTGTCAGTTTGTACAGGATCACCACACCGAGCTCCTGAGACTTTCGTAAGACATGATGTTTAAAGGTAATTCAAGGTTCAAAAAGTTACCCAAAGATCGATAATGCTGCAATTTGAACTGATCATGGGGCAGCTTTTTTTAAAAAGAGAAAAAAGGTGATTTAATGACATAATTTAACTACAAATGGAAAACTTTCCAAGCACACGCACGCACGCACACACACACATGCATGCACCCACAGATATTGGAAACAAAGCTGTAATGCAGTGTCTTGCTGAGATGCTGAAAAAAGACGAGAAGCTATTTGATGTCTCTGTTTGTCTTTTGGCTTCTTTATATGCGTTCCACTTTCCCTGGCACTGAGCGTGACTTCCCTTCTGAAATTAACCAGGCAGCCCAAAAATAATCCACCGCTAGAGAGAAAGAGTGATGGGTGAAAGGAGAGAGGGAGAGGGAGCGAGAGGATGGGTGGGGGTGAGAAAACAGGGTGGTGAAAACTAAAGATGAAAAGAAATAAAGCCAAGCAAAATGATAAAACAGACAAAAAAGAAACTAAAGAGGCAGAGTGAAAGCAAGAAGTGGAGACAATGACAATGTGCAGCAGTGACAGACTCTATCCTGTGCGTGAATTTATTAGCATTCCTTTCCTCGCTGTTTCATATAATCTGTTGGCTGATCTGTTCTAATGCACATCCAGACAAGACACGGTCAAATTTTTATTCCAAATTAGGTCATCCTTGTTTTGGAGATACTCCTTAGCAGTTTATAGAGCAGGTGACAAGGTTAGAGTTACTATGTCCGAGCCCGAAGGCATGGCTTGACTGGAAAAATGGTGGGTTTTATCTATACTTGCTGCTAAAAGTGGTGGCGATCAAGCATCTTGGAGTCAAGCCAATATGGAATGCAAACACAACCTAAGTGTGGAGGGGGAGTATGGGATATGAGATGCCTTCTGAGTGCCACTCCATGGAGGTTGGTGTTAGATTGTGTCAGGTAGGGAGGGATGCTACATCCTCCTCCTTCACTATAAGCTAACTGACGATGCTCTGGGCATCAGAAAAGATGAAGCAGGAGTAAAACAGTTCACTTGTTTGCTATGTTTAGTTTTCCAACCCTGGCTGAAGCGCAAGTGGTTCAAGCAAGTCTCTATACCCAACTAAAAGGTGGGTATAAAATAGTGTCAGAGCTCAGAATGACACCATGCTGCTTTGTGCAACCAACAGTCTAACTTCTAAATTCTCAATAAGCAGGAATTCACTAATTTGCCTGGAACGATAGAATGTGTACATTATTCGGTCTAACAAAGGATTATTAAATATTTTAAGAGCTTTTTGTTCAATTAATGTTGGTACTTAAGTTGTCAGGTAAATATAATCAAGTAAAGAGCACAATATTTTCCTCTTAAATATTTTACTGTATAGGAATAAAGCATCAAAACACTGAAAAAATTCAAGTAATGAGTAATAAGTACATGAGTCAGCTTGGATTTTAGGTGGCACACTCTGTGCTATGAGCTACTCCATCAAAGTAAACACAAAAGAAGTCTAAATTATCTTCATCTTGGTGCATAAATTGTGCAAATAGACACGCGTACCCCACACCCCAAGTGTCTGCCCAGTATTTCAGGAAGACACAGCTGAGGAGAATGTTGTGAAAACTATGCTGCTGCTGTGGCTGTTACCCACATATAGATAAGCCGCAGAAAATGGAAAGGCTGATTATTCTGCTGGTTCAATTATTGGACAAAGAAAGAATCCTCGGCCTGCACTTTTGAAAAGTTGAAAAGCTGAATATGGAGCACTGAAAGTTCACAGTGGAACACGAGGACCTTTATTCAAGGAGCATTACCTCCAGAAATGACAAAGAAATTACGGAAAATGCATGAAACCCATTAAGCATCCATTAAAAATGGATACATGCGAGGGGGGGGGAAAGGATTACAAATGCCAGCTGTGGCGAGATTCTAAATAAAAACCTCAAATAAACATCATGCTAACGAATGACTGATTCTAAAGAACGCTTTCAACTCCGACATGCATTAATATTTTCATCAATTTCTCCTAAGGCTGCAGACCGCAAGCAGAATCATTTTCCAAGTAAGCATCAAGAAACAGCCCTCACAAATCAAGGCGCTGCAGGTCTTCTTATTTGTGCGGAGACTTCAAAGCTAAAGTGGAGACAGAGATAACACGCCATCACACAC
>NW_024582459.1:1222022-1426214 GCF_018398535.1 Haplochromis burtoni
CACACACACACACACACACACACACACACACACACACACACACCGTTTCAGGTGAACTACATGAAGCTGAATGTCACCTTCAAGAACGAGAAGCCCGGGTGTAGTAATTTGCAATGCACGGCTAGCTCTGCCTGCACTTTCTATTAGTCCTCCACAGAGTACATCCACATTCGCATAATAGTGTATTCTGCACGGCTTTAGTTAAGAAAAACCCAACTACATGTGCAAAAACACAAAGCACATGTGCTCACACAAACAGAGACGCACATTCATATTTTTCCGTGATAATCTAACAGAGATGTCTTTATAATTAATGGATTAATCAAGCAATAATGAAAGTGGAGTGGCTCCACACGGTGCTGATTAACACAGATGATGGAGGGGGAATGGGGAAAACTCTGCGTCTGTGCTTCGTTAATACTAACAGTGGTAGCCATGGGAGAAGCCTCCATGTTTGGCTCCTACAGTGCAGTGGGAGAGAGTGACAGCCTGATTGAGTGCATGTGTGTTTGTATGTGCGGGAACATAAATGATAACAGTGTCGCACAGAGAGAGAAAGTAAGTTTTCTTCCGGCTTCCGCTGTCTGTTTAATCAAGTGACACTGTGTATGTCTATATGTGTGTGTGCGTGTGTGTGTATGTTTGTGTGTGCGTGTGTAATCACAGTGACTTTCTCTCCCCAATTACAGCTTTAATCCATCAGCTGGCTGTTGCTATGGTGTTTCTCTCTCCACCCAATCAAAGCGATGCGAGTGAGCACGCTCAGAGAGGAGAATCATAAGACAACTCCAACAATAATCTTGGTACAATGAACAAAGGGATGATGGAAGCGGTGTTTTTTGTTATTTTTAAAGGGGAGTTAATTATTAATAAGACCAATAACAGTAAATACAATGTGGAGAAGAAAACAAGCAAATGCAAACACTCTGTCCATTCTTTGAGTGCGCAGGTTTCCAGAGCACAGACACTCAATGCCACGTTTCTCAGTTGCACTTTTTCTGTTAGGAGAAAGTTCTGATTTACTACAACTGCACTGCTTGCACAGTTGCTCGCACTCATCCCAGGAGGAAGTGGCATGACTCGTGTGTGTGTGTGTGTGTGTGTGTGTGTGTGTGTGTGTGTGTGTGTGTGTGTGTGTGAGTGTGTGTGAGTGTGTGTGTATAGGGATGATATAACAGCAGACACTAAGTAGTGGCACCAATTTTCCCTCCATATTGTGCCTATTATGGATTCCCTCCCATGATGTCACTATTTCTGACTGCGCCTTTATGCCTGTTTATTTCTAGAACAGTACAAGCACGACTTCTGTGTTTACAGAGAAAATGATAATAATTCCAGATTTTCTCTGTCAGTGCCAAATAGATTTTTTGGTTATCAAGTAAGGTATCTTTGAACAACAATATTTATTAAAAAAAGAAAAAGGAAAAAAAACATTTTCAATGAGAAATAGAGAACATTAACAATACATTTCCATCCAATCATCTCCTTCACAGGGTGGGCTGGAGGCTATCCCAGCTGTTATGGGGTGATAGGTAGGGTACACCTTAGGTAGGTTGCCAATCTTTTGCAGGGCAAACACAGACAGTCATTTAACCATTCACATTCACACCTATTGCCAGTTGTCATAGCCCAATGTCTTTGGACTGTGAGAAGAAGGTAGAGTACCCAGAGAAAACATGCAAACTCAACATCGAAAGGCCTCATACTAGATTCAAACCCAGGACTTTCTTGCTGTGAGGCAATGCTGCCAATCACCACAATGCTCTAAATGGTGTCAATAAATAGAAACATTTTAAAACACACAAATTTCCACCTAAAACGATGAAATCTTTAATTTAGCAATTACAGGACACACCCATCACATGCACACAAAAGCATCCATACCACAAATAGGAGGAAGAGGTGACGTCTATGCTAACTAACCAATAAAAGCATCCAGTCTCATAAGAACAAACAGTGGAGCAAATTGACTACACATCATTTCCTGTCATTTTGTGCTGTATTAGAAAGGTCAGAGTGCTCTTTTAGATATTACTGTCCACGACAAAGTGCTTTTCATGAAGTGTATGCCATTTTATTGAACTATATTTATTTACTATAAGTGAATAACCAGTGTCCAAACTCGGCCAAATGCTGGCAACGTGTATAAAGTTTGCATGCGGTGTACGTAGAGTGAACGAAGGACTTGAGCAGCGCGGATATAGGTCAAGAAGAAGGCATGGTCACACAGAAACATACAGAGTGAGAAAGAATGGCAGGCATACAAAGAATGTCAGGTGTCCCAACCTTGTCCACTTGACATTAAGGAGTTAAGATGGAATACGGCTGTCCTTACACAGGATGACAACTGCTCTGGTGGATGGAGCAGCATGGCGCCACTTGGCCTTGCTCACAGCACAGGCAAAAATGTTGCTAATCAATAATGGAAAGTGTGAGTCAAAGCCTTAACAAAGTAAAAGAGCCCAACAAATAGCAAACATGGGGCATAAGAATTTGTATTTCACTGAAAACAAAACAATTAACAATCATTAAAATAATAAAACTACACAGGCCTGCAATTTAAAGCCTTTCTGACTTCATAATGGCAGTAATATATCTCAGTTCTAAAGCTACCCATAACAAGAGGGCGTTAGTGGAAAAGAACAGAGAAGAATTGCCTGTCTTGCTCTCCCTGTCTTACATTCCTAAGTGGATTTATCATTTCCAGGCTCTGACCTGTCCTTCCTGACAGGGAGGCCCTGCTCTGACTCAGCCCTGCAAATTACTGCTGACCCTGACCATGAAAAGTCTTTGACCAAATCACAGAACTTGTGATATTATACAGCAGCTCTAAGGCTGCTAGATGTGACTTTGACTCTGACCTGTGCTTACAGACCCCACCACCTTCTTTTATATCACAATTCGATCAGAAGATGAGCAATGATGAAATGCATTCGGTCTAAATTTTTCACTTATTCAGAGATGAATTCACGAGAAGAAGAGATATCACTCTGTTGTGGGCAGTCTGATGTTTTTGTTTTCATGTGTGTTTCTCCTGACTCATTCACCTGCCTCCACACACACTAAACGAATACTGCTTTTGCTGTCAGGCCACTTCACACCTCTCTTTCACATCCATTTAAGCTGTACAGCTGTGTCATTATCAAGTCCTCCTATTTTTGTGCGATAGCCCGTTTCACACATCCTGGAACCTTTCTTCCTGCTTCTCCACCTTCATTCCCTCCCTCTGCCTATCCTTCATTCTTCCCTTTCTTGTCCCATCCCCCCCTCCATTTTGGCCACTGCTAGGCTGTCAGTATTTCTTTCCAACACCGTCTAATGCGCTGTCATGTTCCAATAAAAGTTGTGTGTGTCTCATTGTGTGTGTTCAAGTCAGTTTGTGTGACACAGCCAGTCGTAGGAAGCTTGGGTGATTAACTCTGATAGCCACCAGATGCCCAACATAGAGGTACACTCTCTCTTGCACAGAGGTATGCACGCACACACACATAAAAACTTTAAAATAGGAGATGGACATAAACTTAGACCGCAAAGGAAAAAAAAGCAGAGTGCCATGTAAATAAGACAGAGCGAGTGAGGAGGAAAGAGGTGCATGCGTGTACACTATGAAGTTGCAACAACATGTACAGCAAGTGCTGACTTTGTACAACTTGTTTTTTTGTTTTTTGTTTTTCAAAAAGCCCATGCTGCTTGTGAGGTTTGTTTTGGAGAACAAACAATACACGAGTGAAGGCAGATGACTGTCACATTTTTTTTTTCAGAATGGCTCGGATGTGACCCCAGATCAAAGCTTTGAGTGGCCAGATGCTGCAGATGTTGTTTGCTCTCTGGTATTTGCGCATGTCTGTATGTGTGTGAGAGAACGATGAGGTGGTGGTGGTGGATTACAATGCTTATTTTCATTTTGCTTCCCAGAGGGCAGTTGTGTGTGACAGGACAGTACATCGCCGTGTGTGCATGCATGTGCTCACCCCTAGTGTTAGCCTGTGTGTGTGTGTGTGTTCACTGGAAACTTGCTATCAGTCAAGCCTATCAGATTGAGCAGTCAAAAAGCAGCTGGCTCAGACTGTGGGACTCGATTGGTATTGCCTTTCTAAAACTGCCAAACACCGAAACCCTAGACCAGGGGTGGGCAATCTCAGTCCACGAGGGCCGGTGTCCCTGCAGGTTTGAGAGCTCACCTTGGGTCAACACACCTGAATCACATGATTAGTTCGTTAACAGGCCTCTGGAGAACTTCAGGACATGTTGAGGAGCTAATTTAGCCATTTAAATCAGCTGTGTTGGTTCGAGGACACATCTAAAACCTGCAGGGACACCGGCCCTCGTGAACTGAGATTGCCAACCCCTGGTCTAGACTCTGTCATAACAACTGCTGTTGACAAAACACACAAAAAATATGAATATATGAACAATGACAGACATGATACAGTAATTTATTTTCAATTTAGAGTGTAATATTTCCGTTTTAATCAAATCAAATCAAATCAAATCACTTTTATTGTCACATCACATGTGCAGGCACACTGGCACAGCACATGCGAGTGAAATTCTTGTGTGCGAGCCCCACAAGCAACACAGATGTGCAAACACAACAACACAAACGAGCAAAATACAAGAATGGCCAACCTGAAACTAATAAATATATGTACAATATATAATAGTGTATGCATTTCTGGATTTATAAGTTGGAATGCATATCTAACAGAATTAGCGAGGCCCAACTACAATCTAAAACAGGAACCATTTAAATTATTTAAGGCAGTGCCTAAAACAGGAATCAGGGCCTCCTGTTTTCATTTCTGACTTACGGAAGTCCGTCCGTATATCAAATAAAATCCAAATTTCACAAATGCATGTATTTAAAATAGAAAAAGAGCTTTAGTTTAAAGGGAACAAACCTCTTCTGTATGACTGTCTGCATGAGTAATGTGCATTTGGCAAATATTATTGTAAGTAGGGGGCATGCTTGTTGACATGAAGTGAACGGGACTTCCTTTCATGGCCTGATCCTAATCAAAGCATCGCACTTGTTGCAGCTTATCGCAAATTATGTGCTTGTTTTACTGCAGCTGACTCCTACAGTGAGACTCAACCATATTTAGCCAAACTTAATTTGAGATCCCATGGTGAGGATGCTTCAAAGACCATTACCCCAATGATCTAGCATCTAAAAATGTATAATTGATTTTTTTTTCTCTCGCCCTCTCTTTCTCACTCTCTCTCTTAGGTCCCAACCCACCTCAGCAAAACACCTTATGAACCACTCTACCAAGTTCCTCAACATCTGTGCTCCAATCAGCCTTACTGTGCTGCGACATCCAGCATCATTAACACTCAACAACCTGCTGTTATGTTGAGCTGTTAGCACTTGTAATAATTAGCATTAGCATAAGTTAAATGTGGAGAAAATTTGCATTTATTACTGTGCTGCTACACTGGGCTGTTGTTGGAGTTGAGCTGAAGAAAATTATGGGGAAGCTCAAAGCTGCTCAGTGGTAGTACCTACACAGCCAATGCTATTCTGGGGGAACATTAGCATATAGAAGCACTGGATATTAGTTCGCCATTTAAATATTCCACCCAGTGACTGACAACACACAGGGTGTGTAGTGTTAAGGGGAATGTAATATTAAGACTGATGCACACATGCGATTGATAAAAGCAGTAGATAGTCTAACAAGCACACATCACGTACTTTTACGAAAGAGAACAGCAATATCAGGTATCAAAAATAATGTTCTTTAATCTATGTTTTAAATGTATCATATCTCACATGGAGATAGAAATTTTTCTGTTATGATTTTCTTAGAAAAATACTTCTCCTGAGCTTTTGAACGGAAGAATGCCCAGAGTCAAGCTAATCATAGAAAGGATAAGGAACTGAACACACAAGCAGAGGGTGATATTAACTGCAGTTTTAAGATATCCAGGAAACAAGTACAGGGTAAAATTGAAACACATCTGTAATATATTTGTATGACTGGAAAATAGTGATTCCCAGAAGCAGGTGCTATTTTGTAAGAACTAAAATGATGGATTGAGTCAAGTTTATGCAACTGCTGGATCATATATTCAGTCTGGAGCACCCCAAGGCCAAGTGAAATGTGCTTAGAGGGAAAACATGATGACGGCGATGATGACGACATAGATGTCTAATACCTTTACCAATGTGTAACTGCAAACAGAAAGGCTTTCAGGGGGGAAGTGGTTTCCAAATTATGCTGCAACACCTCCAACAATTGTTTTTCTCACTGAGCAAATTCTAATGTAAAGTACGGCCTACAAGGGTTAACATTGTCGTTTCTGGGCAAGAAGTTTCTGGGTTCAAAGCTGCTGGCCGATGTCTTACTGTGTAGAGCCTGTATGGTCTCTGTTTGCCTGTGTGGGCTTTTTCCAGGTGTTCCAGTTTCCTCCCACAGTCCCAAAACATTCATGTCAGGTTAATTAGCAATACTAAATTGGCCGTAGGTTACTTGTGAGTGTGGATTGTTCTCTGTCTCTCTGTGTTAGCCCTGTGATAGGCTGGGGACCTGTCTAGTTTGAACCCTAAGCTCCAGTGACTTTGGTTGCATAACTGGTTAAGAAAATTAATGTGATGGAGAGATTTGTAGAAACACTACAAACTCAATAATTACCAATCCTTTCATGCTGGACTAAATTTAATGTAGATTGAGTCAAACCCACAACAAACTGTCGCTAACTAGTGCTCATGTTACCACTGGTGGGTCACATGACTGCATGTTGTAATAGTCTCTTGACACTTTCTCAGTAGAAATCAGAGTATTAAGCATATTTTCACAAATTCCCACATGCATGATCTAATTACGGAGCTACAAAATACTGACGAGAACTTACGTGTGAATTATCATCATCGCTCTTACCAGTCACCCAAATATCCGTCTCTTATGCCCATATGCTGGTTGTTGTACATATTACCTTGTTACCGTGACTACATACGTGTGGGGGGTTAGCAGTGGGACATGGTTTCCTGTGTCACTGTTATTAACCGAACCCTGATAACTGGCATAGAATATTGATAGAGAGGAAAATGGCCCCAAGCAGATCTTTGCTTCATTAGCGAAGACTAGGGAGACGGAAGCAGGAGAGTTCACAGTAGCTGGAGGAGGAGAGAGAAGGGACATGAGAGTGGAAAGGGGTAAGGGCTGGGTGGTAATGGTGGGGGTGGCAAAGAAACAAAAAGCCAAGTGAAGTTGAGTACAATGCTGCTAACCCAAGAGGAAGCAAAGCAGAAAGGAGAAAAGGTGTTAGGAAGGATGGAGAATGGATACAGACCAGAGGAAATTGCTTTAAATCATATGTGGTTTCTAACAGCTTTCAGAAACCAAAGATATTGAATCACTCAGTACATGAGTGACCATGAAACAGTTCCCGTAACAAATAGAAAAGCAGTTATGTCATTCTTTCCTGGAAGAGTGGCAATTCATTATACACTGTATAGCTGAAGTGACCCTTTAAAGGTCTGAGGCGGGAGTCTGACCTCCACTTGTGGGTACCAATCAAGGTCCCAGGATGTTACAACAATACAATCGCAATGAATCAGCAAGAAAAATAAGACCAAAAAGAAAAGCATCTCGCTATTCTTCTCCTTTTTTTCTTCCCCATCTGATCCATCTCTCCTGCACCCTCTCTCCTTGCCTCTTACCCTCTCTCTCCCTGTGTGTCCCTGTTGGAGCACAGTGTTTGTTTAATGCGGTGTCGCCATGGTTACCCGTCTGCCACACTGAGGTAATGTCGTTAATCATCAACTTTATCACACTGCAACCTAGACGCATGCACGCAAAGGACCAGCTATGACATTTTGCTGAAACCATCGAAGGGAGGTACACTTGCAGACATTAAAGAGCAATGGCACAGTCTGAGGTGTACACTGAGGTAAATCAGTGCTTTCACAGGCAAAGACACACCTTACAAACGCTCTCCTTATTCCTCCTTTTATCCATCTATCTCGCTTTATGAGAATCTCTTTCGGTTGACATGACAACAGACAGGCGATGTCGCGCCTCCTATTCTAATGACATCACTACAGGCGCCAAGCCAATCCCCAAAAAAGCTCCCCATCATCTCCTCTCTTTCTCCCTCTCTTTCTCTTTCTCTGGGACATATTGATCTGGAATACTAATCACAGATGCAAAGCGGACATGAAAGAGGGGAGGTAAAAGGTGAGGAGACGAGATGAAAAAAAGACGAAGAAGAGAGGAATGCAAGAGAAGAGAGGGAGAAAGACGAATAGCTACACTAACATCTGAACTACTGCCATGCCCACTATCTCCCCTCGGCTGTCTAAAATGGAGTGTGTGTTCCATACTCAGTGACTTTGGTATAAATCACAGGCACACACATGTAGAATCAATTTGTTGAATCCATTTTTGCAAGGAGAATGTTAAGTCGTTTTGCATTCTCTGTGAGTTCTTGTGACTGGGATTGCCTACTAGGATATGTTTTTTGTCTATGGTAAGCAAAATACATGATGGGCAAGTGTGAAATAGCTCATTCATTTCCAAGAATATTCAAAATGACAAAGTACGCCTTGCACTTCCATTGCTATTAATGACATGAACATTAAGGAAACAACAGCGAGGATCTTTTTACTTGAGAGATGAGACCATAGACTGTATAAAAAGATGGACATAGGCATTGTGACATCACCCATTAGTAAGAACGGCTAATTGCTTTTTGACCATTCCCTTCTTGCTTTTTTTTTAAACAACATGTGGTAATAGGTTCCACTGCCACTGACAAGTTAGTGTGTCTATTGCATACCTAAATGTCAATCTGTTGACAGTGGAGGGCTACATTCATGCTAATCAGTCAACCAACCCTGCCTTGAATTGCTCTTTAAACCTCTACTGTGGAAAGCAATCATTAGCTAAAGATGTGAGGCACGTTCAGTCATCCCGGAAAGGAAATCCCAGAAAGCTGATTATGTTCATCTGGACATTGCATTTTCTCCAACTGAAAATACAAAGTCCAGATGAACAGATTTTTCTTTCTGGGATTTATACAGTTACAACATTTATTGTTGGCTAACTCAGAGCAGAAAAATGTATATAGGCCACGTCAGCGGTCCCCAACCCCTGGGCCACGCACCAGTACAGGTCCGTGAGTTGTTTGGTACTGGTCTGCAAGAGTTGAAGCTTGGGTGTGAAATTCATGGTTTTCTGGGTTTTTCTCGGTTTTAGCATTTTTTTTTTTAATTGTTTTTATTGTTAACTCAGTTTCCCTGGCTCTTTTCTCATGTGTTATGAATAAATCTTCTTTTTTTTGGTACCAGTACTGGTTTTATTTTGTTGTATTTATTCGGGACACCTTAAAAGCCAGTCCGTGAAAATATTGTCGGACATAAACTGATCCATGGCGCAAAAAAGGTCGGGGACCGTTGGGCTACGTACATATCCATTTATTATAAAATTAATATTCTTTCATGAAATATATGTGATTCATGAAACCTGGTGAAGAAATTTTACAATTTAGCTAAAGAACAGCTCTACCAAGACAGTACGTTGCTCCATTACAGCAGCAAGGTAACAAGCTAACATTAGCCAGCCAGCTGTTACTTAGCTATGCTACATGCTACCATTTTATCTACATTTATGCTACCATTTTATCTAGATGGTGGTTAGATTGTAATGTAGATAAAATGGAAAGGTAACACTAATTAGCAGCTTAAACTATCAAAACAGGATTATGCTACATTCAGCAGCTAGAAAGTAATCCCTATTAGAAGGAAAGCTAGAAAAGCTAATCTTAGCAAACATTAGCCAGGAAAAAGACAGGTCGCCATCAATTTTGATTCCAGAAGCAATAAACATCTCAACCAACCTACATAACTAAAACCTTTGAACAAACATACGCATCTATGACAGAAAAGATTTGCCAAAAGTTATTAGGTAAGGATATATTTTTAGATTTCAGTAGAGACAAAATAGGTGAAATGATTGACCCATGTACAAACACTGTTATCCACAGAGCTACAAACAACACAAAAATCCTCAACAGTTAAACCAGCCATTTAAAACCTCGAACTATGCTGGACCTGGGTTTTTTGTTTGCTTTTTAATGTCTGGAGATGGAAGTCCACATGCACATGCATGGATACACTGTAAAAGGAGTCATGTAACAAGCCTGTTTTTGCCATTATAACTCCAGAGTGTGAAAGTGAGTCTGGTCTTTTGGGAAGTGGACTGCTCTCTGTCTCTCTGTAATACACACACTCTCTCACACACACATACAGTGGTCTGTGGGGAAGTGGTCCATAGAGCACACACATCAAGACTGGCCTAGATAGATGGGATGGCAGGACACACACACACATAACAGCTTCTTCTCTTTTACACACATAGAAAGTCAAGGACACTCTTATGGCCTATATAGTTGGATCATTTCATACCAGAACACCTTACCCTTGTCTTTCATATGAAAAGGAGTCGAGGGGGAACGGGGACACACACACACACACAAGTGGCACAAGAAAGATAGAATGATGGGATGAAACCACTAAATAAAATAGAGGGGCCACTGGAGTGTGAAAGAAGAGAGAAAGAGAGACGAATTGTTGCAGGATTTTCTCAAGATTCGCCTTCTAACCTTAGTTTCATCCTCTCCAATCCTACCCTAATCTCTGCAGAGAGAGTTGATGAAAAGAACAGAGTCACTGGCGACTCGACAAAATAACTGGAATAAAGTAACAGAATAGAAATAAACAGAAAGGATAAGATCAAGAACACAGATGTGAATTCATGCACGATAATAAACCCTGTTTTTTTTATTTTAAGAAATCTACTTGGGTGATGGATGTTTTCAGTACAGTAACCAGTGCATTTGCTAATGACAAGTCTCATATAAGACATTTCTTTAAAAAACACTATAAACCAGCATCAACAGAGGCTTAAAAGGGCAACTCTTTTTTACTGTCAGTGTGTGACCAGTTACAATATAATGTCTTCTCGGTCCTCAGAGAGAAGGCGTTTTTTTGTGTTTTTTTTTATCATTTTAAGTGTTTAGAGATCATGAGAACTCAATGTGGCCAAGGACTAAAAGTCAAACTACTACTGCTGCTGCTTTCATTGAAACGTTTAATTTTTTTTTACCTTAGCCCTCAAAGCACCATGACTTTGTGGCCATTCAAAAATATATAAATAAACTGCTCCATTAAATTTGAGACTGCATGTCTTAATAGTGTATTTTCCATAAATCTAAAGGTAGAGTGGGCTATCTACCAATCAGAAGGTTGGTTATTCAATCCCCAGTTTCTCTAGTCTCCATGTCAAAGAATGGAAAGGAAAGCGTCTGGACTTCTTTAAGTTGCTTGAAGATGTTTCACCTCTCATCCGAGAAGCTTCTTCAGTTCTGAAGATGAAAGGTGAAACGTCTTCAAGCAACTTAAAGAAGTCCAGACACTTTTCTTTCCAAGCTTCTTAGACTACGATGACCAGGATGACTGAGAACCTTCACAGACAAGAAGATACTGAATCCCAAGTTGCCCCTTATGCATCCTTTCGAGTCTGAGTGTGTGTGAATGTTAGGTTAAAAGCACATATGCACAGAAAACAGCACTTGGGTGAATGACGGAGAAGAAGGACATGATGAAGAAGGAAGAAGGACAGCGCTTTGAGTGCTAAATACAATAGAAGAGCACTGTATACGTACAACAGTCTCTCTCTTTATCCGTTACTGTACCAAAAAATTCTTAGATATTTTCAAATAATCCTAAAAGTAATTATATAATTTTTCTTGGTTTTCCCGGTGACTTTTCCTGATACAATTCAATTGCTTGGTTGATTTAAGTCAAAATCGAAAGCAGTTGTCAAGACGCTTTTTCTACAAGAATCATGTTTTCATAGGCTACCTTCTCTTGATGTTTGAACTGTTGTGCATGTAAATCTAAGAACTTACCAGAATGGCAGTCATTCTGATAAGTTCATTTCCTAACTTCTCATTAGTGATGTTGCACAAAGAATTTTAAAAACATTGGTGCTAATTATGATTTAGAATATGTTGGGTTTTTGCATCTTTTCTGGAAATGGTGTTGTTTAGAACAAGATGACCTCTGTCAACCAACAGCCCTTTGCGCTTCCAAGCTGAGGTGTTACTTAACCTTTGCCAGTCTTGCTGCATAATAGAAAAAGTAAAAGAGTGAATTTTGTGCCCCGGGCTACACAACAGGCTTTTGTCACCTGTGACTCTTAGCTGCAAGAAGTGATCTGACAGCTTTTGGCCCACGACCAAAAAAACAAAAAGGAAAAGAAAAAAATGCACATCTACAAACACCCAGAGGCAGGTAAACACATATACATGCAAATACACACAAAGACTTGCATCACACCACTCTTAGGTTTATCTGTTTTGTCTGGGTGCCGCCACCAAGCGGGGTGATGCACTCACAGAGGAAAGTGTGTGTTTACGTGTAGATGCCCATGGTGACAGCTTCTCTTTAGGGCGGCTTTTCACCTATGACAAGCCCACCAGAGGCCTGACTAACTAGACTTTCTGGAACTGGGAGCGTGACAAAAACACATGAGTGCAAATCCTCTATGTTTTTAAAGCTCACTTCCTGAGAGTCAAACATGCCCAGCAACAAGCATATCTGCAAGATGCATACTCGAATGAATGAATAAATAAGCATTTATTCGAGTATGCATTCTAAAGGGTGATGTACTTTTTCTTATATCAGTAGGAGCTAATAATAGAGGAACACATTATAGCATAAAATTCAATTTGCTGCAATGCACTGATTGAATAATGGAAAATCACTAGCAGCTTGTTGGGGAAAAAGAGACCTTACTCCAAATCTTCATTTTAACCAAATGCTTTGTTTTCTGCTGGGACACTCGTGAACAACTGGAATCATTAATTCAATTTGAAAGAAGAAAAATGTAGCAAAACTGGATTCACTGGTTTGACTATAGAAACACAAACTCAAAAATCTAACATGCTGCAGAAATTCGTGGATCTGTGCCTTCTGTACCATTATTCTATCTTAAACATTCTCTTTCTTTAATTCTTTTCCTCCTGCTAAGGCCCCACCTTCTTAAATTGGCCTTAAGGAAAATAAATGATAAAGGGCTGGTGTGTTTTATGTCTGGTGAATCACAAGTGCATGCCTGCATAACACAGTCGGGACCACTGCTGGCGCACACATATGTGATCAGTGTATATTTGAGCATGCAGGGTCAGAATCTCTAATATGGACAGTGGTTTCATCATTCCTGCAGATTACACAGCTCAGCCTCACGTCTGAACACTCAGCTGGAAACAAGGAAAGACTGCTCTTATACTGCAGATGCACACGGCATAAGTCCTTCCTTCAATGCGAGTGTGAACAGTTGACACTTCATGCTGGTGCACTCAAGTGTAACATAGGTCAAAGTTGGGTGTGATCTGGCAAGCCGTAGTTAAACTTGTCACCGGGTGTCAGAATAGGAGAAATACAGCATGTGAAATGAAAACATGGATGTTATTTACAAATATAGTTGCTTTGTTAAACTGAAAGAAACTAGTCGACATGTCACTCCATTTGATTAGATTATGATAGTCATAAATGTGAAGTATAGCAACTGAAATAATCTCAACATCAAGTGTGCACATTTGCAACACATCATGGACACTTCTGTTTCTTTAAAGGCTGTCAAAGCTTAAAGTATTTCATTGCATTTGTTATTGCAATAAGCTATTAGAATCTGTATGGCTGAGCCAAAACTGAACACTTTGTTATTTGACTTGACAGATTTCTGCTGCGATTTGTCATCTGGGTTCATTGGTGAAGGCCATGAACCAATCATCAATTAGTAGCTCTTTGGAAAACTATAGCTCACTTGGTTGAACAGGTGACCTGCATGCCAAATGGTTCAGTTTGCTGGAACCATTCTGTCTTACTATCCACGTATTTTCCTTCTAATATTGTCCTATCCAATAATACCAAACAATACCCCAAAAAACAATAATACCAAAAGAAATTGAGCTAATTTACTGACTACTGAGGGGTTACTGACAAGTAGAATTAAATGAAAATAACACAATAATACTGAAAAAGGTGGTTACACTGCATAATCTAAACGGTGATGAATGAGTGCGGCACACAAATGTTTCATAAATAATGATATCATATCGCTGAGTGTTTTGTTCCCATAAATATTTGATGCTATAGGCAATAGTTTGAGGCGAGTTCTCGGGAACTTTAGGCACATCATTTCGCAAACCACACTGCTGTGTTTCAACAGACTATAAAAAGCCCCTTCTTATTTTAAATTCCTGGCATTTTCATGTTGGTTGGAGTTAATGTGTTTCTTGAAGTGAAGACAAAATGACAGCCGTGACGTGCGCTGACATTGTTGACTGTCATAAACAGTAAAAGGATGACGTCAGGGGGAAGTTCACGGTGCTGCACGCTTAAAGCATCACCATCATCCCCTTTGTTCTTCTAGTGTCATTTTGTGGAATTTTATAGCTAAGAAAGCGGCAGACTTATCAAATCGTGCACGCCCTTCTTCCTCGTACATACAAAACACCACAGGGTTGGACAAGCTAAGATTAATGTCAATGTCTAGCTGTTGTCAAGTACCAGGAGCAAACCCTGGTATTGCTGCTGAATGATCTGCTTCACTTTTAAAATACAATGACGTTAGATTGAGGCAGATGCTATGGTCTCCCCTCTCACATGGAAATCATTTAAAGTGGGAACAATATCAGGCGAGGTTGGAAACGGGGTGGAAAGACAATTTCCTCTAACATCAGGCTACTAATTTGGACAGAGTAAATTCTCAGAAAGCTCCAGTAGTAACATGATCCACCGCGCTGGTGTTTCCTCTAAAATAAGGCAAAACGTTCCTGCTTCACAGAGGATGTCCTGCTTCCTGATTTTAAATGTCTGCTGACAAAACTTACACAATCTAAAATCTCCACAGTCAACCTTTCAAGCACACACCTTTCTTAAAGCAATACAGAATATAAATATCAAGTCATGAGTGCACAAAGAACGGGCTAGTGGTTATCAAAAACATCCATGTGGCTACGGGGAAAGCTCTTACTGCATATACATTAGAGCAACAGGCCAGATGCATACTTGTTAGTGTACTGACTTGTGGTTTATCTACTTTGTGTTGAGTAGTGAATGTGTTGATCTTATAGGCAGAGCACCCCCATTGGGGCAATAAAGAGTGTTTTCTATCTTGCTTTTCTGTGGTTATATCTACAGCAAATGCTATCGAGCCTTACAGTAAATGCAGGCAGATGGACCGATTATTTCACAGAAGAAAGGAAACGTATTAAACCTCGTGAGCTAAAACCAAATGGATAGCGGATTGATTGGAGGGCGGGTCGGGCTGGGGTTGAGAGCAAATGAGAGAATTCAAAGTAATTTCTCTACAGGCAGAAATTATTTAGAAACTGCGAGATAGAGAGAGAAAAAAGCTGAAAAATCGAAAGAGGCAAATGCATGGCAGATCATGAATGACAGACTGCTCCCGACTCTTCTCTCACTTCTTCATCATAGAGGAGGCAAACACACCCAAAGACAAACTTGCATACAGCTCCTGAGCAGTGGAGGCGTTAAACACACATGGGTGCTGTAGATCCTTGGTGATGCTGCAGGCATCACATGGCACATAAGACTGAAATATAATTTTTTAACCAGTTTCCATATGTCCATGCAAGAGCCTAGATGTGATTTAAATGTGGAATAAGTTATAATTAAGTCCCTCCCACTATGTCCTAATAGGCCTGCAGCACTGAATTTCATTGCTCTTATGTTTAGTGTAGAATTGGTTTTGTATAAATCTTTCTTGAAAGCACATAGAAGTGCATATAATGCTTTGCAGGGATGTTTTATCATTAAATTCATGTAAGGTGGAAAAATACTTTCACTGCCACATAATCAATTGTGCATTCATGACATACATCAACACAATCTGTGGAAAATTCCTGCAAAAAAATTGAAGAATCTAACCATAACACCATTATTGAAGCACTAATCCTCAGTGAAGCTTTAGGGAACTTTGATAGTCAAACAGCAGCCAATAAGTTGAGGGTTAGCTAAGGTAAGGCACCTGAGACGGAGAACTTGCAGTCAAAAAGAGGGAGCATGGTGAAGAGTAGAGAGCGCAGAAGATGCTACAGGTCCGTATTCATTATTTCCGCTTGTGGCTTCAGCCAGATCAATAGAATAGGAGGCTGTGTGTGTGTCTGTGTATGGGTTTGCATCAGAGAGGTAAGACACATGTCCAAACACAGACGCATACACACACTGAGGCAGCCAAGCAGGCACAATGCATGTAGGCAGGCAGCCAGTTGCAAATGCACACTCTCACACACACATACACTCACAAAACACACTCAGTGCTGCCGGTGTTGGCATATTGTCCCACCAGAAATGAAGACTGAGGCCCGATAGCACTAAGAGCAGAGGACAGCCTCTGGATAGATTTCCAATATCCAACCAGAGGCTTAAGCAAGACAGAGTCACAGATAATCCTCCCTCCTTCTCCTCCTCCAACTGTGCTCCATCAGTTCTTGTTCTCCCTCGGCCCCAGCCCTGTCCCCTAACCTGCGATGCTCACTATTTTTCATGGTCGTTCCATCCCTTGATTCCCTTCTCCTACAGTTTCTTCTCTCCATTGTCTGCTCCTCTACGATCCCTCTGTTTCAGTGCCAGGCAGTGTTCTTGCTCCATCCCTCCTTTCCAGCTCTGCTCTCCACTCTCTCAGTCTTGCTTCTCTTTTATTACCTTTAATGCAATCTGTCATTTCATTCTCTAATTTCTCCTTCGATCCCCCCACCCCTCTTTTCCTACCGTCTTTGTGTTGTCTTCTTTTGTCTTTCAGATGGAGTTTTACGTTAAGCGCAGCTGTTGATGAGTCACATCCTTAAGTTAAAGCCATTATACTCTCTAAAATGCTAATATAAGCTTCTTTAATGCTAGTTGGCCTTTAATCGCTCATTACATCCTCCACTACAACATTACAACCTCGCTGTGACTAACATGTCTTCGCACACACATCCCGTCAACAATAAGCTGACTCTATGATTCTATACTACTCTTGTAAAGCCTGAATTAAGGGTAGTGTGAGAGAGCAGTTTCCAGATGTTTTTGTCTGTGACCCTATAATATAAAGCAATTCCTATTTGCAAGCCCACAGCTCATTTGCAAGAAATTCTATTTAAAAGTTAATTTGAATTATCATTTGGTAACTGGCAAATCAGTTTTTTTCTAAACCTAAGTGGTTTTGCTCAACTTCCAGGGTGAGGTTCACCAGATTAAAGGGATTCTGAAGGGCAGTACAAAATTATAGGGGCTCTTCAACAATCTGATGCACTGCTTAATATTTCCGCTAGTATCCCCTCTAAAAATCAGAAAACATATCTGAGTTAAACTGGCTCAATCTTTGCAAAAGACTTTCAGAAGACTTTTCTGCAAAGTGCTTCACCATCTAGTGCTCCTTAGTTTATGTCATTCCTGTTCGGACCACTTACATTTACACATGCCTACACAGAGTGAAAAAAAAAGCTTCGGTGTCAAACTGACCAAAGGTTTATGTCAAGAGTCATCACTGGTGCTGTGTCTCTCTGACCCAAAGCCTGCAGTTCATCTATTTTCTTCATTTTATCCAATTCAGGGTCATGGCAGGGCTGGGGCCCATCCCAGCTGTCAGAGGACGAGAGGCAGGGTACAGCCTGTACAGGTCTCCAGTGTGTCACAAGGTTAACACAGAGATGCTCACATTCACACCTACAGCCAACCTAACATGCATGTAATTGGACCGTGGGAGAAAGCCAGAGTACCTGTTAGTGACAAAGTAAGCATATGGCCATCTTTTCATTAAAACATTTAGTAAATTATCAATTACTAAACACAATTTACAATGGTGAAACAGCGCAGTGACCACCAGGAATAGACTCTCAGATAACATTTCAACACTGAATAACTGTTGGCTGCTCATCTTTTCATGACATCTAGTGTTGCTTAAAAAATACTTCCAAAATAAAAGTAAAAGTTGTGTCAGTATCATAGACGCAAGTTTGCCATCAGTTCAAAATAGTTCTGAAAGTACCTCAACACTCTTGACAAACTTTCTAACAAGATAAAGTTTGTGTTCAAGGATTCTTTTATAATAAATTTTTACTGATTACGGTGGCAGAAAGGAATATCTAAAAATATCTAAAACAATGTATAAACGTTTATGGTAACCTTTCATCCCGATGACCTAAGTGACTACATACCAATAATAATAAATTCATCATGATAGTTCAGATATGTTAAGTTCACCAAGGGAAAACACAATTAAATAAATAAGATAAACATAAATGTATATATTGTAAAAAGCAGGCTCTGGTAACAGGAGTGGAGTGTAGAGTGGACATTGTGTGGCTGTCTGTTCATAACCCTTTCGCAACCAAATTAGTTGCTTCTATATGCTTCTATTTTCTTTATCACAATAACTAATCGGTAGTTCTTCCTCTATCTGACTGGACCACTACAGTACTGGAAACTGAGTTATTATCGCAGCATATAGAGCTCAGTTTTGCCCGACATACAGCAGCCCGGTTTGATCATGTGAGATAATGATGCTGGGCTGCAGTTGAATGCAAAAGGCAAAACTGCAAAAGATTTTAAAAATTAAAAAAACATAACAAACCCTTGTTGGTTTAAATAAAGGTTTGAACACACATGCAGCAGTTTTGACTTGTTATTTAATCATCTCAGCCACAGCACTGAATTATTGAAGGTGATTATGTCCTGTGTAAATCACTGCTTGGAAGGATGACCCTGTCTCTATATTCTCATGTAGCTCACAGATGTGGACACAAGCATGTCGTATTCTTGAGCCACAGCCATCCTATGTAAAGTGTTGGGGAATAACTAGCAAAGTTGGATCTTTCTTTATTGTTTTTTATCTACTGTGTTTGTGTTTGCTGCTTGACATGTATGTCTTTAAAAAACAGAAAAGTTTAAAAAATGTTTAAAAGGTTTTTTGTTTTTCTTGGTTTTTAAATCAAATGTATCTAGGATTATTTCTTCAACTTGCAGTGACTGAAGACATGATACAAGGCCCAACATTAGCTGATTTTACCTTACTGTGGATGAATGTAGGTTTTAAAAAAGAATAATGCAAACTAACATAAAGGGATCACAAAGTTAATTGTGACTCGTATTATTTTTAAATGGCACTTTTCACGTTACAAAACACTGTTGAACGATTGGTTTCTGTTCATTTTATCACACCAAAAATTCAATTCCACCAATATTGAGCAACAACTGGTTTGGGTAACAGCTGACTGGCGCCTAATTGCCCAGATTTCCATCTATGTCAAGCACACTGATTGATGCCTTAGCTTCCTTAGCAGCTACTCTGCCCCTGTGGATTCTAATTAAAACACGTCTGGAAGAAATGCTTGATTAGTTTTTGCCCTTTTTTTAAAATAAAGCAACAACTTTACCACCTGCAGCTAATCTGACTTCTCAAAAGATACCTTGATTCATCTGGATTTTCTTTAATTACGTTTATTGTCATTGAGTCTAACAAACCTAAAGCCAGTCTAAGCCTCCTTGTAAGTCCTGCATAGGAACTGAAGATATTTTAAACCTGCTGTTGCATAGCTCCACTTCTACTTAAAAACCTCTGCTTACGTCTGTAAATGAGAAACAACCTTAAAAACGTCAGTGCAGGGGTTTAGCAAATCGAGTCAAGTCATTACAGAGTGAGGTGAACTGGCAGATGGCCAACACCCCTGAGTAACAATTGCAAATCAATTAATATCCCCTAACGGATGTATCATGCCTCTAGCACAATGCCCACAGGGAAAATCAACTTGCTGATTACGCAGCTAAAAACTGCTGCTGTAATAAGTGTGCATGCCTCTGTGTGTGAATACTTGTGCGCGTGTGCATCTCTACAATAACTAGAGATTCCACAGGTGTTTGTTTGTTTCCCAGCCCCGTCGGTCACACGTGCATTGCAGCAACAGGTCTGTATGTGCCTCAGTGCGAGAGTGCACTTTCACAACTCACTCAAAAGAGTCCTTAAAACTGAGATTATGCAGTAAAGATGATCATCAACTCTGAATTACAGGGTAGATCTAAAGATGCACGCTAATCGATGAAGGAAGGAGAATGTCAGATCTGGTGTTAGATGTCAGGAACTGTAAACTAAAGTTTCACATATCGACTGGTCTGAGACTTGTCTTTTCTTTCAGGTCCATCGATAAAGAGAAGAGAGGTCAGGGTTGGATGGAGAGGAGGGGCAGGAAGGGCTTAACTGTGGTTATTATTAAAACCGAACTGCTGTAACTTAGCCAAAGCATGATGTCTGTTATAGCTACACTGCATGAGGCTGCTGTCATCTTTCATGTGTGGAAAACTCGTTAAGTGGCCCCTAAAATATATCCACCTCCCTCCCCTCCACTTAACCCTTCTTAACAAATGAAAACTACAGATAAATATAGCACATAATTTAATATGGTTTCTATGACTTTGACCCATACATGCAAATGATTCATTCACCATTAAAAAAAACAAACAAAAAACAAATGACTAGAGTAGAGCAGGATATAAAGAATGCTATCTCAGCGTCGATGTCTTTGTAATTCTTTAATAGCTGTCATGTAGCTGTCAATAGACCAATGAAGAATGAACTGTCCGTGGTGCTGAAACCACCACCCACATGTGCAGCCTGAGATAAGAATGCTAAATCCAAAAATAACAGGGCCCAAAAATTCACTTAGGTTTCTCTAATAGAGTTTAAAAGTCTTAATCTGACTCTTTTTTTTTAATGTTTGAACCTGAAAAGGTTGTTACAAGGTTTAACTTCACTTTTACAAGTGAAGTCATAAATCAATCTCCATCAGAAAAGTGTCTGTGAAGGTTCTCAGTCATCCAGGTCATCGTAGTCAAAGGAGCTTGCAAAGAAAAGCGTCTGGACAAGAAGTCCAGACACTTTTCTTTGCAAGCTCTCCATCAGAAAAAGCTGACATGACTGTTAAACTGTGCTGTATCCATGTGCTGTTGACTTGTCCTAAAGTAAAATACATTTTGCAGAGTTCGCATGCTACTCTTTTAGACAGCATTATGCACAGTGACCTACAAGATAACAAGTGGCGCCTAATCGTGAAAAGAATCACATGTGTTAAACAGCAGTTTTCTTCATCTGCTTACTCTCACTTACACCCCATGGTGGTGATGGTATCCATTACTTGTTTGGATATCGTTTAAAGGGGACCCAAAAAAATCTTTTCCGTTGATAATAATGGATTAAGATGACATTGTGGCAATCAGGGCAACACTTGTCTTACAGACTGAACACACACCTGAACACACACATCATCGTGCTGTTCTGACTGTCATCAAACTAGCTTCTCAGGCTCCTGGGTAACATCCACCCTGTGGTGAGTTCCTCCTTGAAACAAACTGTTGGTGAAGGTGGCTCGCTGCGACACAGATGCACGCACGGATACACTTACATAGGCTACATACATACACACACACACACACACACCGCCACCCCTCTCCTCATCCCCTGTTGCTATGGAACCTGTCGCCAAGGAAGAGGTATGTGGTTGTGCTGGAGGTGGTGGATGAAGTCGACGACGACCACGATGATGATGATGGTCAGGAGGGTGATAATAGTGATCGGATAAATAAGGGTTAGCTGAATTGTATGGTTCGGCTGGCCATAGGCGAATGCATTGCTGGGCTTTGCTCTCTGCAACGTGGGTGGAAGGAGCGACGCGTAATACTGCGCAATGCAAACAGAGCCTTTCCACAGTACAACAGAGCACGGCACAGGATTTCAATCCACTCTTTGCCCGCGGATTCCCTTAAACACTTGAAAACTCCTTAAGGTTGAACTTTGGGTCGTGTTTTGTGCAAAACAATCTACTGTCCTCGCTGCCATCCCAAAAATAGCACACCATCAACCCAATTCTCAGCAGACAAATAAGTCCTACAGGCCCTCCTACTGCCACCTGTCATCTCTGCGATTTTCTCTCGTGCTGCCATCAAGGAGCCCTAAGAAAACTTGCTTTTAAAATGTGAAAAATAAAACTAGTGATTAGAAGAAAGGGGATCGATAGTGGTCGAGCTCGTTGGCAAGCGCCTTACGCCGCGTTGTGAAGTATCGTCAACATTCTGTATCTGCAGTTTAGTGTAGTTGTGCAAAATGCTGTCAGATGTTTCTTGAACAATAATATACACCGCCTACAACTGCCTGTTGGCTAAATATGACCACTGCCCACCCATTGTGCCACAGAGCTCACAGAGTTCCGGCTTGTCAAACCGACAAGCGTGGACGAAATCAAGCAAGGAAAAAAGGCCTCATCCGTATCTGTTCGCGGCTACCTGCAGCCTTCTGTTGCGTGATCATGGCACAAGTTCACTTGCTGCACAAAGTACTGTGGGCCTGCGGGGAAAGATCAAATAGACAAACTGCACACACAGAGGGGAAGTGGAGAAAAGAGAGCTGCATCTGTCCATCTGTTGAAAATGAGTGAAGAGCTACCACCCCCTTTTCCCCCTCCTTCCCCCCACCTCCTCCTTTCCCCATCCCATCCCCATTTCGAGACCACATCATAGGCTACCTACTCCCTCCCTCCCTCCCTCCCTCATGCACAGTTAGATGTTTGTTAGTTACAAATAAAAAAGGCACCACATACCTTGATGGTTCTCAAGGGTGTCCTCCGGGATGTACATGTTTTTGCTTTCATTTACCATAAATGTAGTCCGGCGTTATCCCTATAGGTAAATGGAAGAGAGAGAGGGGGGAAAGCTGGAGAGGAAAATAACAAGAGGGGGGGAAAGCCCCCAAAAAATAAAGAAATTAAAGAAGAGGGGAGGAAAGAAGAAATAACTGTCTGACACGGACAGTTTTGGGTATTCCGTTGTTTTTGTTTATGGGGAGGGTTTCTTCCGATGGAGTGAATATTACCTAATCCCCATGATGGAGGTGAAGGCGAGAAAAAAGAGGGAGCTTTCGGCGGAACCGGCTGGGAAAACGCACCGGTGCATCCCTCGGTACATCCGGGCCCTAGGCAAGAAACATGAGACCAGCACCGCGTTCAATTCAATTCACACCTCTCTCTCTCTCTCTTTCTCTTTCTTCCTCCCCTCTCTCGTGTTTTTAATAAATGTATACAAAAAAGAAAGAAAGAAAGCAATTGAAAATGTTATAAAGAACGGGCGCTGTCAGTGACGGTCGCAATGGAAGTGCGCAAAAGACGCATTCGGGCGCATCTTCAACAGCGTGTCAAAATGTGAGAGAATGAAGCACGGGAGATGGAAGTGATGGATGAAGAAAAGGAGGAGGAAGAGAAGAGGAGAAAAATTAGAAAATGAGAAGAGCGTAAATATTCCATCACGGGAAGCACGGGGTTAAATCTCCCAAAAGGTTGTCGGTTATTCCACGAATCTTTAGCAGAGTCCCCCCAAAAAACAGAAGCCAGGCCGTCCTGTCTCATCCGGAGGCGGGTTTCTCTGTCTTGATCCAGTCCATGATGGTCCGGCAGTGTGTCTGTCAGTCAGTCTGTGTGCCTGTCTGCCTGTGTCTTACTGATTGGGAGTTAGAACTCTCTCTTCTCTCTGCCTCTGCTGCCTCTGCGGCTCAGCTCTGCAGTGATACCGAGAGAGAGTGAGAAAGAGAGCGAGAGAAAGAGAAAGAGAGAGAGTGAGAGGTAGCCCCCCTCCCAGTGCATGTAGACGCTTTGACTGTTTCCAGATGTGTGTGTGCCTGTGTGTGTGCGCCAGAGAGAGAGAGAGAGAGAGAGGAGAGAGCGAAAGAAGGAGGGAGATTGTATATGCAATAGTGTGGAACTGGCGGCTGGTATCCAGATGAGGATGAGGATGGTGAGGAGGAAGACAAAGATGATGATGATGAAGTGTGTGGGTGGTGAAAGGAGAGGAGGGCCCACAAAATGCAAAATATTTGGGAACAGAGGGCTCGATGAAAGAAAGGTGCTGAAACCTGTGAGAGTGTGTGTTGCAAACAGGAAGAGAGGGAGAGAGCACAGGGAAGAAGAAGGGGAAAGTGTGCCTGCGTGTGTGTGAGAGAAGGGAAATAAAGCGGGATAATGATCCATGGCAGGCTTGAGCCCTACAAAGACTTTCATTTCTGCAGGAACAAACAGAGATCCGAGAAGTTATGTGTACATCTGATTTGTCCGTAGTGCCCACACATCTGGACTGTTTCAACCCCATTCTTTTCTTTGGCTAACGTTGTGTTTACACACACACCAAATATCTGGTTTTTCCAACTCTTTTATGACTCAAGCTCTGATCTTTTCATGGCTCTCTTAAGCAGGAAGAAACCAGAGGGAAGTTGATTTGTTAGATCCTCGGATGCTGTGTAAATGCAAACTCAAATCTCATAAAGTAGACGGGCTCAGGAAGGTCAATGCTCAAGGACTGACTGTGAACCTTTTTATCTAGAGGGCAATAAAATGATTTTGGGGGGGAATGTAATTATGTTTCTCTCTCGTTCTCTTTCTTTCTCTGTCTCTCTCTCGCTCTCCTTTGCTATCAGGACAGTGAAGCAGGCTTTGACATTGTGCTCCATGGCCAGAAACAAATTTGTCCTGGCCCCTGAGGCACGCAAAGCCATTTTCTGGAGACATGGGCTCACTTTCTTAGGTAACACAACAAAGAATTGAAGCTCATTTGAGAGTAAAATGTCAAACAAAGTCAACAACATCAACTCTTAACTAAATAGCTTCTGACCAGGCTTCCATGGCACAGAGTCAGCTTCGCTTATAGCTCACAGAGGCTTTGGGATAGAGCTTCTTGCGCAAATAACATGTCAGTTCTTAAATTGAGCTGGCTTCTTAAAAGCTGTCCACAGGCAGCTTGATATAAAAAAGATAAAACAAGCTATCTCAGGCTTATAAAGAACCTTGAGTGCCTTTATTTAGCGAATAAATTCAGAAGACAAAAAACTGCATCTGAACATTTCAAATTAAAGGATGATCATTAGACATCAAATGTGCACAAAGGCCTTATAGAAACCTCCACAAACATAATACTTAGGTTCAATAATACATCAGAAAGTACTAAAGGTACTCTTGATTCTATTCATGGCACTGGCCAGCCCATGTAATTGTTTCTTGACACTGAATACAAACTTCACAATGTGCAGGCCTCATGTCATTCTCACTGCAGGCTATAATCAGGAGGTGAATCTGATGACTCAACCCAGCCTGTATTCATTTGTTCAGTGCCATAGCGCAAAATCACCACCCACCCATTCTGTAATAGAATAAAGCTTTTTGTCTACATGTGTCACTGCAGACATAGTAAAGACAGGGAGAAGAGTGATAAACGATTCTATTGATGACATCTGACAACTGAATTGTGTTTTTTAGAGGAATATATAGTGTTTTGTGAATCATATGTTATATTAATATACTGTATTTTGACGGAAATTGCAGACTGTTGAATGCCTGCGCTGGTGAATGAAATGAAACAATACCAGAATTTATTACAGAGGTTATTATAAAATAGCATCTCAGCAGTGAGTAAGAACTTTGTCTGCAGAAAATATATGCCTCAGTTGACTGCAATATCACCATATTATTCAAAAGTTAATACTTATGTTTAAGTAGAAATTTAGAATTTTAACAATGAAGCTGGTCAAGGTGGTGTGATTGGGTGGTTGCTCCTAGCCAACAGGCCAGCAACAGGGCCTCTCTAAAGAGTCACATGATAAAGATGCGATTCTAACTACTTTCACAGCTTTTTAAATTTATTTATTTATGTCTGTTGAGAGTTAGCAGGCTAGAAAGTTGTATTTATACCAGTTTATCCTATTCCTATTATTTAAATATAACATAAATGTCAAATAAACGTTATGGAGAAAAATATCTGCCTCTGAAATTCTCAAAAAGGTAGAAATCACTACAAAACAGCAAATTCCCACTGCTGTAGATGGCTGCTTGAACATTACTGCACTGGTTTTGTCACAGATGGACTGTGAGATGCATCTTATTCTTCATTTTTGAGCCAGACCAGCTTCTGTTTGATTATGCTGGCCAGTGAATGGAAGACGGGAGGAAGGGAATGAGTGAGAGAAGGAAGAACGGATGGAGGGCAGGTCGTGGGAACAGACAATTCTGCCCAGGGGACGCACAAACACACATACACAAATGTCCTCAGTAATGCAGCCTGCACATGGAATACCAGTTCTATTTATGACTGTTCTATATTTGTGGGCCCAGGCCCTTTGTATGTGCAAATGTGTGTGCGAGTCTAAAGCCCAGTTGGTCTCTGGGAATCTCTGTACAGGCAAACATTCAAACGCTAGTATCCCATGTGGGAAACCAACAACCTGCTGGTCAGTCAAAGGGGAATCCCCTGGTGAACAGAGAAAGATGCAAAACTTTGGATGAAAGTTATTATTTTTATTACCAATCAAAAAATGTGTACTTTTAACATTGCCCCTTAAAAACAGGAAAAAAAGCATCTGCTTTATTATCTCTTAATAACATTAATTTTTTTTTATCTTAAAAAGAAAGAAAAGAAAATGGATACTGAGCTTGAGAGTCCCTTTCAGATAAACACAAACATTGGCCCCCCTTTCACTCATTTGTAGTCCATTCTTTGTACCAGACCCTTTTCAGAGGAGTTGGGTTTTTTTTTTGTTTAGTTTAAGTCACTTAAAGTTGACCTATGAATCATTCACGCAAAACTTAGAAAAAAGAAATAAAAACATGCACCAAACTCAAGAGATGATCCAGTGCTGTGTTTACACATTCAGACCCCAAAGATAACAAGGCATAAAATAACCACTCTTTTTTTTTTTTGTTTTACCAACAAGGTGATTCCCAAGAGTTGTTAGCTAAACATTTGGTATATCCCAGTATGGTCTTTAACAAATATGTGGAAACAGGACACACAGAGGACACAACAAGTGGAAGAGACTAGTAGTATGACCTGCTCTGCCACTAAAGTATACCTGGACAGAAAAACAAGATGAAACACAATTAACACAGTCATGGACAAGCGCCCCAGAGCCCAGACTTCAACATTACTGAAGCATTGTGGGATCATCTGGACAAAAAAACAAGAAGAAAACCAGCCAAAATCTCAAGAAGAGCCTTGGATTTCCTTCAAGAAGCCTGGAGAACTATTCCTGAAGACTACTTAAAGAAGATCTAAGAAAGCATGCCTAAGAAAGTTCAGGCTGTACTGGAGAATAAAGGTGCTCAAACACCTCCTTTAAAACTCATTTGAATTGTTCACACTGTTATTGCCGTACATACTATATTGCTATGTAAGTTTGCACATGTTTCAGTAAATCACTGCACTAATTTTCATGGAAAAATATAAATAAATAAGTGGTGATTCAAGACTTTTGCATGGTACTGTATAAACTCAAGTTTTTATATTTAAAGTCTAATGAGGACCTAGAAGAAAAATGTAATGTCTACCAGTATCTAGATGTATGGCTGAAGATAGTCCCAGATTGAACAATGTAGGAAGGCTCATTCAATCATTGTGGTCATTATCTCACCTACAAAGATATTCCCTTAAAGTAATAAATGATACAGTCACATGACAAAGAACGTTTTCACTGGACTCTATGCAGACTTGTGAAAAACAAAGTACACTCTCATCTTGATGCATTCTCAATCATCCAGGTAAGTAAATCTCCAAAGGTTGATTCTGTTCATCTGGACGTAGCATTTTCATCAAAGTGACTTCTTCAGTCTCAGCTGGCTGCAGGTTTCCCCACTGCTTTCACGGGAATCAAGAAGATAAGTAGCAGCCAGCTTATACCAAAGCATTCTCGAGTCAAATGTGAGGCCATCAGTCTGACAGCTAAATCTTGGCTGAAATCAGGTCGTGCAACAGGACGATGCCAAGTGCACCAGCAAATCTACAACAGAATAGCTGGAAAATAAAAGTATCTAGGTGTGGCAATGACCCAGCCGAAGTCCAGACTTCAGCCTGATTGAAATACTGTGGTGGGACCTTAAGACAGCTGTGCATAAACAAATGCCTGCAAACCTCAATGAAATGAAGCAACATTGTAAAAAAGAGTGAGCCAAAATTCTTCTACAATGATGTGAGAGCCTGTAAGGTCCTACAGGAAACGATTACAGGAGTTTTTGGTGCTGAAGGGGGTTCTACAAACTATTGAATAATAAGGTGTATTTATTTTTACATGAGTACTTTTAGTACTTTTAAATATGTACATATAACAGTGTTTTACATGATGTTACTATTTTTTCTTTTCAGCAAACATCAGTTTGCATTTCCTTTAATATATAAAATAATCTTTCAATGTGTCTAGTACAGTATAGCACAGTGGGCATATAGAAACACAACACCCCAGAAAACAATGCTTATCCAAATCTTGCTATTCCAACACTCTGTCCACCAGATAAATCCATGCATCATTTCTGCCTGGGAGCCAATCATGAGCATCTCATGGTGTGTCCCCACTAGTCCACCACTAAAGACATCTATTCAGTCTTGACTGATTATCGGCAGTATTGACCTGCTGATGGATAAGTCATTAGCCTCATCATTTACTAACTCACACCCTGAACAAACAGATAAATAACACTCCGACAGACGTGCATGTGCGCCTTGAAACACACACAGCACTAAATCTCTGACAAATAGGCTCATGCTAAATCACCAGGAGGTTATTTTCATCTTAATGGAGACATGCGTGTCTTGGCCTGACCTGGAAGTGTTTCATTCATATTTAAGAGAAGGATTTGTGTACAGCCTTGGCGTGGTGAACCCTTCACCTTTAAACATCTGAAGCAGATATTTTTATCCAGTGTTTCTTGGGCTGAGTGAATAGCTGGATGTTTTTCTTTTTTTTAATTGTTTTTCTCAAGGACACTCTGATACAGCTCTTGATTTTACATGTCAGACTTGTGCCAGGTTTAATTACTGAAGCAACTGTTAGCGTACCACTGTTACACTAATGAGAAGAAGTGCCTATATAAAGCTAAACAGTAATTTAGTGATGAAGAGCTTCTCTGTGATTTCAAGTCAGAGTATTACGTATTGTGCAATCACTATCAGAAGGAAGAAGAGGAACGAGGCCGGGCTCATATGTTCACTTGAAGAGTTTGCTATGCCTGCTCAAGCACCCTTGAAACAGAACAGAATGTGTTGAACTGAATATAGAGAATCATTGTCAGGTGATATTGTCTGATATGGCAATTGCTGAGATGAATTTCAAGAACTTACAGTCCTGAAAGTCCTGTTCCTGTATCAGTTACTGTCCTGTCCTTGAGTATTAATTTCAGGCAGGATGTGTCTCATTTCTGAAGCCTAGAGCTGGTAGATAATGTAAACCAAAAAGAAGAAGAAACAGTTTGAAATGACCTAGGAATAAGGGGAAAAAGATTTTTGCATAACAGTGGGATAAAAAAAATGAAATCCTTTTAATATGCCTGACAAATGTTCGCTTTAACTGTCAACTTTGTAAAACTTCACTAAGTAGGCTATCTTAACTGGGTCCAACAAGACACTAAAAGACTTTCAAGAAAAGGCTGCCTTTGCCCTTCTTCTCTCCTCTTTATCACTCCTTATTGAGCACAAATGGCTGAAAAACTCCTGATGTGACTCAGGACCAGAAAAAAAATGCAATTAAGAAAAATCTATCTCGACACTGAGATAGAGGTTATTTTCTTATGAAACGGAAATCTTTTAAGATGGATAGATGTCCATTTTAGAATATAAGTGGTTTTGCTTTTGACTGCTTGTGTCTACTCTTCTTTTTATGTAGACAACAAGACATTAAATATATTTGCAATGTAAGCCTTCTTACAAATACGCCTGTTTGTATTCTTCCTTTGCATTTAGATCAAGTCCAGCTCTTGCAATGAAATGGGAAAGGATGGATGCCCGATTTAGCCATCCCTTTGGCGCCTCCTAGTGCATTTGAAGGGTGATGTTAGAGAGGATATGGTGCCATCAGTCATCATCACTGAAATATACCCTACTTAACAGAAAGGTGAATGATAGAAGAGAAACGTCAGCTGCTTACTTTTAGGACACACACACACAATTAATGTAGCATGAAACAAGATAGCTTTAAATTAAAAAAAATACTAATGAACTCTCAGTGTACAGCAAAATATAATTTCTTTCTGTCTCACACACACACACACACACAAACACACACACACACACACACACACACACACACACACACACACACACACACACACTACATAACAATACCATTATTATATATAGACAATATAAATAATTTAGCAAGCCCTTTTGATATAACATTACCTCATCTGACGTCAGTATAGTCTGTACTGATGACAGAGATATAATTAAATGAATGCTACCTGCAGCTAGAGAGCATAATGTACATACTGATATAATCATGGACGGTTTGTATAAGGAAATATATAGGAAATTCAGTGCAGTTGACTGCAGGACAGCTCCATCGATTTCTCGACGTTGATTGTGAAGGCTGAAATCGGCAGCTGCTGCGCAACTACTCACGTCTTCGTTGTTTACAATCTCGGTGAAATATGGCCATTTTCAAACTCACTCGTAGCAGTTAGAGCTAGGGAGTGCTTGACTTAGTTTTTTAATTATCAATTTTTAACTTGAAAAATAGAATACTGTGCAGCCATCGATTTAACTCCCCTTTCCTTTCCGTTTGTTTGGATTTTACCTCTTCTTACTGTGAGTCGGTAGCCGTTAAAGCTAGTTGACAAGCTAGCGTCTCCATAGGGAACAATGACAGCGACTTCAGCAGGTAGCAGTAGCTCTCTTGCCGCTAAAGGACTGGATATAAGTCTGGCTGCTCTGCAGCGACAAGACCCATACATCAATAACATTGTGGACCTGGCGAGCCAAGTTGCCCTGTATACTTACAACAACAGGACAAATGAGTGGGTAAGCCGGAGGGTTGGTGAATGTATCATGTGCTAACTTAGCTTTGTCACTCTGCCCGTTCGGCGCGCTTTGACAGATTGAAACTAATTCAGCTTATAGGAGTAAGAGACTATTGTTATTAACGTTATTTTCCATAAAAATAAAAATTGTTGTTGCTATGTTATGTTTTACTTCACATTATATTTGGAGAGTTCCCTGAAATGTGCTATTTTGACTATTTCGTCACCTACAAAAAGTCAAAATACTGGACTTCTTTTTGAAAGAATAGCGAGCTGGTGCACAAGTTAATATCAACAGAGATAAGGTTGAGCAATTATGACATGGAGTTGCTTTAATTAATTTTGTTGTCTTTTTTGTTTTAAGGAGAAGACAGAAGTGGAAGGTACTCTTTTTATATATACAAGGTAATGAAAATGTTAACGCTGTTAATCATTGTCATTTGAGACACATTTACTAAATTACAAACTGTTAAGCTGGCATGAACGGGACGTAACAAAACTGAACTGAGTTTGATAATATACAAAACTATAATAATATATAATGTGACCTAAAAGCAAAAGTTTTGGCAGTGCAGCAATGCTCAGGGAAACTGCAAGGTTACCAAGAGAAAGCCTCTTTTTTCTTTTAACAGAACATAGCAGCACAGCTTAGGTTTGCAAAGCTGCATCTGAATAAACCACAAGAATCCTGTCCTTTTGAGAGATGAGGCAAAAGTGGAGATGCACAGAGCTGAGAAAACCAAACTCAGCATATCAGAACAAACGCATCATACCAGCTGTCGAGCACGGTGGTGGAGGGTTGATGATTTAGGCTTGTTTTGCAGTGACAGGACCTGGATACCTTGTAGTAATTGAGCCCACCATGAGGATCAGATCTGGGGCCATCTGTTTGACATCTAATGCTTGGCTGAAATTGGGTCACGCAAGATGACAATAATCCCAAGCATAGCAGTAAATCTGCAACAGAATGACTGAAAAAGAAACTAATGAAGGTGGTGCAGTGACCCAGTCAAAGTCCAGACCTCAACCTCAACATGACTGAAATTCTGTGGTGGAACCTTAAGAGAGCTGCACATAAATGAATGCCTGGAAACCTCAATGAAAAGAAGCTCCACTGTAAAGCAGAGTGGGCCAAAATTCCTCCACAATGATTTGAGAGACTGATAAAGTGAGACAGTGAAATTATTATTACTGCTGACGGTGGTTCTGCAAGCTACGTGACATACTTAGTTTTTCCACAGGACTACATAGAATATGACACTATATTCTGCTGTCTTCAAATTTCAGGTTGGCCTCTCCTAGGCATGGTTTTACCATTATGAACCGGCTCAACATGCAGAATCTGACAGAGCCACTCACCAAAGACCTGGACTTCCAGCTCCAGGACCCGTTCCTGCTTTACCGCAACGCACGATGTAAGGAGAAACTGACTGACTGAATACACTGCAGTGATTTAATGCCATGTGAACTGTGCTTTCTTACTGCTAGTGTTTTTTACCATCACACCAAAAGGGGAAGTAAAGTATTTTACCTAAACTTCTGAAGATTAGTCAATTCAAAGACTATCAAAGACTCTGTATCGTTTGAAATGTTTACAGTAAAAAAAGACAACTGCATCGATATCCACAAGATATCGATGTAAAAGATGATGACATGATAAAAGTGCCCAAAGAGTCCAGCATGCGCTTCATTAAAGTAGGAACTAGTAATTCCATATAAGGAACTAAGCTAAGGTACTCCAGTGAATTTTATCAGGCTGACTCCGAGACCTACATATGGCTCCCACATACACAAACACATTGTTGAGTGTGGCTCTGGGACAAGAGTCTGACAGCACTACAAAATCAGCCAGCGGAGATTAGATACGCTGCAACTGTCACTGATAATCTAAACACACATACATACACTCAGAAGTCGCTGGCACACACAGACCTCCCTCCCTGCCTCGGTCTCCCTCCATCAGGCTTAGTAAATGGCAGGTGGAATGCTGTGTTTAGATACCACTGAATTCCTTGTGCCTGCTTTGATCCTCTTACTGTAGTGCTTCATTTTTCTTACTGACACAAAGCCATTATTAAACATCCTGAAGGCTCAGAGAAATGATGCGTCTGGCATAAACTTTGCTCAGTGACCTCATTACACCTTTTGCACCAGCCTTAAATGCACGCGGGGTGCATTAAAGATGATCTGTGATAGCGCTGGCCTGTGGTCAGAGCATCAGTAATGGAGAATGAATCTAAAGTGAGCTAACAGGCTTATCCATGGAAGGAGCAAACTTTAACAGCATATAAAACTAGTAATCAAAACACAGTTAATGATGGTTTCCTCTGATAAAATGCAATTATGGGGAGGAGTTATGACTCAAAGAGTCGGTGGTTACATGGCAAACCTAATGGTCTACCCTAATGACTCTATTTGATTACGATGATTGAATAAAGATGATAAAACATCAGAAAAGGAGCTATGCAAAACAATAGTAGCAGAAACAAACAATGGTATTAAAACAACCAGACAAACTGCACCTCAGATGCTGTGAAAAACATCTAAAGTTCAGCATGACTAAGCCAACATTCACTGAGCGGTTCCAGGATGATGGTGTTTGTGTGGTGTCCTTCCAGAAAACTGCATAAACAGGGCCAAAATTTATATTGCTGTAAATGGTTTTTCATTGTCTGAATCATAAGCTGCTGGTAATGCTGCCAGTCCTAATGCGCCGTGACCTCTGTGTGGACGGGGCCGTGGAATCTTATCATTAGATAAACATGTTGCTCTCAGCGCTGCTGTAACTTCCTGGAATGACCGTTGGCACAAAGTGGCAACCAATGCTAAAAATAAAGCACGGAGATATACCAAAGAACAAGGCAATATTTAGGGAGGAGATATTTGCCCAAAGCAAGGCATTATTTATCCAGGCACATATCTTAGTCTACATGATTAAAAGGAAGACTATTTAAAGTCCTGTCTAGCATCTGCACTTGTAATGTTCAGTTGCCCCGTTATTCACATACAGCTGTTCAGCTGATTTTTGTGAATTTTGGCTGTTGCTGATGAGCAATATAGAGCTAAAACTTGTATGATCTAATTTTTATGATTTTGACAAATTTTCGAATCTTTCTTGCAGCTTTGGTTAGAACTCATTATCAGTCCAGCAGTAAATTGTATTGTTTTTTTCTTGCACTATACTATCTATACCCTGGTAACAAAAATCTGCCTTTTTATTATCATGCATAAGCATGTCAAATGGACTCACAAATTTGACTTACCAGAGTCGCGCTTTAATGACTTTTTGTGGCAGTGGTTAACAAATGAATGAGGATTAGGTGATGAGAAGTTAATAGACTTCTGTTTCAACACAGTGGGTGGAAAAACATCAGTGAGGTAATAAGATGAATCGATGTGCAGTTAAAATGATATGATAATGACAGTTGACACACCCTGACTTCTGTGCTTTTTACTCTTCAGTTGCACAGATGCTTTCATGCAACGTGGACTTCTAGTGTATTACAAATCGATGTACTGTGATAGCATAGCATAGCATCTTTATTTATAACGGACTTTACATCCAACAATGTTGACCAAGTGCTACAAATATAAAACAGGTAAAAGGTCGTGAGCATCATCCTAATCAGTCATTTCCACCCCTAATATCAGCACTTAGATTTAACACTGATATGGGTCGGATCGTCTGGTATGTAATCCACTGGTATGTCTGGTATGCCATATATCTAAGAAGTACATCAATGGCTATATGGAGATTCTTACCTCCAGGTGGGATGTATCGATATCCCAGGTCTCTCTCTGTCACCAGCAATCCTCTAAATCTGACTTCGGGTTCCTCCTGCAGCCTCTCATGTTTAGGTTTCCTCTCAAACAGGCCCCTCAGCATGATCTCTCAGTGTTCTCACAGTCCGATGATGATGTTACCTCTTTCTGTCTCCACAACGTAAAAGTTGCTCAGACCTGATATTAAAAAGCAGTGCCAGTAATTACTTATCTGGCCAATAGATGCCAAACGCGATGCTCCGCTTCCTTTTTCGTCTTTAGGACCACAGATCTACTGATGGCGCTGTGTAAATATCAGGTTGTACACATACAGGTTTCCCAGTAGTTCTTTATTATGAGGGTTTCAGATGCAGAAGAGCAATTTGAACATCCTTGTAGTTAAGTCTCAAGAGGAAGGTGTAACAGAAGTGGTATACGAGACTTTACTAGCTGTGAATGTCAATATTTACTCCTCCTCCAGTTTTCCCCGAAATGTCTTCTCATGCAACAGCATCAGTTTGCTTTACTTCAGGAGCACGTAATTCCTGAAAAACCTCCAGGAAACTAAACGCTGGCAAAAAGGATGTTATTACTCTTCCTCATGACTGATACTATGAACTTCCTTCACAAAGGTGATCTCATACTGCAGTGAAAGTGTACCAAATTTATCTTGGTCATTACTTCTGCTTGTAAATTTGTCTGAATTTATGACTCTACTAAAGGTAAACAGTCTCACAGTAACAGAGTAACTGAAATGTCAACTTTAAGCGTTGTTTCTCAAACATAAAACACAAGACTTTTTTTTTTTTTTAAAGTGTCCCGTTGAAGAGTTTCTAAAGGCTGGTGCTTTCTGATGGGCTGCTATATCGTAGGTGCAGAGGGTTTCAAAGGACCACACAGGTTCAGTTGTGAATCACTTACAGGCTTTGCTGGGTTTCCAATATATTTTGTTCAAACCGTAACAGACAGGCTGTGTCTGTGGTGGTTTTTGAAGCTGTCACTCTTCCTGATATCAGTCTCAAGCTTAAGTTGTAGTCCTGCTGAAGTTGTCGTCCCACGTGGCCGTTCAGTGGAGTTCCCGGTCGAGTTGGTTTGGTACTTTGCTCAAGGCATACATTTCAAAAACCCCTCTGTCTTTCTCTTTCAATTTCCAGTGTCGAGTGGAGCTCTCTCTTTCTCCCTCTCGAATTTGTAACCTTATGGCCACAACCACTTTTCGGCTCTCTCGCTCGCTCTCTCTCTGTATCGCTCTATCGCCCTCACATTTTTTTTCTCTTTCCTATCTTGTTGATATAGTTTCTACAGGTCCTGTTGGTGTGGAAGTCTTCTATTTTAAAAGCACATGCACATCTTTTATCTTATCTTCTTCTCCCTTTCTTTGAGACTGAGAGAGAGCAACATGCTGGCCAAATGGAGTGTCTAATGTCTGAAATGTCACAGGTTCTTTTTAGTATTCACTGACATGTTTCTATTTTGATGTGCTTAACGATCTCCCCTGTAACACACTTCACTTCTTTCCATTCATCTTGCTCATTTTTCCTCCATTTTCCAGCTGTCAGACTTTCACCGTGTCTCTCTCCGTCTCTGTCGAATAGTCTCATCCCCTGTGAGCACACTGAGCACTAAGTGGCTCTGGCTCCACCAGTCAGCCTCCCACTGCAGTTACTTATTTGGTCCTGGGCTTATTTTCCCAGGCTCAACTGAACTCTCTGTGTACGTATGTGTCTCAGCCTCTCCCTCTCTGTCTGTTCCCCTCATCCACTTTGACCTCGATGCCTTACCCAGCCCCATTTGTAGCCAAGTGGGTGTGTATTTTTGCTCATGTCTGTGTGTGTGTGTGGGAATGTGTCTTGTATTCAATTGGATTACATAAAAACTTAGTCATGGTATAGACCCCACTGATTGCTCTTTTTTTTTTTTTTTACCTTACTTACTTATCTTTGCGTTACTTAAGTTTTTCTCTGTACTTAATTTACTCTCATCTTTTACTCTTTGCCTCTTTTCTTTTTGGGGATTGGGATCTTCCCCAGACATCAACAAACAGCAGCAAAGTTGTTTTTGTCTTGGGCAGAGTAGCACCATGAGTATTGCTAGAGCCCTCCACTCACATGTCTTCTCATTTGATAAACTTGTCGTGCAGGTTGAACATCCAAGTTGATAAAGGAAAAAGTTCAACGACTTCAGGATCTGGGCTTCTTTAGAACATCACGGGAAATTAATTTTTTCCATGCAAAATTCTAAGCCCTTCCTTAGTGGCTGCAATTAAGTGGTTATGCAACAACGATTAATCTTTCAAAAGAAAGCACAAATGCAAACAGTAAAATTAATCACTTTGTAAAGTAGTTCATCCCATCTACAAAACTGGGCAAGTGTCTTTTTCCTCCCTTGCTGACCGTGTTTACGTAGATCAGGGCACTCCTGGGGCCCATGTTTCATTGTATAATTGCATCGCTGGCTTTTGTTCCCATTGGCTTGGCTGGGAAATGACTCATTTTAAACCCTGGGGTTATACCCACCAGGGCTAATAATAAACAGTTTATCTATCTGTTAGGTCTGCACTGATGTCATTGCAGCAAAATCGTGCTACAGCATGGCTACGCATTCATTCAATTGTCTGGGAAACTCATTTTGTTGTCTGCTGACCTGGACTGAGCAGACAGTTTTATTATTACACCAAGCTAACTAGATTTTCAACTGGGTGATTACTGCAAATAATTTGCTGGATTTTTGTTAATGTAATGTGCTCAAAAGTTCAATTCTGTCTTCTTCCCCAGTGGCAATCCATGGGATTTGGTTCTATGATAAGGAGGACTGTCAGCGCATCGCCCAGAGGATGAAGATGTAAGTAACTGTAATTGGATGATCTTCAAAACAAGATTTGGTTTGCTTAAAAATGACTAATGAGTTATGGACCAGCTGCCAAAGCTTGACAGAAGACTCTTTTATTCATGTGTGCAGTCTGACCCAGCAGGAGCAGGTCCTGGCTCAGTCCCAGGGTGGTTGGTTATCCCCAGGAGAAGTAAGAGCAGGGGGAGGGGGAAAAGGTGAAGCAAAGGGAGTGGACATCATCCAGATGTTAACCAAAGCCCGCACAGAGTATGATAAGGTATGTGCACACTGTAGGATTTTGAAGAGAATAAAACAATTAGAACAACACAGATTAAAATGCTGGGAATAGCTAAGCCCTAATAATCTTTGCATTTACATTTGTTCATTTAGACCTATAGGATGCAGGGAGTATTTTCTAGGATCCTCAGTTAGTCACTTATAGTAATCTACTTTTTTTGGCAATTTTTGTGATATAGTTTTTATGTATTTATTTACTTATTTTGTTAATTGTCTGTCCTTTGTCTATTTTCTCTGTGCACCTGTCTTAGGAAAAATCAACCTCAGAGCCAAAGGAGATTGGTGGCAGCAGTGTTCTTTATGGAAACCCCCACCTGATTAAACCAATACCCGTTAAACCAAACACTCAGGTAGAACACCCAGTTTAACCCTGTTAAAATCACATTTTTCATGTACAAAAGAGAGTTTGTAATGGTTTTCTTCCATTGTTGTGTATAAAACCCTGCTAGTGTTGTTTCTGTTTGTGCCTCTAACTCATCTTTCTTATTCTACTGTGCTTCTCTCATCCAGGACAATGAAGGTGCTGAGCCCAAGTCTCTTTCTTTGGCTACTCTGTTTGGCTCTCAGCAACGTTCAACTAAACCTGACTCTGACCCTTTTGCAAATGCTCCAGCACTGGGATCATCAGCGGGAAAAGTATCTCGCCCGCCTGTAGCTCGCACACTCACCTATGATGATACAGTGAACTCTGGCAGAAATGTGGCCTCTGATGGAGGAATCAAGGCTGTGGAAGATGGAGCAAATGTTGTTTCTGGCTTGTTGCAGAGTCCCTCAAGCGCTCACCAGCAGCAGCACTGCCCGGCCATCGCAAAGCTCATGCAGGGACAGAGAGGTGTCGGGACTGTGGGAGGGGTGCTTCAGACCGTGTCCGAGTCCCCCGAGAACCGGCTGTGTGACAACGGGGTGCCGCTGGAGCATCACCACCACCACCATCATCTTTACCACCATCAGCAACAACAACACCATCACCAGCATCAGCTTCATCCTGATCCAATCAGGAGACTTTTCCAAACCCAACCACCTCCTCTACCCACCACCTCTTTCTCCTCTGCAACCCCTAATTGTTGCTCCAACCCTTCCTCTCTACAGCAGAACCCTCATCTCTCCTCCCAGCCTGTAATGGTGAATTCTGTGTCACGCTCTCACCTTCAAGCACAACAAAGCCAGCAGCTGTTTATCAGCTTGTCCAATTCTCAACCTGAAATTAAGCAAAACAGCCAGACTGCTCCAGCTGCACAGGGAACAGGTGGGAAAATCTTTTGTGTTAAGTGTTCACAAACAAACAAGCTAACCCTGTACTGAATCAGTGTGCTACATACATTTTTATAATTACAATGCTAATAAACTATGGGAAGAATAACTTTTCTATAGTTTTAATGGGATTCTCCTTGCTTTACCAGGTTTGTTGTCATCTCAGGTGACCAGTAATCAAGTCATTCAACCTTCACAAGGTATAGTATTCAAGTTTTTTATTGTTTGCAGTCGCTAACTAGCAGGGTTTTAGTGTTGTGCACAAACTTAAGCCGATCGTTACTGAAGCTCTAACCAATTTTTCCAATAATTTGAAACTACATATAAACAGTAGTTAAATTAAGAAACTGCAGAGGAACTTTTTTTTTTCCCCAGTTACAAGACACATTATCTGTAGTAAGTTCCATTGCAGTGTTTACCCACAGGACTGGAGCTCATACATGTACATGCATGCACAATGCACGGAAATCCACACTTTTGGAAATGATTTACTGTAGAGTGCACTCACCAACCACTTCATTAGGTGCACCTGTTTAGCTGCTCATTAAAAGTAATTCTTGTTTTTGGTACCTTCGTGCTTTCTCGTCAGGATTGTCTCACGTGCCAGGTATGGTGTCACCTCAGGAGCTCCTCCAAAAGCTCCAGTTGGTCCAGCAGGAGCAGAGCCTGGCCTCTAGTGAGCCACCTCGGATCTGTCCAGGACTGGCTCCTCGATTCCTGGGGCCAGCCCAAAACCAGGGTGCATGCGTGATTTTAGGCACAATCCCAAACCCAACTGCAGCCACTGCAGGTCAGAAAGCTGCGCTGCAGTTACAGGTAAAGCCCAGTGTAAACAGTTAGTAGTTGATTTTATCAATTATATAAACAGAGCAAATGGCAAATGCTAGTTAAATTGGTGACTTGATAGCTGCAACAGTACATTGCCCCCTGTCTGTGCAGGTGATCTCGCCTCAGAGGATACCAGCCACTGTTGCCCCAAATCTGCTCCTTTCCCCGAGTATGTTCACTCAGACAAAGCCTAGCAGTGGGTTGTCTGCAGTTGGTCAGGAGAGCTCCCACACACCCTCAACTGTGCCCAGACCCCCTCTGCAGGAGGAGGTCAGAATCCTTTCCAGAAATCAGCTTCAAGCCACACTGCTGCATCTGATACAGGTGATTATTCCTTAAAGTTTGTGGTCTATTATGGCTTCACAACGGGGCTCGCTGTCCAGTTGTTGTGCTCACGTTGTAGCCAAATCAGTGCAGTTGTTTTGTTTGCAAAGAGAAAAACAGAGAATAAGCAAAAACAAACACACACACTTGAGGATTTTGTATGAAGTTGCCTGCTTGTGTATTTCAGAACGACAGCTCATTCCTGGACTCCATCTATGAAGCCTATGCCAGCCGCTTTGCTAAGGACTCCAGCAACAAGTATTGATGCAGCTTCACACCCTCGTTCTACACACGCACCCTTCCCGGAGGCTACTTCTTACACCTCATATGGATGCACCACTTCCTATTCCAAATCACACACACACGTACTTAAACACACACTCTGTACCTCCTCTGCACTCTATCGTTAGGAAGCCTGACTCTGTTTGCTCCAAGCCAAGTCTCTTGTTGCACAAAGCTATCACAAGTAACATCATGTTCAAAAAAAAATTGGTTTAGTCTGTTGAATACAGATTTTACCCTTGACCTCACCCTTTGAGTCTTTAGCAAAAACAAAACATGCTGCAAGCCTTCCAGTTTTCCAGGATGTTTCTGATACTCTTTCTTTTCCAGTAAGTGTAGCAATATTTCCTTTCAGTCAGTTGTCTCACACCAGCCAGCCTTTAACAAAAAAGTCTTCCTAGTCTAGAGCTAAAAGACATCTTCAGATATTATTTTAATCTCTTTTTATTTTACTTGGGCATAACAGGTTTGTGTATTTTACCACCAACAGGTTTTTAAATCTGTTATTACATTGTCGTGATGACTTTTATTCCTATCCTTTTTAACAGACACGAGCAGTGATAAGTGTCTACATTGTAATTTTAGTTAACTAACTGTTGTCAGCTGGTGCATATTGAAGTGGACGAGCAAAGCAAAATGTGAAGGAAAGAAAAGAGGGTTTTTTTGCAGCACTTTCTGAATATTATAATGTGTTTGAAGGAAAGGGAAAGGAAGGAAAACGTCAATGTCAGTCCAGCTTAAAAAGACAAGAAAATTACAGGAACCTGACAACCTGCACTACCTCACAGAGAACTAGTTTGGTGGTATACCTGTGTTTTAAATCAAGTGGCATAAAGGTGATTGGTTTACGTCGCATAGTAAGGAATTTGTGTTCGCTTTATGTAAAGAGATTTCAGAAAATTAAATATCACCTAAGCTGATAAACGGTTCTAAACAAATGAAGCCTAGAGTGGTCTATTAATATGATTTAATAATCTGAAGCTTAGAAAATTTGGTTAATTAAATCATCAACAGCAACATTGTTAATTGTTCAGGCTTGTTGTAGACCCCGGTGGAGATTGAACATAAAATTTAAAAGGTTTTATTGCATTTGCACAATACTGTTAAACTACTTTTGCCACGTAAAGTGATATTTCTCATTCAGTTGTTCCTCATTCAGCACTTAAATTGCCTACATTTTTTCAGAGTCAGGGTTTTTAGTTGGTGATTAACGTGCGTGTTAAACTCATAGCCAGCCTGGACAGTAGCTACCAGGCAGAAGCAGCAGCAAAAGCAGAGAATATCATTCAGGAAAAAAAAGAGGAAGATTTTATTCCCTATTTTTTTTACTCAAGAAGAAAATTGTACAAATAACCAGCATGTATTTAAAGGTATATCAGAATGTAAAGTTTAAGATTTTACAGCATATTGTCAGATGCTGTTTTAATTCAAAAGTCATCTGTACTGTTTCTGTAACCAGAATATTAAAATGTTTCTATGGGCTTTTTTTTTCTTTTTGGCTGGGATGTTTTCCCATTACATAAACTGGAATATATTTTTATTGGCTATTAAATGTTAAAAAAAAAAAAAACTGTCTGTTGTTGTTTTTTTGTTGTCCTCATATATTTGTTGGGCACAACCTGAAGTAATTTCAGTAAATTTACGCTCAGCAGCCACTACATTAGGTGCTCTAGTTTAACTGCTTAGTAATGTAAATATCTAAATAGCCAATCACAAGGTGGGAACTGAATGCATATTGCCATTTGGACATGGTCAAAAGGACTTTCTGAAGTTTAAATTGACCATGAGAATGAGGAAGAAAAGTTATTTAACGTACATTTATTACAACCAAGCAGGATCTAACTTTGATGGTGGCTCAGCTCACTTTTCTATTTCATTACAAAAAAAGATGAGGGCAGATTAAAGTTGCCACCTTTACAGCCTACACTACAAATTCAAATATAAACAACTATCTGACTGCACCATGAACCAATGTGTATAATAATTATAACCTCATAATACCCTGTTAGCAAATTTGTTTTATGTGAGATCATGCTTTAAACATAACCTCATCTCAAACTTTGTTCTAAATATGAGTTCACTGTACTCAAATGGGCTCCACAGTCACCAGATCTCAGTCCAATAGAGCACCTTTGTGATATGTTAAGGCACATCTGAAGGCAAAGGGCGCAAGCTTTGTACAAGCAAGGTGTACCTAGTGAAGTGTATGGAACAGACCAACCTCGATCATACAGCGTGAGTTTTTTTAGTAATAAATTGCTCCCTGTTTTTGACGGTTAACTAAAGACACAGTAAAATACAGTTTAATAAGGTTTCTGGCATCAGCGTAATTTTAACTGGAACGCTGGAACATTTGGTCGCACTTTCAGGGCTTATGTATAAATCACGTCCACATCAGCACAGGAAGTACCCGCTTAATGGATGTTGTGTTTGTGAAACTGCTCTTGCCTTCAAATGGCAATTTGATCATTTCATTATACATAAACTCAGTGTCCCAAACACTCAAGACAAAAACCTGTGCAGGTTTCACAATGCCATAAGCCGTGTACATAGATGAGAAGTAGATTTCTTGTATAGAAATGCAAATGTAAACAAAATCAGCCTGCAGATTTGGATCATGTGATATGGCTAAAATCACCAGAACTGGCACCGAGTCTGCTTTCACAAGTGCTATTTACTGTCAGGAACGTCAAACATCACTTTTTACACAGGCTCATTGCGCTCTCCCTCCCAGTAGATTAGTGTGGGAAAACTAGGCTTCCTCTCCTCTCCCTTCCTGCTTCCTCTCCTCAGCCAGCCTTGTCATGGATTCTACTTACCATTAACTTCAGTAGCGGCGTAGCGGATTCGTTTATCCAAAGCAGAGTTAAACTTTGATTCAAATAAAAGAGTTAATGGTGATCTTTGTGAATGTCAGGGTGGATGGATAATATTTTTAAGACTTTTTATGAGTACATTTTTATTAAGGGATGATGCCCATACATGCACACATATTCTTTTTTCTAAGACCCGGAGGTTCCAGACCATTGCTTTAGCTGATGGAGCTAAATGTAAGGGCTGACTATTAGCCCTGGCCTAGAGTAATCAATGACTTCTGGTGTGTGTGTGTGTGTGTGTGTGTGTGTGTGTGTGTGTGTGTGTGTGTGTGTGTGTGTGTGTGTGTGTGTGTGCCCTTGCCCAGAGAGGCGGAGTCTCTGATTTGTATAGGGACTCCAGATCACTTTTGTCAGTGCTGTATTCTCAAAAGGAAGATATTGTGCAGTGGTCTACTTTAAATTTCAAGAAAATATTCGTGTAATTCTTCTCACTTTCCTAGTCTCAGTCTTTCACTCTTCAAACACAGGCTGGGACAATAAGCCAACTCTGCAGGAGCACAGGTGAGTAATACTTTCTTTGGGGATATCTGCTCTAGTACCGTAGTGTTAGTAGAAGTGTGTTTAGCATGTAAATCATAAAGTAAGGATGCCAAGCTACATTTAAAATTGAGATTAGAAAAAAAAAGGAATTTTTTGATAGAAAAGTGCATTTTATAAGACCTTCAGATTCCTTTATTGTCATATGACATTTAAAACTGAGCCAGGAGCTAACTCGATTAGTTAACTAAAGAAGAACAAATGGTAGGTTCTCCAATAATAAAAGTCTCACTTAAATAATAAATATACACATGTTCTCTCTGATGTACACTTGTGTGCTGCCTAAATCCCTGCATTTCCGAACTGTGTGAACATGCAGTTAAATGCAGTTAGTTGGCCTCTGCACACCACCACAGTGGACTTTAAATCAAAAAGCAAGATATGACTGAAGTGCAGACTTCCAGATTTAATTCAAGGAATTTATCAAAAGTATTGCATAAGCTGTTTAGGAATTTCAGATGTTTTTAAGCCCCTCCCCCATTTTCAGATACTCATTATTCTGGTACAAGTGAATTGTGGATTCATCTGTCCAATTTCCTGAGCATGCTCACTTATAGGTTTTCTGGCAAAGACTAATTTAGCCTTCCTGTTCTCGAGTGTAACCAGTGATTTGCACCCTGTTGCAAACCACTCTATTTCTATTCATGAAGCCTTCTCTCGATTGTAGACTCCGATTGTAGACTGATGATACACCCACCTCCTCAAAAGTGTGTTCTCGACTAGGTTAGCTGTTGTCCGATCATCCCCTTTAGTTTCAGAGCTTAGACTTCATCCCTAGCATCAGTGATCTGGGTCAGCTTGGGAGTAGGAGTCCCACAGCTGTTGTGCACTACTGGTGTGCGTGCGTGGTTGTACATGGTACTTACATGCTTGCCTGATTGCCTCTGTGTGGTGGTGCATGTCGCTACTGTTTGTTATCAATTTGATCCCTTCCTGCGTCCACCGCAGCCATAATGCTTTATGTGCACTGCCAAATTGTTTTATAGCATTTTCATAATAGCAGGAGCAGATGTTTTACTGTCGCTCTCTCTCGTGGGTGTGTACAGTATAATATGCAAAGACATGAGAGTTTAATATCTGTGTATCGTAGCAGTATTTATCTCAAGCTATATGTTGGTGCATGTATGTAGTTAAATAAAGCTTAATGATACATTATGTTTTATTAGAAATACTGATTCATACTGAAAGACAGCATCCTGAGTGGACTTCTATGAAAAGTTGTAATACCACAAGTGCAGAAGGGTACTGTGTTTATGACCTGCCCGAATTATATACGCATACATGCACTGGCCTCTTTGTTACTATGATTGCTACTACTGCGCTGGATCCCTTTAGCTTTCAGAACTGCCCTATTCTTCAAAGAATAAATTCAAAAAGGTGTTGGAAACATTCCTCAGAGACTTGAGTTCTTATTGACATGATAAATTCAACTTCTCCCATTCCACCACAACCAAAAGATGCTCGAATGGATTGAGATCTGGTGGCTGTGGAGGAAATTTGAGTACAGTGAATTCATTATCATGTCAAGGAAATCAGTTTAAATACTTTAAGCTTTGCAACGTGGTGCGTTATCCTGCTGGAAGCAACAATCAGAAGATGGACACACTGTGGTCATAAATCAGCAGCAATACTCAGGTAGGCTGTGGTGTTTAAATGATGCTCATTTGGTACTAAAAAGCTCAAAATGTGCCAGGAAACTATCCCCAGCACTATTACACCAGCAGCAGCAGCATTAACCTTTATTACAAGGCAAGATGGATCCATGCTTTCTTGTTGTTTATAGCCCTACCATACAAATGTCACAGCTGAAATCCAAGACTTATCAGACCAGGCAACAGTTTTCTAATGTTCTGGTTTCCAGCTTTGGTGATCCCATGCAAACTGTAGCCTCAGTTTCCTGTTTTTAGCTGACAGGAGTGGCCCGCTGCTGCTGTAGACCATCTTCTTCAAGATTTGATGTGTCGCACATTCACAGATGCAATTCTGCATACAGCAAAGACTGATTATTTGAGTTACTATTGCCTTCCTGTCAGCTCTAAGTAGACTGTCCGTTTTCCACTGATGTCTTGCATCAACAAGACATTTTCGCCCTTATAGGTGCTGCTGCTCAATTCATATCTTCTCTTTTTCAGACTATTTTCTCTAAATCATAGAGATGGCTACATAAGCAAATCCCAGCAGATCAGCAGTTTTTTTTAAATACTCACTAACAACCATGTCACATTCAAAGTCACTTAAATCACCTTTATTCATTCTGATGCTCAGTTTGGACTTCAGCAGACCATCTTGACCATGTCTACATGCCTAAATTCACTGAGTTGCTGCCATTTGATTGACTTATTAGATATTTGCATTAAAGAACAGTTAAGTGTAGTCTGTAGCTGGCATGTTGTTGGTATGCATGTTGTTCCCCTGTTGTCTTTCTTTAAATTAATGTCCCTCTTGCATGAGTGTCCAAACACAAAGATAAGTGGTTGGTAGACTACCATATTTTTTATTATAGGTAATGGCATTGGATACTCCATACATAAAACATGTGATGACAAACTGAAACAAATTGTTATCAGTTTTATAGATCATACTCCATAGGCTTGTTTATAAATATGGGTAATGTGGCCAATCAAATTTTTACTGAGGCAGTAGTGTGTGCCGACAATAGACCTTTTTAAACTGCAGCAACTTAACAGGCCATTCAAGGGTGGCTGACAATGTACAGTGTGGGCCATTTATATGGATACACCATAATAAAATGGGAATGGTTGGTGATATTAAAGTTCTGTTTGTGGCACATTAGTATATGTGAGGGGGCAAACTCAAGACGGGTGGTGACCATGGTGGCCATTTAGAAGTCGGCCATCTTGGATACAACTTTTGTCCTAGCTTCATTCAGCAAGAGCCCACAGCGTAGCACTCGCCGCATGTCACTGGAGAGTGGCATTAGTCGAACATCCCTTCGGCGGATATTAGCTACTCACAAATGGCACCCTTACAAACTCCAGCTACTGCAGCATCTCAACGAGGATGACCCAGATCGGCCCACAGAATTTGCAGAATGGGCAAAACAAAAATTGGAACAGGACCCTCAGTTCACGCAGAAGATTTTGTTCAGTGACGAGGCAAACTTTTATGTGAATGGTGAAGTTAACAAACAAAATCACCGCTATTGGTCTGACACTAACCCACACTGGATGGATCCCTCCAAGACTGTTGGAACAACAAAAGTGATGGTTTCGTGTGGAATATGGGGTACAACGATAGTGGGTCCATTCTTCATCAATGGAAACCTCAAGGCCACTGGATATTTGAAATTGCTACATGATGATGTGTTTCCCTCTTTATGCACTGAAGCTGGCACATTCCCTGAGTTTTTCCAGCAAGATGGTGCACCACCACATTATGCGTGCCAGGTCCGAGCATTCCTAGATGAACAGTTGGAAAGTGGATTGGTCGTCGTGGGCCAGTTGAATGGCCCCCAAGGTCTCCCGATCTGACCCCCTTAGACTTTTATCTTTGGGGTCATCTGAAGGCAATTGTCTATGGTGTGAAGATATGAGATGTGCAACACCTGAAACTACGGATACTGGATACCTGTGCTGGCATTTCTCCTGCGGTGTTGCTATCAGTGTGCGAAGAGTGGGAGAAGAGGGTTGCATTGACAATCCAACACAATGGGCAGCACATTGAACATTTTATAAGTGGTCAGAAACTTGTAAATAACTCATGAAAGAATATAGTTACGTTGAAACCAAGCACACTATTGTTTTTCTTGTGACATTGCCAATAAGTTTGATGTGTCACATGGCCCTCTTCCTATTGAAAAAACTAAAGTTGTATCCAAGATGGCCGACTTCTAAATGGCCACCATGGTCACCACCCATCTTGAGGAGTTTGTCCCCTCACATATACTAATGTGCCACAAACAGGACTTTAATATCACCAACCATACCCATTTTATTACGGTGTATCCATATAAACGGCCCACCCTGTAGTTTGCACCAGGAAACCCTCTCCAGACTTCTTACTGGGCTGTTTTCTGGGGTCTGAAATCTCGTCAGTGGGGCCCAGTGCTTACTTATTAAACCTAGAAAAGCACACACAAGTAAGATTTTTAAACACCTACTGTAGTAGGTGTTTAAAAAAGCACCCTGAAAATCAAAAAAACAAAAAAAACAACAACATTCATATGAGGTACAGTATTATTTTCCGGTTTTTGCAGTGGTGTAAAAGTAAGTGATTTAAAATAATACTACCAATTTTTAAATGGATTATAGGATGAATGTGTGAATGAAAGTGTCTCTAACAGTCAAAAAAGAACTATGAGAGCATACTTGAAAAATGTGCCATATGGACATGGACAGAGCTGATGGATTCATTCTGCAATATTGTGAGTGCATGTGTGGACGTGTATATGTGAGACAATGAAAGTCCACTAGGTGTCTCAATGTGTTTGTATTATGATTGTGTCAGTTAAACGTGTTCTTTCCCCTCCTCTTCCTCTCAACATCCCCTTCTTGTGTCCCCCCTTACTTTGTTGAATTCTTATTACAGCCTCAATCCACTGTCCTTTTTGGTTAAAAATAATAATAATAATAATACAGAGGGAGATTAAGAGAAAGCATTGAAAAGACAAAACAGCAGGTGAGAGCCTGACAAGAAAGATTAAGAGAAAAAAACAGAGAAAAGCAACTAGAAAGAAAAGAAAGAGTAGAAAGACAGTGGGTCAAAGAGTGATACAGAGAAGATGAGGGCCAGAGAGAGAGAAAGATTGTGTTAGCGTGCTTGTATGGAGAGAGAGAGCAAGAGGCATGGAGTGGGAAAAGGAGGGAATGAGGGAGGAGGGGTTTAATCCTGCATGGATTATGGTATAAACTGGTGCTGGAGAGGAGGAAGAGAGATTCTGGAGAGAGAGGAAGTCCCACTATCCATCCGTGCATCCATTAGTCCATCTGTCTTACCCTCCACCCAGCAGCGTAGTCGTCTCCCCGTGCTTTTTGCTTTGCATTTTGGACCTGTGAAGACATGAGGTCAGCACAAGGGTCGGCAGAATAATTGGAAGTTGCAGCAGGGTTGGATTTGTTTTTGGAACCTGTGCATGTGCCTTACCTGGAAGAAACAAAATCACACTGCCCGATAATGGAAGTCGTGTGAAGACTGAAGTTTACTCCTATTTTTGTCGGATTGTGCTGATCTGAGAGAGCAAGCAAGAAAAACAGACGTCAATAATGGGGGGGACAGAAATCAGATTAAGAGCCTTGGAGAGGGAGGCGTAGAAAAATGGAGATGCTCTATTGTGATCCCATGTGCACAGAAGTGACCTTTGACACTGGAGACAAAAGCTTTCTAGTTTCTTTTGTATGCCGGGACATCCAGCTCAGCTGACATCGAATCATCATCATTCACACTTGCTATGTTTCAACTTTCTTCCTTGACCTACATACTTTTTGGTTCTTTTGTGAGCTCTGAAAATGTGGGTTTACTGAACTATTTTCTTAATTTTGTGTATTAATATTCCAGCTTTTAAATTGGGCATCAGATGGCATCTTTGTTTTCACTTGGAAAGAAGGTTTCACGTTGTTTCCACATGAGCCCAAAGTCAGTGTTAACTGTAAATGTTTTTAAGATGGCATATTTAACCTATAGTCACATGCCCATGCTTTTCTATTTTTTGCTATCCTTTCGGTTTGGACTTTCACAGATTCTCTAAATGTTACTATGGATCTTTACATATTTTAGCCTGCTTGGTGACAAAGCCAGCCTCTTTTTTCCCGTCTTGATGGGCTTAAGATTTGGACTATACATGACTGTCTTTCAGAAGGCTGTACACTGGACCTTGAGATTTTTTCTGAACAAATAATCTATCAGGCAAGTAGTCAAAAAGATCTTGAAAGCAAGTTCTTTGTTTTGCTCTTTAAGATGAGTTGGTGTTGTGCTACAAAGTGATGACCAATATTTTATAATGAAAATATGTGTCTGTGACCAAAATTCTGCCATAACTTACTGCACTTTACTTCAGTTTAATAAAGTTTAAATGCAGCTTTTGACTAAATGGGGTAGTTCATCCCAAAAATCATATACATGCAATTGTTTTGTAGCTAGAGACTGAGTATAACAGAACTTGGTGCCACTCACCTTATAGCACTTGAAGTGCCATTAAATGCATCTGGAAAACTCATCATTCATCACACATCAAACTCAATACAACCCCAAAACGTTTTTTAGCATTGTTAGCATTTTCAAATGCAGTGAAGGTCAACTGACTGGTGCACAGTTAATATTTACATCATGTCATGCCGTCCATGTGCTGTCAGGAACATGCGGCTTCTTTCTGCATCGTGACATGGTGCAAAGGGGTAATTTGGTGCAAAGAAAATAGTCTGTACATTTTAGCAATAAGTTCTAAACAAGCTTTTAAAATCAACTGTCTGCATCTGCTCGGGCCTAGCTAGCTAGCAACAAGGTAAACGTCCCTCCAGAGTTGGTAGATACCAAAATAGTGCTAAAAGAGAGAATTAAAGAGACTACTTTACCAGAAGCATGACTCAAGAGCAGCGGTGAGCAATTAATTTTCCCAAAGGGCCACATGAGGAATTGTGACTATTGTGGAGGGCTGCTCCAGTTAGATTATAACGAAAAATGAATACTGAGCCCTTTCAGGTGAACCCCCAAAGGAAGACACAAATCCCCTTGGAAGGGCATCCAATAACCAGTTTGCCAAATCAAACACACCTTCTGAGTACAGAATTGGTCCGGTCTCCTAAAACAGTCCCAGTTTCTCATGTGGCCCCTTGAGAAAATTAATTGAACCATTCCTGATCAAGACGTACATTAGTTTTACTGTGTTTGCAAGGTGATAACAGTTCAGTGATGTGCATGTGGTAGTTGGAATTTTTTGTATTATAGCTACAAGACTTTACAGAAGCAATAATACTCTGTGCTTTCGTGCAACTCCAACATACATGACTGGAATATAGTTCAATTAGCATGCACAAAAGAGTCAACAACCTAACTTGACAGAGAGTGATCTAGGTATAAATGATAAATGTTCATATAAAGATGTTATTACTGCCATAAACTAGCTAAGACACAGCCTGTAAGTGGTGCTGCAGAACCTGGCTGGCCTAATTCTGTTACTTTTAAATATTCCAAAGAAGGGAGGAAGTTAATGCTAATGGTCACCCTTTTTTCACAGTTAATGAGGTAGATGTCGGATAGAGAAGAGGCATTGTGTACCACCCTGTATGTGTAGATCTGTGCCAAGACTTCAGGTTTCTCTCTCTGTAGGTTTCTAAATTTCTAAATTCATGCTTTTTCACTGTTCTGATTTCCTCAATTTCTCTCCAGCGTACGGCAGCTGCAGGGATGAACTGCTGGAGTCTGGGAAAAGCTAGGAATGCCATTAAATTAGACAGAAGTGGGCCATACAGCGGGAGGCTGATGATGCTGATGTGGATTATCCTCTCCAGTTCACTGTGCCTCATGACTGATGGTCAAATGAAGATCTCACCAGAAACGTAAGTAAAACTGCGCTAGAAAAATAGACAGTTGACTGGTGTCTGGTGTTTGCATAAAGCTGCATTTATTCTGAAATTAATTTCATTTTTGCATTTGTTTTTGTTTACATATCCATATCATGGCTGTATCTTGAATCACAGTGGCACCCAGTGTGCTGCCATTCAGTGGCAAATATAGACACACAGCCTTTTTTTAAATCAGGTAATTTCTGTGTGCACACCCTGGCAGCTCTACGTGCAGTATGATCCTTCTTAAAGCCATATGTCAGATGGATGAGTCAATAGTGTTCCTTCTAGGTTGGCTGATTATTCTACATACATATGGACCATCTGGACACCTGTGGGGTACAGCGAACTGCCAAACTGTTCTCCTCTCTACAGCCACATTCAAATAATCTGACATATAAGTCTGACTAGAGATAAAGAGACATTTATTTAAAAAAAATAAAAATTACAATTTATTTTGTTAGAAAAGATTTTGTGTAGGAAAAGGCAGCATGGTGATCAAGTGGTTAGCGCTGTCAACGCACAGCAGTCACCTAGAGCCATGCTGGCAAACACCAATGCTCTGCTTATACAGATTGATGGAGTCCTGCTATGTTTGCATTTAATCATATGTACATATCACAAGGCTTGTTACTTCTACTGTAAAACTGCTTTTCAAACATGTACAATGATTGCCTTCCCATGAGAGGGATCGGTTTATATTGCGTAATGTGTTTTGCTTTCACAGAGTGTTGACTTTGTAAGACTGTGTACGATTACTGGTCAGTTTATCTCAGGTGGATATTTCTTTTTGGGACAAAATGCTGTGTTTGTTTATTCTCCAAAGGCAAGACGAAGCTCTTTCGCCTTAACGGTTTTCAACCGCCTTGCTGACGAAAGACAAGAACAGATCGATACAGTCCTGTCAGTCTGCAGTAGCCTTGTTTGTGTGTGAGCTGTGTGTTAGCAGAAGAATTTGTGTGCATGTGTGTGTGATTGTATATGTAAAAGTGATAAAAAATTGAATGGGTTGAGAGAGACTGAGAAGCACAGCACTTTGTTAGCATGGATGTTGTTAATGTTTGCATAACAGGCTTTACATACTTACATCTATCGACCAAAACCATAAGGCAATGTCTGCCTGTGCAGATTAGAGTTGTATTCAGTGCAGTGTATAAGATTTGTAGTTATACAGCTTAAAGAGTTTACTGTATGTGTTGTCAGCAGTCAGGCTGGTGACGGCAGATGAAGCTCTGGGGACACCAGAGTTCAACTGTCCAACATAGGTCACTAAGCCCCAAATGCCGCACTCTGCCTAGGGAAGAAATGGCAGCAGGTCCCTTATGGCTGTGAAAGTTAACAGTGTCACGACCGGAACATTTCAGGCCAAGAAGGTCAGATCTTTATCCTCTAAGGCTATGCAACCCTAATGCCAGTAGGAAACATTGCACCTTTCTGTGAGCTGTTACTAAAAACACGTCTTTGCTCTGGAATAAACAGCATAAGTGTACACATAGATCTTTTTCTTCTTTGGGGATAAAATCAAGTTTATCTATTGAAAAATTAAGTAAGTAAAATACTTTTACTGTTCATTGAAGTTGTTTCTGCAACCTGTTCTTGATCTGACTGGTACAGATACTGGTTCGAAAATTACAGTATAGCCATTTTAATAAGTTTAATTTTAAAATAAATCATTAAAAATGCACAAATTTCCTAACCCAGTGTCAGAGGAGATGATCTCCTGCTTCAATAATATCACAATATTGTTTTATGACACTGAAACCCAAAGTTCTTGATGCTGCCTTGAAACAGGAACAGGGATCGGCAAGATTATGATTAACCAGAATGGTAATACTAAACGAAATCTCTTGAAGAAGAATATTGACAGTACAGACGGCTTACACACTGTTGGCCCTCACATTTTAAAATGAACACGCTCAAATTTTGCAATGACAATATCAACAAGTCAACAAATGATAAGCCAGTTTTCAGTACCGATGCTGGCAAGACTGCCTGCAAACTAGCAGCGAGCTGACTGACTCCCCATAGGTTAAGCCATCTGTCACATCCTGTCTGCTCTCTAAACTCTATTATCTTACCTCATTGGCATTCACACTGAGGATTTGTAGAATTGCTGCATGTTAGTGAGCATAGAATAACCTCTTGACCCAGTACAATGTCTATTTTAAGTATCACCTTCAAATAATCTGCTTCACTCTGTCAGTAGTGAGTGTGCAGTAAGTGCTTAAATGTTTTGCTGTATACATTTCTGGTCATTTCCAGTGTTTTATAATGGGTTTATTAATTTGAGCTAGTAGCTGTGTCTTTACCTATATAAGGGTATCTACCTTCCATTGATAATGTATTTTGTCTGTTCAGGGTGCAGCAGTGGGCCGTGTCATTTGGCAAAGAGATAACTGCTTTGTCCGCCAGGTACTCTGGAGCTAAACTTCTGCAGAAGGTAAGAGGCAGTTCATCTATGAAGTTACATTTTTATTAACTATCAGCCAGGTGGGTGAGCCATTAATATTTACATTGCATTCGTCAGTATGGTAACACAGCTCATGTAAGGAGTTCAATAGGGGGGAAAAGCAGCTTCTATATGAAATGGCTCCTAGCAAGGTTTTTGGATTATCTTTTTTTCAGTAACCAGGTCTAAAACTGCACAGTAAGTCAAATTACCAGGACCACATGGCAAGCTAAAAACAAGCAAGTTATTGAAATAGACAGAAATTCCCATTCGGAGTTGGTGGAGACCAAAAACAGAGCAAAAAGGAGAGAATTACATTAGTCGGCTGACTGGTTCGGAATTTCTGGAAGGGAACATTCCAAGCCAAGTGGCCACTTGGGTGGTCTCAGATTCTCATCTCTGCTTTTCAAGGATAGTGTGGTTCTGTTGGATTCATTGGGTGATGGCCTCCAACTGACTTTGGAACGGTTTCGCGGCCAAGTGTGAATCGGTCAGAATGAGAATCAGCACCTCCAAATATAAGGCCATGGTTCTCAGCCGGAAAAAGTTGGAGTGCCCACTCTGGGTCAGGGACGAGTTCTTGCTCCAAGTGGATGAGTTTAAGTATCTCAGGGTCTTGTTCACGAGTGATGGGAGAAGGGAGCGGGAGATCGACAGACGGATTGGTGCTGCGGCTAAAGAGAGAGCTGAGTATAAAAGTGAAGCTCTCAATTTACCTCTCAAACTATGTCCCTACCCTCACCTATGGTCACGAGCTGTGGGGAGTGACCGAAAGAACGAGATTGCGGATACAAGTGGCAGAAATGGGCTTCCTCCGAAGGGTGGCTGACCTCACCCTTAGAGATAGAGTCAGAAGTTTGGCCATCCGGGAGGGGCTCAGAGTAGAGCCACTGGTCCTTCACATCGAAAGGAGTCAATTGAGGTGGTTCGGGCATCTGACAAGGATGCCTCCTGGGTGAGGTTCTCTGGGCATGTCCCACCAGGAGGATTCCCTGGGGCAGACCCAGGACATGCTGGAGAGATTATATCTCTCGGCTGGCCTGGGAACGCCTTGGTGTTTCCCCGGACAAGGTGGATTAGGTGGCTGGGGAGGGGAGGTCTGGGCTTCTCTGCTTGGGCTACTGCCCCCACGACCTGGCCCCGGATAAGCGGAAGAAGATGGGTGGATGGATGGATGGAACATTCCTGCTGAGTGTTATGTATTTTCTTGCCCTTTTGAGCATGCCAAGTGAAGTGCCATTTGATTCCATTATATTCAAAATAGGACAGAAATCTCTACAACAGGCTCACCAAAATGGGGCTATTCACAACAAAACAAGCAGGACTTGATTTTATTGGGGGTGAACTGTCCATTTAATATAAAATACATTTATAAATAGATGTTGTCAGATATCAACAAATTATTACTCATACAGTACATACTAGCCCAAGACATCATGCCCAAGTACATGTTACAAGACATAGTATGCTTCACTAATTTCCCATTTCAGACAGGCAAATGATTATTTTTAGGCTATATTTAATGATGGTTATGGTATGGTATGGTTAACATGCCTTTATTGATGATTAGTCACGCAAAAGTATACAGAGAGAAACATACAGGGAAGGTTATTTGGGGCTGAGCTCTCCCTCTACCTGCACCTCTTATTGTATTACCAGCTACACAAATATTTAAAACTAAAGTTGGAACTGGAAGCTGGGAATGGACAAAGAAATCTTACAAAAAATACAACATTATGCTGCAAAACTGAAAGGGGCAGAGTGTGAATTCGTCATTTCTCCCCCTTCTGTGCATTACATCAGCCAATAAGAACACGGCAGACTGACATACATTTGCTGTACAACATCTGCGCATGGCCTAGAGAGCAATCTGATGACACATTTAATTCAAATACAATTCAGGCATGCCTTTTAGTAATTAGCACGTGTGAGCTTGCACTGCATGCCACCCTGTAGTATCGCTAGCAGGTCCATTCACCATCTGCTATGCAGGCTCACAAAGTGTGTGTTAACAACGTTAACCAAACAAGCTGTACAAATAACCAATCCTTACTGATTTAGCTGTTATAAACAGTTTTCTACACTGTCCAACCTCACAGCTTGTAAGATATCAACCTGATCAAAAACAGAAAGCATTGTGGTGCTTGTAAGTGCTTCAGTTATCGCACGAGCAACACTTGCTGTAGTAACTGTATCCAAAACAGCCCTATTAATTTGCTGTATCTTTCCTATCTGCAAAATGTCTTTTTATTCAGCCAGTGGTGTGTAATAACAGCCAGCGCTTTAGTCTTATCCTTGCACCAAGGAGCCATAAATCATCCACCTCTGCCTAATCGATAGACTTCTTGTTATAAGTGGAACACTTAGTGATTCTGTCTTCTTGCCTGAGTAAACTGGGTAGGATATTGAGTGTTTGGGGTTCTGTTTGACAGTTATAAACATGTTGGAGCTACAAAGAGGGCATTTCCCCCCAAACAAACCTGCAAAAGATCCGTATATTGTGAGTTTTGCTCATTTTACATCTGTTATTTATCCATATGAATATCTAACTTATCTTAGTTATTAGATGGATGTTGCACTGTTGCATGGGACACATGGCTTATCGAATCTATTTCCTGAGCAAATTTGATAATAATTGTAATATATTGTAATTAATGGTAATCATCTTTATAAAGGCAACAGAAAAATACAAAACAAACAAGACGGATAAATGTCATTACATTATTTTTAGTGCAGGAAATTAACCTTTCAGTCCTCATGCAGTAACAGTATGGGATCCCTTAAATTGCATTTATCCAGCTGCTGTGATTCTACTGTGAACAAATACTATGAGTATTATTTGGCCGACTGGTTGTTGGACTAGAAAAAAAGAAAACATAAATATGTTTAAAAATGTATTCTGTTTTTTGGTGATCATTTTGAATGCCACTGCTATAATATGTCAGGATTAAGACTCGTTTTTATGTCTGCCTATTCTGAATTATAAATCTTTGAAAACATTATCATCACTTTGTACAAAATAGTGAGGGATGGAGGGAGAGGATGAAGTCAGGACACCTGTAAATGCCTGGTGTGAAGGTTTGTGTATCAGGATTGTTGCCTGTACAGTTGATCTCTGTTTTCAGAGGGGACTGTTTGGTTTCGTGTGTTGTTGAAAATGTAGAAATCGTTTATAATTGTGTTTTGTTGTCTTAAAACAGTCTTGCAAAGGCTGGCACAGTGTTTTACATTTTTTTTAAACAAATCTTTCTTTTTAAATTGAATTGTGTGTGTGTTTTAAAGAAATACAAGGATATTGAAGGTACAGTGAAGATAGAGGAGGTGAATGGAGACGAACTGGTGAAAAGGTTTGCGGAAGAAATGGAAGAGATGCTTGGGAGGAAGATGAAAGCTGTTAAGGTAATAATTATGCATGCAGAGTAAAAAAAAACCTTTAATGCCAATCAAATGGGCAATCATCAAATCAAACACTGATACAGAAAAAGAAAATCGGTAATGCTTTGACTTTTATCACAGAGATTAGCAGAAGCAGCAGAGGATGCAGATCTGGACCATGAGTACAATGAAACACTCGAGGTAAGGGTGACATATCTGCTTATAAGTTTTTCATTTGTCAGCTTATACAGGATAAGAGTCCCATTGCTAGTAGAAAGCTCAGACACTCTATGTAAAAATGTATGTCCACACCATGAGACCTATTGCTTTGTAACTCAAATTTTGCCATTTTTGTTGTTTGCTAGTTTTTTTTTTTAATGAATTGAATATGTGATTTGGATAAAAGGGCAGTGTGAGCAACTTGCGAGCTAATGCTAATGCTGGCTGAGTAGCTAGCTTGGTTAGGCCTTAGTTACCCTGTCATCGAGACTGGCTGGTGAGTCCCTGGCAACACTCTAGGAAAAATATATATTCTCCAATTCATTGTCCAATGGTTGGCTAAGTGAAATTGTTTTCAAAGAGGTATAGGGAACTACACTAAGGGCAGTAGATTGCTACAGTTGCCCAAAGTTTGCAAGGAAGAAAGTGACTCAACAATTAGTCACTGAGCAGTTGTGAAGCTGTGAAAGTTTTGACCCAAGCCGCAAACAGAGACAGATTACCTTAAAAAGTTTTGCCTCTTGTAACAACTGAAGGCAAAGCTTTTACTTTGAAGGCAAACATTCTTCATTTCCATTTGCGTTGCAGTTTTTTGCCAAGTTTCACTACTGCTCTGTGTTTAGCTGCTGAGTGTCAGAAGACAAGTTGGGGGCTTTCATGCAAACTATTGGTAACTGCAACAATCTGCTAGTGACCAAAGCAATCACAAGAAGGTTTCACAGATTTCACAGTGATAGCCAGCAACCTCCAGTAACCGCACACCAAGCAGCTAAGATTTAAACGTTTTTTTCTCTACCTTATATTTCACTGCGAGAACAAATAGGATGCTAAATTAGGCTAGCAAAAAACAAGCTCAGAAGCGCATTTTACCAGAGAAATCAAATGCCCAACTCCTCGCCACCAAACGGCAAACACAAAGCGGCCCCACACTTGTCACTCAAAACCTCTGCACACCTGATAATGCATGACCATAAACCCAAATATAATTTGGCAGTGTTTTAATCACCAGTACAGTAGCTGCAAAAAGAGAAATGACCTGACGTCAGGCATTTTAATATAGGACTCTTTGTTAACTAACCACAAACTGTATATTAAAGATGGATAGCTACTGTGAAGCCTCAAGAGTGGAGCGAGCTTCAATTTGTCTTTTAATGATCCAGTTTGTGAGCTGATTTTCAGCCCTTTTGAAAAAAAAAATCCACAGACTTATAACTGAATTATAACCAACTGTTTGTTCTTATTGGTTACTCATGTTAGTATATATGTACAGCCATCAACTTTCACTTTTTTCTGTAGTTTGACTATTATAACTCCATGTTGATCAACACTGTGGATGAAGATGGGAATCCAGTCCCACTGGGTGGAGAATTCACTTTGGAGGAAAACGAACATTTTAATAAACTGCCAGTCAACATACAGCAAAGTAACATACAAGTTCCCACAAATGTCTACAACAGAGGTAACACAACCATAAAGCCTTAAATATAATTGCAAATGCTGCATAATACACCAGATTGGCAGTAGAATATATTACCTCTCTCTGTTTTGTAGATCCTGATATTCTCAATGGAGTCTACATGTCTGAGGCTCTGAATGATGTTTTCGCTGATAACTTCCAGGAGGATCCAACTCTCACCTGGCAGTACTTTGGCAGTTCTACGGGCTTTTTCAGGCTATATCCAGGTACGTCTGAGTCACCTACACTTGGGCCAGCAAATGTGCGTCCCAGAATTGTAGCACAGTGTGTTAATTGATGGTACCCTTGGCTGCACTTTTCTCCTGTGACGATGCAGTGTTAAAACAACATGAACAGCACTGTAGATAAACATTCAGCTACATAAGCCAAACAGTGTACTGTACTTACACAGCAACTGACAGCGCAAGAAACAGTCAAACATGATGAGTCAGTCTCGGTGAGAGTCTGGCTGCTAATAAATTCTCTGTGTACATGTCTATCTGAGTGCGTGCGTGTGTGTTTGTGAGAGAGAGCAAGGGTAATTAACAGAAGATATGTGACAGCTTGTTTTACTCACCCTCTGCGTCACCCATCACAGCCTTGTTTGACAGTTTGTCATCACACAATGCTACCACAGCATTCATTTTGACATCAGTTGGTCATCCGTCCAACCAAAAAATCATCCAAGCAGGAGTTTGTCCTCTGACCATCATCTGCACTCTCTCTGTTTTCTTTCAGGCATCCAATGGACTCCAGATGAAAACGGTGTCGTCACATTTGATTGCAGAAACAGAAACTGGTATGGCGATACTGCCCTGTCCTTCCCCATTGATGCCTTTTGATTATCTTTAGCCCTCTCAAAATGAAGCTCCAAACCCCACTCACAGATCTGATCACTCCCAGTCAACAGTTACTATGCACCATTAGGCAGTCTAGTATGGTTCACCCATACTTTCCAGGTGTGTTTGACTGTCTCAAGAATTCTTATCATCAGAATGGGAAAGAAGGATGATTCAAGTGTCTCTGAATTTGATATGGTTGTTGATACTAGAGGAGGTGTTGAGTGTTTGGGAAATGGAGCAAGAATTATCAAGTGAATGGCAGAGGTTAGAAGAGAATGGCCAGACTGCTTTGAGCTGAGAGGAAGGCAAGAGTAACTCAAATAACCACTTGTTGTAATCAAGGTATGCAGAAGAGCATCTCTGAAGACACAACCCATTGAACCTTGAAACAGATGAGCACATCGGGTGCCACGTTTGTCAGCTAAGAACAGGAAACTAAAAAGTATTTATTAGTTAAAGGGGATTTGCACCATGAATGTGCAGACAACAAATCTGTAACAACTATGTGATGCCATCATGTCAATATGGAGCAAAATCTCTGAGGAATATTTCCTGGATCTTGTTGAATCTATACCACAAAATTAAGGAAGTTCTGAAAAAGGGGGTCTAACTTTGTGCTAGTGATGTGTGACTAATGAAGTGCGGTGAGTGTACACGACAGTGCAATATGCACTGTTGCACTGAAGTAGTTAACTAGAATTCAGCCATCATTAATTTAGTGTTTATGCTTATTTCCTTGCTGCTGAAACATGTGACATTTTATTTGCTGTAAAGAGATCTATCACAAAGACAAAGGACTGTTTAGATTGTGGGAACTCTGTCTGGTTTCCAGACATAAATACAGTTGTCCTGGGAAGCAGAGATCAAGGAAACAGACAGAGTAAATCTGGAAAGTTGCCAATCACACCTGCTGCTTGAGGGGAAATCTCATTTATGTTAATTAGCTTGGAAAAATCGGGGGATGGTAATAAAGAGATGAAGGGACCAAACAGACGGACAGAGGAACATATAAAAGGATAAACACTGTCTGCTCCTCCTAGCTGCTGGACTAGCAGTACATAACACCCAATCTGGTCATACTTGGTGTGAAATGTAGGTTGTAGTGCATCTTATACCTACTTCTTCTTTCTCTCTATGTCCTTTTAGGTATATACAAGCAGCCACATCTCCTAAAGATGTAGTAATCGTCGTGGATGTCAGTGGCAGCATGAAGGGACTCAGACTGACAATAGCCAAGCACACCATTAATACAATCCTGGACACCCTGGGAGAAAATGACTTTGTTAACATCATAGCTGTAAGTATATGCGCAAACAGTCATACAAAAGACAAATGCAATGAGCATTTGTCTAAGTCTGGATGAGCGTGACATAGAGATTAAAGCCCAAACACACAAATGCACTGGAACTAATGCACAGGTCAACATGGAGGTACATATGCACACACACATGCAAACAGATACAAATTTAAAATTTGGTTCATGCCAGGCATAAATTTTCAGTAACATGAAAGCTTCTAAATTTGTTTTCTTTTTAGGTTTTTGGGGGGGATTTTGGCTGTGTGTAACCCTACAACTACAAATCTGTGTAATAAGCATGGTTTATCCTGGTATTACTGCGTGTGTAATCATACGCCTCCTGCAAATCCCCTGCTTTTAAGCTGCATTTTTACCAGAATTTAAAGCTACACGCCTTTCAGCCGAGTGACTGTGCAGCAAAACAATACAAAACAAAAAAACAGTACTTCTTCATATCTAAACTCTGTAGTTTAAAAAATGGTTTAGTTAATTATTTTTATGAGGTCTATTCAAAATGAAACTTAGCTTTGACTTTGATAGAACTGGTCTGGAACACATTAAAATCATACTCCATATTAGTCCAACAACTTCAATATTGTTACATTATGAACAGTCAATATTTAAAGATGGTTGGTTGGAGAGATTAAGTGTAATCTAATTACTTTGTGACGTTCAGGGTGATTGACTGCAGGTCGTAAAACTGCACTAACAACTGTTTGTCCCCTGCTGCAAATGTTAATCATGTTGACTCTTCATTAGCTGCTCAGTCACCATATTGGTTTATGTGAATTGGTTTCTGTCTCCAGTACAGTGACTATGTTCGCTACGTGGAGCCCTGCTTCCGGGGCACGCTAGTACAGGCTGATCTGGATAACCGAGAGGTAAGACACACAAGCAGCTCTTGACAAATGGCACATGCGTTCATGCTCATGGCTGATTAAGTGAATTAACCTCTTGGAACTTAATAATTCCAAGTTATCTTGCTAATACCCTGAAGACAAAGCTTATGCCATAATCACATCACAGTTAAAGCAACCTGCCCTCTAAAGGATTTAACCAGTAAAACCCTAGAGAGCGTATGTGACTTCGGCCTCTGCCAACATATTAAGAATATCAATATTCTTCCCAATTTCCCTTCTTTTCTCCTCTCTTGAATTATTTCCATGTCTAACACCAATAATGTCATTGTTTTATTTTTCTTCTCATCCCTTTGTCCTCCCTTTTTTTTTCTAACTTCCCAACACCTGCTCAGTCTGCTCAGTCTCAGTGTGTGTGTGTTTATTTGTTGTAAGTATGCCCTACTTTCACTCCCCTCCACATCATGGCAGTTTGGGTGAGGTCGCCGGCTGCTGACAATTTTAAGTTGGTCACATGACCTGTCAGCAAGGGATCTGATTGGGTGAATACATAGGATATTCTGTAGCAGAATGGGCTTACAGATGTTGGCTGACACACTTGCACAAGAGGGAATGCACATGTAGAGGAAGACAATCATCAGTTTTGCAGTTGTTATACAAGAGTTCCAATATTCCTACATAACCATTCACTTTTAGTCCTACTGAAAGTCACACTGGGTCACTTTTTCAGTCTTGTTCAGCTTTCATTACTGGGAAGATTACTTAACACAAACCTGCAAGCCAACCATGTTAAAGATGCAGTATGCAACATGCCCCAGTGACACAGTACAAATGCACATAAGCAAACAGTCTCATTTGTCAGAATAGCACAGAGCAGATATGTGCGATTAAATGCAATTTGCAATATTTTTGTTTTGTTAATAATACTTCACAACAATTTCAGTTATTTCGAGCATGTTTCCAATTCAATCCAAACCAATTTTATTTATAAAGCACTTTAAAATACCCAGTACAGGACCAAAGTGCTGTACAGAAAATAAGTTAAAAACAATAGAATAAAATAAATAAATAAAACACATAATACATAAAAATTAGAACAGCCCTATATTAGCAAAACAAGATAAAACAGCATAGAATCAACTAAAATAAAACTAAAAAAAAAAATAAAAACCAATATCTCACATGGTGTCAAAGGCCAGGGTAAAGAGGTGATTTAAAAACAGGTAGAGAAGAAGCCTGTCTGATCTCTTAAAGTAGATCGTTCCACAGTTTTGAGTCACTTTTTTTACTAAATGTCTATATTTAAATATAATTTACAGCACATAAAATCAGTTTCACTACGCTTGCAATTATTCTTATTGTTCTAATTATTTACTATTCACATGCACAGACACAAGAGCTCCTCTTACGTGCTATTAATAGCTGCAGCCGTGTCCAGTGGTTGTGCATGTAGATGTTTGATCTGTGGTTGTATGTGGCTTTGCCAATGCTTTGTATTTCAACCCTCTCTTGCACAGAGACAATAGCAGTTAGCAGCAGTTTTTGTTCATACTAAAAGTATTCTGTTCAAATACTTTTAGTATTTGACACCAAAGAAAACACATTTCCTTTTCAGTTTTGTCATGGTGTTTCACATTAAAATTTCACTTCTTCTTAAAACTGCATTTTCATATACAAGTGACTAGTTAGAGAAGTGTTTATATCCATCCTTGAGCTATGCAAGATGCAACATTTTACAGGGTTTGTCTTTTATAAAAGAAGTTCATGCACACTTACAGCTTTCTAAAACTGAGTAAAACCCTTTTACATGGTCATTCCTCCTCCTCATATGTGCATGTGAATCTGTCTTTGTTTGTGTGTTGATTAATCTTGATTACCTTCTGGTGTTGCAGTAGCTTTGGTGTTAGTGGTCAGTGTGCCAGGAAGCTGGGGATAATCTCTCTACTGCGCTCTCTTCTCTATGTCTCCCTCACTCTCTTTTTTCTGTTGTGACTAATTCGGCTGCGTTTGCCCGAAGGGAAGCGCATTGGCTCACTGACAGTGTCTGTGTGTTTACTTTTCTGGGTCTCGCTCCAGCATTTCAAGCTTTTGGTGGAACAGCTTCATGTGAAAGGAGAGGGCAAAGTAAAAAAAGCAATGAAGGAGTCTTTCAGGATTCTCAATGAGGTTTGTCTTTCCTTGCCACAATCATAGCAACTGCTACCCCTTGGCCGTAATAATAGCGAAGCAAAGTTATTTAGGAATTCCTACCTCCACAATACACAGAGCTTGAGTGCAGATTTTTAAAACTGATTAAACTGGATGTGCATATTTATGTGTTTAGGCTACTGCACTGGGGCAGGGCAGCCTGTGTAACCAGGCAATCATGCTGATAACAGACGGAGCCATGGAGGACTTCCAAGATGTTTTTCAAGAGTTTAACTGGCCAGAACGACGGGTATTATAAAGACCAGCACAGACAAATATCATCCTTTAAAAGCTGTAGTAGCTGAGTATTAAATTAGCGTGGCTTATCACGCCGTACTACATATAGCACTTGACTTTCTCTCCAGGTTCGAGTGTTCACCTATCTGATTGGACGGGAGATGACGTTTGCTGAAAATGTCAAATGGATTGCCTGCAACAACAAGGGTAAAGCCCAGTGTCTTTAAATTTGATGGCTTTGTTTGTGTTGTCACATTTGTTTGTACTGACAAATCCTTCATAATCATTACAGGAAGACAGCAACAGTAATAAATTGAAGATTAACGAATATTTTTTTGTAAAAAAGAATAATTTTCTGAATCTTACGAAACCCCTGGTGCTCCCAAAAGAGGTGTGCTGGCCCTGTGGTGATTCCAGGTGGCACTATGAGGAACTAAGTATCAGGTGCTGCCCTCTTGTGAATTACAAGGCATCATGCAGCAGCTTAGGAAATAATCACATTAGCTCCTTCTAGCATATTAAAATCCATGGCTAAATAACTGATAATCAGCACAGATACACTGCAAACATATCCCTGGCCAAAAATGTCATAACTGTGTCTCTATAACAGGTGCAATCCATTTTGTTGCATAAACTGATAGTTGCTTCTACTAGCAGGCAGATATCTGTCAAACAGATATTTTGTTGCTGTTTTCTTGCAAACAGCTTCTGCTTAAACCTTCTGGATGCAGTTTCAGTTTGCTTAATAGTGTTTGCACCAGCGCTCTTGGGAGATGTTACCAAGGGGAAATATGTTGCACGTATTCACTTGGCAGAGCTTCAGTAGCCTGTTGTCGCTGAGCAGCTTCACTGCAGGTATCCCACTGACGTCACTGTCTCCCACTTGTAGAAATGCCACAAACCTTAGACTAAGCCAAGTTTTAAAGAACGTCAAAAACATATTTGTATCAGTCGGAGATTCAAGCTGGGATATTTGTTTCATGTTTTGGAATACAGGGTGTTCTGATGTCTGATAAATGAGTTTCTTCTTCTAAATTTAATACCCAAAGGCAGAAACCTGAGTTAAAAATAATAGGTGAACAATTTATTTTCCAAAAACTAAAAAAGAAAACGCTTCTCAGTTTTCCATCTGAGTAGTTTATGATACGAGTTACAATACATGTGTGTCTTTTCTGTGTCTTCTGCAGGTTATTACACACATGTCTCAACACTGGCTGATGTCCAGGAAAACGTTATGGAGTACCTCCATGTTCTGAGCCGGCCAATGGTCATCAACCACGATCATGACATCATTTGGACTGAGGCCTATATGGACAGTGTGGTCAGTCTGCTTGTCTTATTATTGTTGTTTAATATTATTATTTTTGTCAAAATTTAATAAATGAACTGGTTTTTATCTTTGTTTAATATTTTTTGATGATCTGAAACATGTGAGTGTAGCAAATATGCAAAAACGAAATATATAAAGAGAAATGAGGAAGGAAGCAAATATATTCACATATTCACTTAATTCTGAATATTTAGACTATGGTCATTATAAAGAATGCAGATGTAAAGCACCACCTCCCTGGCACATTTATTACATGTATTTAATATTAAACATTTTTTTTCTTATGAATTTATGTTTTCCTCCCTTTCATTTGGCCACAGAAATATTACATTGTAATTTGACAATCTTACTGGAGGTGTTATTCTTTAGCCATTCATGTGTGCTTTTCCCCCCATTTACCATTAACTTCAGTTGCCAAGTACAAAAAAGGTAATTGTATGTGGAGCTAGCTTTAGAGCTTTAGCTAGAAAAAGAAAATAAAGTGTAGCATTTGTAACGACATGCTTAGGTTTTGTTTAGTTAGTGGTTGTCAGTTTATAGTCACCTCTAGTAGTTTCTTGGAGCTCCAGTAGCTTTTGCTAAAGCTAAAGTTAGCTCATCCTCGAGATACCAGCTGGTCTAATGTTGTAAGTCTTGGTTTTTCACTTGAAACCACATTTCAAGTGGTTTTTCAAAATGCTTTATTATAAATTCATTTAATCAGTTTGAAATGTAATCTAAAGTGGAAAGTTTAAACTTTTTTTTTAACTATACAAGCCGGTACTAGCTTTTTCAAGAGTTAGCTTGTAATTTAACAAGCTAACTCTTAAAAAAGCTAGTATCTCCAAATCACTTATTTTTTCAAACTCTGTAAACAAACCTGGATTTGTTTTTGGTTTTTTTTTTTTTATTAATTAATTAATTTTTTGTCCACAGGCTAACTAATTTATCTGAAAGTGTGTTTATTGTATCACAGCTGTTCAACACTCAGGCACAAAGCCTGCTCCTGATGACCTCAGTAGCCATGCCTGTGTTCAGCAAGAAGAGAGAGACTGTAAGTAGTTTTTTACAACTTTGACCTCACATTGTGTCTTTGTGTTGATAATGGTAAATTAAATTGAAATGAAATTGTGATAGATCATAACAAAAGTGGGAGTTTATATTCATAAATCGGTATAAGAAATAGGGTTAAAACCGAAGGAACCAGCCTTGATCTGCTAAGAAACAGGCTGCCTTAAATTTGGAAGCCTTGTTTGATTCAGTATTAACTTTTAAACCACAGATCAAAAAAGTCCTTTCTTCAGATCAGAGCTGGCTGCAAAATAAAACCACTGCTCTAACAGTGTGACCTGGAAAACAAAGATTAACAAAAAGTCACTCACTTATCTCCAGCTAGTTCACAATACTCCATCGAGGCTTCATGCTGTTATCATCTCAGATTTTATTTGAGCTTATTGTTTATATTTCGTTTCAGAGTGAGCGCTATTTAATGTGATTTTGATATATTTAAAATTCTAAAATGATATTTTTACCTCATAAAGTTATCGCACGGGATTCTACTGGGAGTAGTAGGAACTGATGTTGCCTTGAGAGAACTGATGAGAGTAGCTACAAGATACAAGGTAAACCAGAAAGTAACACACCCTGTAACATATATGCTGTACTTCAGTACTGTCAGCAGTTTGCTTCCTTATGGCTGTCTGCTTATGGTCTTTTTATAGCTGGGTGTTCATGGCTACGCCTACCTCATCACGAATAATGGGTACATCTTGTCTCATCCTGACCTGCGACCTCTGGTACGAGGATTTTTTTGTTGGTATTAGATAATGGATTATGAGTACATGCCTCTTATTTTAAAAGCATACTCTTTTGTCTGTGTGCCTGTGCTTGTGTATGGCAGTATAAAGAGGGTAAGAAGCTAAAGCCTAAACCCAACTACAACAGTGTGGATCTGTCAGAAGTGGAATGGGAAGACAGCGAAGAAAAAGTGGGTAACATAAACTTACACGCATTTTTGACCCTTTAATTTCACTTATTTTCTTTGACTTATAGTTTAAGGTGCTGATATAGCTTAAATTTTTTTTTAGCTGAGGACCGCCATGGTTAAAGGAGAAACCGGAAACTTGTCTTTAGATGTGAAAACTTCAGTCGATAAAGGAGTGAGTAATTTTGTTCTTCAGGAATCTGTTGACGTAAAAGGAGACTTAATGACTATTATATCAGTTATTTCCCCTTTTTGTCCCGTGTACCTCTTTTTTCAATAGAAAAGCTGCCTTTTTGTGCTCACTGTGGTGTTTATGAAGCCTGTTTTTCTTACAGAGAAGAGTGATGTTCCTGAAGAATGATTACTACTATACTGTCATCAATGAGACACCATTCAGGTTTGTCCAGTTTCTTTAAACTTTACTAAATTCCTTAAATTCTCCAGTAAAACAAAGCAAAACATATAAACAAAACAAGTCTCCTTCTTACATTTTCTATATTGCCTCCTTAAAGTTTCCCACATACTGTAACGGTCTTGGCCTTCTCTGTGTTGACAGTCTGGGTATAGTGTTGAGTCAAGGATATGGACAGTATATCTTCATAGGAAATGTCTCTGTTGAGGAGGGTAAGTGTCCAATCTCTGTATATCTGCGTTTGTGTCTGGGTTTCATACACCCTGGCTTATGTCTTGACTTCTCTTCTTACGCAGGTCTTCACGACTTATTGGCTCCTGATCTGACCATAGCCAACGAGTGGTGAGTTTAACTTGCAGTGTAACAGGTTGTGAGATAGGTCGTGTTTCCCATTTTTCTACAGGGTGGTTTATCCGGTGTTCTGACAAACCGTCCTACTTTGGGAAGTTGTCCTACCCATAGGTTAATTTGACGGTGACTTCTGACAAACCCGAACACCGTCTATGTTGCACATAAAGTCAGAGTTTTCAGTGTAATTAAGGTGCTTCCTTTTTACCCTAACTTAAGATGAACACATAACCTGGTCTGGAGAAGGTTTTGGTTTTGAAATCGTTTGGTAACGCCACATTTTCATTAGACAGCTTTTATAGTAAAGTGCTGTCTAGATTATCTGATGTACTATTATTTTTTTTATAAATAGAGCTTATTCGGTCAGAGCTCATAAACTACATCAAATGAAGCTGTAAAGTTACAGCAGTGCAAACTGTATGTGTGGCATTGTCACTGGAATTTTCTTACATTCAGCATAAAATATTGATGCAGAAAATAAATGTTTTGTGTATAAATGTTGATCCTAATCTGCTGCTAAGTCTCTTTTACACTGCTGGAATTGCAGCTGCTTGAACCCAAATTAGAAGATTGATGGGTCACATTTGTAGGCTATATATCAAAGAGAACATTCAATCAATAAAATTAATTTTCTCTTTGATCTGGTAGCAGACTAATGTGATTTCCCCGGATCCTGGATTAGGAAATGGGAGAGAGTTAAATCTGAATGCACTGAGTAACCTTGTGTTTAAACGTATCAAAAATTTCATATCTCTGATCTGCAGCAGCTGCACAGTGAGTGCAAACTAATAATGTTAATAAATATGTTAGATTGAGATAATATATTTATTTTACAGCTCTGCATGCTTATGACGACTCTGAGTTCACAATTTTCAGCAGCATTAATCTCTGCCTCACTCTTAGCAGTATTATTGCTGTTATATTCTTTATTTTCTTTATAGACATCTTATCATCTTATATTACATTGAAATAATCACATTGAAAAAAAATAGGTTTTGTTGTTTAATGGTGGCTGGCAAATAGCTTCTAAGGTGCATTACCACCACCCTCTGGGAGTAATAGCATGTTGCATACTACAAGGTGCCCATAAACAAAGGAGAATATATATATTTTAAGACAAGAAACAGTTGCATAAACTGTTGGTTATTTTTTCTTTCTTTCGTTTTTATTTAGTAACTTTGACTATATTTGAAAGTCCTCACCGTGCTTAATTGACATATGTGTGCGTTTGTAGGACCTACTGTGAGACAGACATTGACCCAGCACACCGCAAGCTGAGTCAGCTTCAAGCTGTGGAACGATACCTCACAGGCAAAGAGCCAGATCTGGAGTGTAAGTCGTGACTTAATGTCAAGCATCGCATGAATGCATCAATGTCAGAAGTATAAAAATGTGTGTTTAGTTGGATATTTTTTTGTTGCTGCTTCTTGGTAATAAATCTTATGCCGCTGTTTATTTCCCCCTAAATGGTGCCATTTATATTTATTAAATAAATAAATTGTTTAATTTTGCTTCTTCTTGAATTCAGTCATCCGATCCAATAAACTGCACATACAGTAAGTTATTATGATGATTACATTTTTCATGGGTCCAGGATTTATTATGTCTTGGTCTGATTTATTGCCAAGAAGCACTGTTACAACAAAGAAATAATCAGCAAAAATTTAATACATTTTTCTGCTAAGTTTATATACCAATAAGTATATGTCACTTGTGACTTTGTGCGATGTGCAGGAGTAAGCACTTAATGGTGAGTTTTGTACAACTCAGCATCAAATATGCCAGAGAATACTGAATCACAGGGAGATACTAATATGCTGGACATTAGAACAGGGAATAGACAGTAATGAGTCACGACGTGACTCGAAACTGGAAATAAACTCAGCACAAGATAGAAAACTGTAACCAAAATGAATCAGGAAGACATCTAAACAGGGAATACTTTGTTACCCCCACAAGGGAGGTAGCAAAGAACAAGTAACACAAGCAATGTTACAAAAGAAACAGCACTCAAACATACTGTAGGGTCATTCTCAAAATCCAAAAGAAACGTTAACTCGCAAAACGCAAAGCACAGGGTCCAGAACTCAGGGACCACAGCAGTATAAAAGCACACCGTTATACTTATGTTTCCTTCTGCTTTCTCTGAACAGGTGATATGCAGCTGCTGCAACAAACGCTGTTTGATGCTGTGGTCACGGCTCCCATGGAAGCTTACTGGAACGCCCTTATGCTCAACGTATCCAGGTGAAAATGAACACAAATGTTCCTTCAGTTCATGCCACCAACTTTTTACACAGTTGGTGATTCTTATCTATACTAACATATATTTTTCCTCTTTATGTGTGTATGTGCGTTTGTTTGTTTCTCCCTCTTGCTCTCTCAGTATGGATGAGGGAATTGAAACAGCATTCTTAGGGACCCGTTCAGGCCTCATAAGGTTTCTGAGGTATGCCGGTATCGAGAAAAGAATTGGCAAGTGAGTAAGAAAAGTCCAACTGCATCTATGTTGTCATGCTATTATATCCAAAACCAAATAGAAACTGGTGTCAAAAAACCTCTATAAAAGGTTTACCTTAGACTGATGGTAATTGAAGACCTGATGATGACTTTATGCCCCCGTCTTGGTTAATTAAAGGTAAACTGAACTTAATCCCTGACACCCAGGTGGCATCTTTTGGGAGAATTTTCTGTGTAGAAACACAATTAGCATATATCCAAAACATTTGACTTTTGTTTAGGCTGTATTTGCATTTAGACATCAGGGTTTTGAGATATGACAGACACAGCTACAATCATCAATTTAAGCAAAGATGAAGATACAAATAAGTCTTCCACTACTCTCACTACTCTCTCTATTGTTCACCCTGGGGTTGCCCTCCCCCAGGCTTGTCCCTGTGGCTTCCTGTCCTGGGTTTGGGATTGGCTGTTCTCCTGCCCTGCACCCCTGTTCTTTGTTCCAATTCCGGGAATACCCTCTATTTGTATTATTACACCTATTAATCGCAATATTGCAATACTACAAGCAATCCCAAACTATAGTCTCTTTAACTCTAATGTATATTCATTAATCTGTTATTCTCAACATTAGTAAATCCTTTCTTTAGATATATCTCTTGAAAAGCAATGGCTGTCTTGTTAAGGCAATTTAATATCACTATTTTTTTGTTTTCCAATTTTAGTTTCCCACTTTATCCAGTTGCTTTTTTCCATGTGTCAAAGACTCTTCTTGTTAATTAAGCAATGGGTTGTTCTTTTAGCATATTTTGTCTCTCCCCAGGTCTTTCCTGACCTCCACAGACAAGGAGAATATGTTCACCCTGGACCATTTCCCAGTGTGGTACCGCAGAGCAGCTGAGTACCCAGCTGGAAAGTTTCTATATTACATGCCCAGACAAGACACTAGAGGTAAGAGGACATACCTTTACTTAGTATACACACACCCACAAAATAAAAAAAAAAACAAATCCTACGAAATACTATTTATGATGGTGTCTTTTCTTTTTTTTTGCAATGTTCAGCAAATTGAGTAACGAATCCGCCATGTAAGGCTAGTTTTTGTACCGTCAGGGGGGTACAGCTGCTCTTTTCTGTTTCCCTCTATGGATATTAATGCAGTTTGCATAAATCCTGACACATCATGAAAAAAAACATCCTGATCTACTCTGATCACCCACTTTATAACATCTTCAAGGAAACATCAGTACTGGAAGACGCTTCTCTTTTTGTTGTAAAGTGAAGAGATACAGGAGAACATTCGCACCCACTGCCCGTATGCCTTTTCAAGTGTCATACAAATAGCAGATGAGCCCCGTCAGACATGTGAATTTCCCTAAATAAAGTTTTTCTTATTCTTATTATTCTTATTTGCATCAACAAAGTTCTTTGACTGGTTAGGAGAGATCGGGAAATGTGATTTTTATTGAGGCAAAGTGTAAAGTATTTCATCCAGCTTGATGTATATCCTAAGATATGTCTTGATGAACAGTTTACAGCATCAGAGTGGGAAAATTAACAGCCGTGTCATCTTTGCCATCACATCATACTAACCTCATTTTTTTTGTAGTTGAGAAAGGAAAAGTAAAAAAAAAGCATGCAAGTTTGAACCTGGCTTTTCCCTGCCTCTGGATTAAATTCTCTTGTTTTGCTCCACTGGAATAAAATGTATTTTTAAAGAGCTTTGAAAAATATGTTGGCATTAAAGCGATTTAGCCTGCGTCAGAGGGCAGGAATGTAAATTTAATCTCCACTACACAGTGCACAGTGTGCAGCTGGAAACACTGCTGCTCCTAATGACAGAACACAGTGGTTGTGTATTTTCTGCATCTATTTCCTTCGACTTACATGCATAGTTTTTTAGAGTTATAAAGGAATTTTAGGGGCTTTATGTTGACTGGTGATAATCATTTTGTGGTGTATTTCCACGCTTGTGAGATGCACTTTTAAATATAAACTAGTTCCCAATACGTATTAGGAGTTTGATAAATGTAGTGTGTTGTTCTTAGATGTATTCAGGGACTATGAGGCTGACTATAGCGCCACCTTGAGTGCAGAAGAGGTGGAAACCCAAGCGGAGGAGGGAGGGAATAATCCAAGGGAGGCGGAGAATGAGGAGGAGGAGGAGGGTAGAGGAAAACTGTTTCTTTTACTTGGCATGCCTCCTCTTTTTCATTTGATTTTTAGCAGATAAATCCTGTTGTCCCTGTTTTCGATTTGTTTCTCTTCTGACTTTTTCTTGGTCTGTCGTTCTTTTTTTCCCTTCTTTCTCTCTCTCTCTCTCTCTCTCTCTCTCTCATTGCATGAGCATGCAATTAAAGTATGGAAACCTCCTCTCCTTTCTTAGAAAGCCTTCTCGTAAAGCCATCTTAGTTACATAGTTTTTTGGGCATCATTTTTTTCCCATGCTGTCATTGTGTCTTTTTCGTCTTAGTGACCGAATAACAGAAATATAAACATGGTGCACATGGACTAATATAACACACTGACAACATCCTTCTGTTATAAATGTATTACTCGATTAGCTCTCATAATCTGTGTTACATAATGGCTTAAAATGTTAATCTGGCTGGTATGTGTGGTTTGATGACAGTTGGCGTCAGCTGCCACGAAGGCTCAGAGTAGATGCACGGAAGAAGCATGTGCAAATTTATTACATTAATCCAAACTACCTCTCCAGTCCAAGTCAGCCTGTCACATATATATGTTTTATTTAAAAAACACACATTTTTGACATGCTTAAATTTCAACTGCCACAATCACTAAGTGTACGAGGATATAAATATTTCTAAGAACATTTTCCGCATGCACATACAGTAATCCTGCATGTCTGTATATCTGGAAGGCATCCGTGCATGCACACATACTTGGATTTATAAGGTACTGTAAATACCTGCTAATTGTGTGTGTTGTTCTACCAGCAGGGAGGATCATGATTGCTGCCACTGCTGTCACTGTGACGGTGGGCAAGAAAACTGCACTTGCTGGAGGTAGGATGACAACTTCTGTTTTAATACACACCCTATCTGTCTCTTGCACACATGCTTCATCCCACCGCTGCCTCCCTCTTTCTCATTTCTTTTTAATCTCCTCTTACCTCTCATTGCTCTTTCAGTGTTTTCTCTGCCTCTAAATTTTCCATTTCTCTTGTAAAACACTCAACCCCTGCATATTTAAAGCATATTGTTCTCCAGTTTGCTCTCTCGCTTTTGTTCTTTTCACCCTCGTCCGTGTCTGAATTTTCTTACATTTTCACCAAGTAAAATCAGCTTGCTGCAAAATGTATTGGTGGATTTGTTGATGACATTCGAACTTGTTGAGTGGATGTTAATTGCCTGTGGTGTGAATTATCAGCAAGACTTTGCTTTGTTTGGCTTAAGTTCTGGCCCCTTGTGACACTGATGAGTGTGTCACATTATTGCATTTGAAAAAAAAAAGGGAGCTGTAATTGAGTGTGTGAGTGCGTCTCATTTTGTACGTTCAGAGTCTTTGGCTTTGTTTCACTGATTCACTGATGTGCAGGTTAGTGTTTGTGTGTGTGTTTGTGTGTGTTTGCCCTGGTAAGTACATCTGTGACTGACACACTCATCAGTCATAATTATCCGAGCGAAGAATCTCTGAACAAGTTTGCGTGCGTGGCTGTCAGCATTTGGTGTCTCATTACGATGACAGATAGACAGAAGCACAGTTAAGCACACTGACACAAACACGCGCTTATCTGTGTTCCACAGCTTTCCTAGAAATAATCTCAGGTGTGAAAATCTTGTTAAATTTGGAAGTGGAAAACAGGAGATAAGGGAGATATGAGAAAGAGTTTAAAATACATGTTTCAGTCTTTCTCTCAGCCTTGCCAATTGTCATTTTTTACAGTTTCTCAGTTTTCTTTCCTTTGCTACATTCTTACTCTTGCTGCTGTTTTAGAATCCACACTGTTGCAAAAGGCTGAACTTAGACCTACAATTTGGCTTACTGAATCTATTATGGGGTTTCATTAAACCACAAGCTACAAAGGAAAGATGGATGTGAAATAATTATGATGTCTAAAAACAGTATTTCATGTGTGTACAGTATAAATGAGATATATTCCAAAAAAATATGGTTATAGCAACAACATTTTTTGAATTATACATTCACCAGCTTTTTCAGGTTCAACTGCTGTTCAAGTGCTCTTAAAACAATTAATTTAATTATCCAATCACATGGCTGTAACTCAGTGGTTATATTCAAGAAGACATGGTCAAGACAAAGTTCCAACTGGCTATCAGAAAATTGATTATAAGTGACATATGAAAAAAAAAGAGAATATCCAAGGAGCAGCAGTCTTCTAGGTAAAAATATCATGTTGATGTCAGAGGTCAGAAGAGAATGACCAGACTTATTTGAGATGATAGGAAAGCGACAGCAACTCAAATAACCAGGTGTGACAACCAAGGTATGCAGATGAGCACCTCGGAATGAACAACATGTCAAGCCTTCAAACTAATGGGCTACAGCAGCAGAAGACCACACTGGGTGCCATTCCTCTCAGCCAAGAACAGGAACCTGAAACTTGATCAGTAGAAGATTTGGGTTGCTTAGCCTGCCTCCATTTCTGCTGTGACGTTTTAATGGTGTGGTTAGAATTTGGCATATACAACATGAAAGCATGGATCAGTGGTTCAGTGTATCAATGGCTTTGTATCAATGGATGCTGGTGATATAATGGTGTGGGAGATATTTTCTTGGTACACTTTGGGCCCCTTAATACCAAATGAGCATTCTTTAAACACCACAGCCTACCTGAGTGTTCATGCTGACCATGTCCACCCCTTTGACCACATTGCACCCATCTTCTGATCTATTTCCAGTAGGATAATGCTATATGTTACAAAGCTCAAACCATTTCAAACTGGTTTTTGGAACAAAGCAGTCCATTCACTGTATTCAGATGACCTCCACAGTCACCATACAGTGGCTTGCAAAAGTATTCGGCCCCCTTGAACTTTTCCACATTTTGTCACATTACAGCCACGCACACCCCACTTTTCAGTTATGTATTTGTAAAAAATGTTTGGAAACGTATGATTTTCGTTCCATTTTCGTTCGTACACCACTTTGTATTAGTCTTTCACGTGGAATTCCAATAAAATTGATTCATGTTTGTGGCTGTAATGTGACAAAATGTGGAAAAGTTCAAGGGGGCCGAATACTTTTGTGAGCCAATGTATTTCAATCTAATAGAGCAGCTCTGGGATGTGGTGAAACAGGAGAGTTACATTGAGGATGTGCTGCTAACAAATCCAACCCAGTACTAGCAAGGAGTGTTTTCTGAGGAAATATAATAATCACCATTCCGTGGGCACAAAAGTTAAAGTTCATCACTAGATGCCAAGTCCATCAACTCCTCTCCAAGCTGCAGCAAACTCAGAGGGGATGGTTTTATAAACTTATTGGTATGTGTGTGTAAGGAACACATACACACACCAAGTCTCTCACAAGCACATGACTCAGTGTGTTTCACCCTTTGATGCTCCTCTTTAAATCCTCACATACATCTCTCTTTTCTTAGCCTCTGCTTTCCTAAGCTGTCAGATCTGTCTGCCTCCACATCACATTTCTCCTCTCTGTGTTTCCTTTTTCTTTTCCCTATCATGTCATTTTTTTCTCATACCCCTTTGCCCTAACTTCCTCTCTACCTTTGTTACTTACTGCAATGGAGGGTTTCTTGTCGAGAGTAACATTCACATAGCAAAATCAAATATTTAGAAGCTGCTTGGTCAAGGAACTCGAGCACATACGCTTAAAGGTGTATTCACTCCTTGTAATGCACATTACATGCTTATGCATTGTGAAGAATGAGAAAGGTAATGTAAGAACAATGAAAAGCACAGCTTGCACACATGTGCCAAAATAAAAAGACAAGCACAGAAATGTGAAGACAAATAGTTTGAACTTGTTTTTTTTTCAGTTCAGGATATATGATGACTTCACTTCTGTGTTTCAAATTGCACAAATGTTTGCACCTAATAATGTTGCAAATTACACATTAACTAAAATAAATCCTAAATACAAAATATATTTAATATTTGCATGACTTTAAGTATCTAAAAATATTGCAATTCTACGTATAACCACTGAGTGTCAGTGTTTATCTGGACAGAACACAGTCAGTTGTCTATCAGCGTCTCTGTGCATCTTGTGCTCAGCTTTCATGCTCATTTAGTGGCAGATTTAATTTCTTCTTCTTTCATGAAGGCCATGGATTTCCTGTGTCAGAGGCTGATCCAAAATCAGTGCACAGTGACTACAAAAAGACTGTGGTTATACAGTCTGAGGGCTCAGCAATGGATTAGAATATCTCTGTGGCATAAGTGACATGCTGTATATAAATAAACCTATTCCTACTGATGCAGAGGCAGACTTGGGAAAAGAGGAGGAAAGAGTGATGAGTGTGGATAAATAAAAAAAGACAGAGACAGAGGGATAGAGCAGGCAAAGAATAAAGAGAAGACATTTTACATGGAGGAGGAGAGGAAGCACCTAATAAGGATATAAATAAGCGAGAAAAGGAGGTAAGATCAGGGTGGAGACAAAAAGGGCACACAATAGCCCAGACTGAGCAAGTGATAAAGAGACAGAGATGAGAGAAAGGAAGGTGAGAAGATTAAAAAATGATAGGAGAAGAAGTGACAAAAAGATAAATTGAGACAAGAAAACTGAGAGGGGAATGGACCCAGAGAGAACAATGAAAGGTGAGAGGAAAAAGAGGGAAAAGTATGGGAAAACATATACCTATATTCAGATTAGGATTAGGATTCAACATTATTGTCAGTACACATTTAAAAATACAGGGTAATGAAATACAGTTTGCATCTAATCAGAAGTGCAAAGAGCAGTAAGTGCAAGAAGAGCAGATTATATACAGATAAGGGCAGTGTAAAAGGTGGGAGTAGTTATGTACAGATTATGTACAAGTAAGTTAAGTATACAGATGTTTATACCACATCATCCGTGAAAAGTAGAGATGAGATTCTGAGGCCACCGAAGTGAAAGCCCTCCGCCACTTAGCTGCACCTAGAAAACCTGTCCATAAAAATTATGAACAGAACCGGTGACAAAGGGCAGCCCTGGCGGAGCCCATCACCCACCGGGAATGAGTCTGACTTATTGCCGGCAATGCGAACCAAGCTCTTGCAACGGTTGTATAGGGATTGAATGGCCCGTAGCAATGGGCCAGACACCCCATACTCCTGTAGCACCTCCCACAGGACACCCCGAGAGACGCGGTCGAATGCCTTCTCCAGGTCTACAAAACACATGTAGACTGGTTGGGCAAACTCCCAAGCTCCCTCAAGTATCCTTGAGAGGATAAAGAGCTGGTCCAGTGTTTCGCGACCAGAACGAAAACCGCATTGTTCCTCCTGTATCCGAGGTTCGACTAGCGGACGAACTCTCCTTTCCAGCACCCTGGCATAGACTTTCCCAGGGAGGCTGAGGAGTGTGATCCCCCTGTAGTTGGAACACACCCTCCGGTCCCCCTTCTTAAAGATGGGGACCACCACCCCGGTCTGCCAGTCCAGGGGTACTGCCCCTGATCTCCACGCAACATTGTAGAGGCGTGTCAACCAGGACAGCCCTACAACGTCCAGAGCCTTCAGGAACTCGGGGCGGACCTCATCCACACCAGGGGCTCTGCCACCAAGGAGTTGTTTAACTGCCTCAGTGACCTCGCCCCCGGAAATTGGCGGGTCATTCCCCTCATCCCCAGACTCTGCTTCCTCCTCGGAAGACGTGTCAGTGGGATTAAGGAGGTCCTCGAAGTATTCCTTCCACCGCCTGACAATTTTCTCAGTCGACGTCAGCAGCGCTCCGCCAGCACTATACACAGTGCAGGTAGAGCACCGCTTTCCCCTCCTGAGACGCCTGACGGTTTGCCAGAATCTCTTCGAGGCAGTCCAAAAGTCTTTTTCCATGGCCTCTCCGAACTCCTCCCACACCCGAGTTTTTGCTTCAGCCACTGCCCGAGCCGCATTCCGCTTGGCCTGTCGTACCTGTCAGCTGCCTCCGAAGTCCCACAGGCTAACCAAGCCCGATAGGACTCCTTCTTCAGCCTGGTGGCTCCCTTCACCTCTGGTGTCCACCATTTGGTTCGGGGATTACCACCACGACAGGCACCAACCACCTTGCGGCCGCAGCTCAATGCAGCAGCTTCGGCAATGGAGATGCTGAACATGGTCCATTCGGACTCAATGTCCCCAGTCTCCCTCAGAATGCTGTTGAAGCTCTGCCGGAGGTGTGCGTTGAAGATCTCACGGACTGGGGCCTCTGCTAGGCGTTCCCAGCACACCCTCACTACGCTTTAGGTGCACCGGGTCTGTCCAGCGTCCTCCCCCCACCTGATCCAACTCACCACCAGGTGGTGATCAGTTGACAGCTCAGCCCCTCTCTTTACCCGAGTGTCCAGAACATATGGTCGCAGGTCTGGTGATACGATTACAAAATCGATCATCGACCTGGCCTAGAGCGTCCTGGTGCCACGTGCACTTATGGACACTCTTATGTTCGAACAAGGGTGTTCGTTATGGCCAAACTGTGATTTAGCACAGAAGTCCAATAACAAAACACCGCTCGGGTTCAGATCAGGCCTAGAGTGTCCTGGTGCCACGTGCACTTACTGTATGTTTGAACAGGTGTTCATTATGGCCAAACTGTGATTAGCACAGAAGTCCAATAACAAAACACCGCTCGGGTTCAGATCAGGGAGGCCGTTCCTGGCAATCACACCCCTCCAGGTCTCGCTGTCGTTACCCACGTGAGCACTGAGGTCTCCCAGTAGGACAACAGAGTCTCCAGGTGGAGCACCTTCCAGCACCCCACCCAGGGACTCTAAGAAGGCTGGGTACTCTGAACTGCCACTCGACGCATAAGCGCAGATGACAGTCAGGACCCGTTCCCCGACCCTAAGGCGCAGGGAACAAACCCTGTCATCCACCGGGAAGAACTCCAACATACAGGCAGCAAGCCAAGGGGATATTAGAATACCCACCCCAGCCCACCGCCTCTCACTAGGGGCAACTCCAGACTGAGACAGAGTCCAGCACCTCTCCAAAAGCCTTGTTCCACAGCCCAAGCCATGCGTATAGGTGAGCCGGACTATATCTAGCCAGTACCTCTCAACCTCACGCACTAACTCCGGCTCCTTACCCACCAGAGAGGTGATATTCCATGTCCCAAATGCCAGTCTTGGTAGCCGGGGATCAGTCCGCCAGGGCCTCCGCTCCTGGCTGCCGCCCGGCACACAATGCACCCGACTGCTACAGCGCCTCCTGCGGGTGATGGGCCTGCGGGAGGATGGGCCAATATCCCCTTTTTCAGGCTGTGCCCGGCCGGGCCCCATGGACTAAGGCCCAGCCACCAGACGCTCACCCTCGGCCACCCTCCCCGGGCCTGGATCTAGGGCGGGGCCCCGGTAACCCTATCCCGGGCAGGGTAAACTGTTCCCTCAATGTTTTCCACATAACGGCCTTCTGAATCGCTCTTTTTCTGGTCCCTCACCCAGGACCAATTTGCCATGGGAGACCCTACCAGGGGGCAAAAGCCCCCGGACAACATAGCCCCTGGGATCCCTGGGACACACAAACCCCTCCACCACGATAAGGTAGCGATTTACGGAGAGGGAACTGTATACAGATGTTCTATATTGCTACACAGAGGGGCAGATATACAGAAGTACTATGAACAAATATACAGAGGTACCGATGTGTGGTAATCTACAGAGTGCTATGAATATAGCTACAGTAGTGGAAGAGTAGCACTCTTGAACAGTGAACAGTGTAAGTACGTACTGTAATGTGAGCAAACAGTGAATGTTCATGGTCATTGGGAGGGATGAGGGGGAGGAGGAGTGTAGATGGTTAAGTGACTGTGAATGGAAAGGTTCAGCAGGGGACTGAGTTTAGTAGGGTGACAGCTGTGGGGAAGAAGCTGGTCCTAAACCTGGTTATTATAGAGCCTTCTGGAGGGGAGGAACTAGAAGAGTTTATTGGGAAGATATAGTCCCTGAGAATGATGCGTGCCCAGCATAGACACCTCTGCTTGTGGACATCCTCAATGGCAGGACGTGGAGTCCCTGTGATGCGTTGGGTGGTTTTCACCACCTGCTGCAGTGCCTTGTGGTCAGCAACAGAGCAATTCCCATACCAGACTGTGAAGCAGTTGGTCAGGATGCTATCTATTGCACAGCAGTAGAAGTTACCCAGTAAGTCAGCAGACAGGTCATTCTTCTTCAGTGTCCTCACGAAAAAGAGGCGCTGATGGGCCTTCTTGACCAGGCTGGAGATGGAGATGTCCCCAGGAACTTGAAGCTGAAAACCCATTCAACAGCTGTGCCATTTATGTAGATGAGGACATGGGTGTCTCTCTTCCCCTTCCTGAAGTTCACAATGAGCTCCTTGGTTTTTCTGGTATTCAGGAGCAGGTTATTGTCAGCGCACCATACAGCTAGGTGCTTTACCTCTTCCCTGTAGTTAAAGTCATCGTTGTCACTGATGAGACCAATCACTGTCGTGTCATCCACAAACTTGATGATGGAGTTGGATCCATACCTAGGTCTGCAGTCATGGGTGAAAAGGCAGTAGAGGAACGGGCTCAGCACACAGCGCTGTGGAGTGCCAGTGTTGAGTGTGATGTTGGTAGAGCAGTCATGGCATGACCTAACATGCTGGGTTCTGTTGGTCAGAAAGTCCATGATCCAATTATATATAGAGTTGCTGATTCCAATTTCCACAAGTTTAGTGATCAGCTTGGAGGGAATAACTGTACTGAATGCTGAGCTGAAGTCAACAAACAAGATTCTTGCATAAGTATTCTTGTTGTCCAGGTGTGAGAGTGCACAGTGTAGCGCTGTGGATACAGCATCCTCTGTACTCCTATTGCTTCGATAGGCAAATTGGTGAGGATCCAGTGTATGGGGCAAGCATGTCTTGAGGTGTGCCAGGACCAGTCGCTCAAGGCACTTCATAACTATGGGTGTGAGTGCTACAGGGCAATAGTCGTTCAGGCACGTTGAGTGTTTCGGCACTGGCACAGTGGAGGTGGTCTTGAAGCACGCTGGTACTACTGACTGGGCAAACAACAGGTTAAAGACCCCTGCAAGCTGAAACATATATATATATATATATATATATGAAGGTATAGGCTAATTAATGTGTTTTTGACATTGTATACTTATTCCACCTATATCTGCTGATGTGCTCTTTAATCCAAATTAAATTTATTAAATAAATAGTCCTTATATTCTTTTAAACCTTATATTTAGTCTGAATGCAAATATGACATAGGTGTGATATGTTTTTATTTAAAACAATGCATATTGACTAGGAAATGCTTCATCACCATCTTCATATCATCATTGTCATAATCACAATCATCATAACAAGACAACACATGTAGATTTCTGAGCAGTGTAGTCTCAGAGGCCCTTGGTCATCATGGCTGCTGCAGTTTTTACGTAACAAACTAGAATTTATTGTTCTTTATGCACACAGACTATAGGAACAGGATCAAGCTAGCTAAGATACTTAGCTACAAACAACACAAGACCTGCAGACCAGGGGGCGAGAGGACAGTGTTTCTGGATTCAAAGACAGAGTTTAGCTTTTGCTTTCGTTACGGCGCTACCTCAGAGTCTCTAAAATTCAAGGTTATATCACACAGTATTTAATGTCAGCATGTGCATCCATGAAGACGTCCACTGTGAAGCTAATTTGGAAATTGCTTTTGCTTGAGCGCTTTCTGCATCTTTTCAGGTTAGTGAAGCAGCCATTGTTATTAAATTTTGACAAATCTTAAGTTATAATGTACACCCAAGGCGTTTTGAACTGTATGATGAGATGCTCTTTCTGGTCATCAGTCAGCTCTCTTGCATCCAGAAGAGCTAGACTTACTTTTTCTGACCTTTTCCAAATTGTTCTCATTGTAACTTAAATACATATTGAACATAGTTATTATATTGTAAAAACAATCCATTAAAAACAAGCTTGTAGATACAGATTTTGACATCTTTGTAATTGCAATATAGACAGAAAGTATCTTCATAAATGCAAATACTGTTTCTTATTTTAAAATAACTCTGTTTGCACATGATTGAAATATTACCCAAGGGCTTCCAGTCGTTCATCATAACAACAACTCTGCCATACTTTGTGAAGTAAAAAGTCCAATCCTCGATGCCTACTTTACCTACCTACAGAATTCCTGTGATAATATTAGCCTCATCATGGAAATCACTTAATTAGGAAAATTAAACACCTTTTTTTGCCTCATTCCAGTTTAAGATTACAGAAGATGCATTGGCAATTCTAAATGAAAATTTGGGAGCATTTAAGGAACATGTAGATACCTGTCAAAATGTAGGTGTTATTATTTATAGTACAAGTACTTTCCAATCAACATTTTCCATCATATCCAGAGTTTATGTCAGTATATTTAAATGAAACACAGACTTTACTTGTGTGCATGAAATACACACGCAGGGATATAATTTGGTCCTCCTGGAAATACTAATCCTGTACAAACAGGGATTAAGTCGCATTATGAAAAAATATTTGTAGGAGATAAAGCCACTGCTATTAAATAAAAAAAAAAAATACATGTTAGAGCTCTATGCCAAATGATCCCAACCAGATTAACATTAGGCATAAGCTGGTAAACTCTTTCTATGCTTCTTTCAGAAACTTTACCAGGTAGTCAACACAAATAAATGGAAACAACAAAGAAATGTTACACAGATATTTAAATCTAAAACAGAACATAGAAGCCATTAACACAATAAAACACATACATCATGAATTGGTACAGAAAAACCGTAAACGGCTACTTTAAACGATTCTGGATTGTTGGGCCAACACACCATAGAAGACTAGTATAATAATATTTATCTGCATCATACCCAGATATAAGATAACACACTATTAATATAAGTTTATTCGCAGCCAATCAAAAATTGAGAGGAAACGATAGTTTTAGTATGGGGGGAACTTAAGTTAGTTATTGTACTCTGCTAACTGTAAAATAATAACGTTTACCAGGCCATAGATAGGGATACTCATGAAAACACTACGTAAAGAGCAAACAATCAAACCGTTTTTGTGACTGCACTGAGAAACGAGTGTTAATCAAGCGATTCCTCTCAAATTAATGATAATTACGTTTTCTTTTTAAACACAAGGACTCTTTGGCAGTGACATTTTCATGCAACTTCCATTGCATATTGCAGACTGTTCAAGAAAAACAAACAGACAAGACTATGGGAGAAGGGATGCACAAAAGGATGGAGTCTTTAAGGAGTGTGAAAAAAACCTCCTCAAATAGCACTGGATAGAGAAAAAAAAGATAGTGAGATAAAGGGATGAGAAGGAGGAGGGGTAAAAATAGCAGCTTTTTTAGTTTAATCCCTCTTTTTTTAATAATCCCTCCAGGCAATTCATCCATCTTGGAAAGAAAGAAGGAGGACAGGACGGAAAGAGAGAGGCCAGAGGGAATCTGTTTAGGGAAATAAAGTGCACAAGCCTGAAGTTTGTAGTTTATAGATGAATTTTTGTAGTCTTTGTCAGAAAACCAGGATTCTCAGAGTTTTTTTTATGCCATAGTAGCAAACTTTCACCTCTGATAGGTGAAAGGAGTTTCAAAATGAGTTCAGAACAAAGAGCATGTGCTTTAAAGCAAAGTCTGTGGTCCTTTGGATCTCAGTAACTGTGGTGTAATCTTCTTTGATCCAGAAGCATAGTCCAAGTAACATCAGAACATGGATTTGATCTGATTCTTTTGATCTGTCCGGACATTTATCATAACCATCTTAAGCATCAAACAAGTAGGAGCTTTTTCTGAAGCAGGTGAATACAGCAAATTCAACATTCCAGTCATATGGTTTAATCCTCCTTGAGCTGATTGATAAGATCCAAGTCAGAATCTCATGGACAGCTTCAGTTTTGAATACCTCCAGGCTTGAATTAGTCCACAGAAGATCCAGAGCAAAGGTGAAGTCTGATTCGAACAGGCCAGAGTCCCACTAATGTGATAAATGAATGCTCATCTGTAAATCCAAATGGTTTTCTGTTACATATATCAGATCTAGCCTCAGTATCTTTCCTTTGATAAAGTAGTAGATCGGATTTCCATCTACAAATCGTCTTAATTTTCTATCAGCTCTCCTCATTAATGTCAGTTTCTTTCTTGAGGTCTTGGAGGTTGAGGAGAAATCAGAGGAGGATCAGTCCAGAAGAGAGTGAACGGGTCTGTGCTCAGATCTTGGTTTCTTGAGGGGTTTACTGGCTTTGGAGAGGCTGAGAAGGAGAAGGTTACAGATAAACTGAGAACTGCAGGCTACTTCCTGATACAAGAAATTCTTCTCATATTGGTCCAGTCAATACCGTACAAATTATGAATCCCTGATATCTCAGCCCAGGTTTACAAAAACTGGCTCACCGTGCACCATGAGTGTTCTGTAACTACTTAAATGATATGTTTCATACTGAGAGAGAGGAACCAATTTTTTTTCTCCTAGCCAATATACTGGTAAATTCAACAGCAGTAGGTGGCTGGTAGGCGAGTTGGAGGGATGTTTGGGAATGAATACTGCAGTGAGAACGGGTCCAAATGGAAGAGAGAATCTGGGAGCAGATAAGGTATGTGTGTGAGGGAGTATGTTAGAGAAAACGACAGAGTGGAGGAGGTTAAAAATAGAAAAAGAAAGGAAGACAAAAAGTGGGAGAGGTGTCAGTTTGAGAGTCACAGGGAGAGATACTATAACCGTCTGTGTGTTTAAAACAAGCTCTTCCATCTCTCATCTCTTTGAGCCCTTTTAATTTTCACCCTTTTCATCCCTAAGCCTTTGACGTGCCAAACCCCCATGCCATCAATCCTTTAGGCAACAGAGGAGATCTGTTTCTCATCCCTGTCCTCTCCATCAGCCTCTCCATCCCCCATTAGCGGTTGCCTCTTCTTTAGCTCTCTCTGGTATTTGGCCATCAGGGAGGCGTAGATACAGCCGTAAGCCGCGGCAGCCACCATCATTATGCAAACAATGCCACACACCACGCCGGCAATTACAACCGTACCAATGGCACGCCGCACGCTTACAGGTCGGTAGCGAGAGCGGGTGCAGTCCTGTGGAGCCTCTCCACCTGTTCCTCCACTTCCAGTGTTTGAAGAGGAATCATCAGCAGTGCTGCCGCTGCTGTCAGAAACTGGTGTCGACCCGCTGGGATTGAGAGCGTTCCTGCTGCAGGGAGGACCGCCTCCTTGTCCCGAACGAGAACCCTCACCCCCTCCGTTCTCATCTTCGAGTTGGAGGCAGTAGTTGAACATTTCCACCGGAACACCACGGATGTCTCGTCCACGCAGATCTTTCGGTAGTGTGCACTCCACCGCATCCACCTTCCCCCCTAAATGGAGAGAGACAGAGGTGTAGAGACAAGAGGACAGTGAGAGGTCATTTATAAAGCGCCTTATGTCGGTAAAGCACTACCAATTAACGGAAAACGTAGGAAAGACTTGGTCGGGGGTGGCTGTGCCAACACTGGGATGAGTCATACATCACTTCACAGACACCAAGTTTACTGTGCCCGCAACGCTAGGTTGGAGATAGCCTCAACTAAACCCTTGTATAATTCATGAGATGACATGCCTGGCTTCAGCAAAAAGCGGTAGCATGTGTAGACAGGAGAAATATCTGAGTCACTAATTCCCACTGGTGGCACGAGGGTACAGGCCTGCAAACACAGTATTCGTAACAAGGTCACATGCTAGAAAGCCATTGATCTGCATTGTCAGATAGGGCAGGTTAAGTGACAGAAACAATAAGATAAAAGCAATGCAAAACAGAAAGACAGAATGAGTATTTAGCCCCCAGATTTTTATCTCAGCCTGTGACAGAAGACTTTTTTACAAACACATCTTTCTCTACAAATATCTCGAGATATTACAGCTATGCATATATAGTAGTCAACACAGGCTGCTCTCAAGCTTTGTCTTACTTTCTGCAAGACTGCTACTGCCATGATTACATGTTGAGCTATGAAATGTCTTCATGCAATTTGTCTGCTCATCTTATGATGTCCAGTGTCCTATGAGGTGTACTGAACCTAGCAGGAGTTAAGCCCAGCAAAGCAGAAGAGAGCAGAATGAAGCAGAGAGGAGAATAGAGCATAAAAGAGAAGAGATGCTTCATTAGCGGGGCAGCTGGGGCCCAAGGCACTGAGGTGAATGTAGATTTTTACACATGAGGAGAAAGAGCGGAGAGCAGCTGCGGTTATCTGATGTACTAACAGCCCACAGAGACACGTGGATACAGTACAAGGAAGCGCACAATGAGCGCATTAATGCGCATTATCACACTGATGCGCTTATATTATACAGCCAGAAGCACGGTGTTGCAGAAATGGAAACAAATACCCAGCCACATAACCTCTCGTTTCTGCCCACTCCTTCGTGACCCCATTCAGCCTGTTGTCCTTTTCCCTCAGTTCAAATCAAGCGTAGCCTTTAAAAGTTCTTGTAACATAAATCAAACAGCCACCTCTGTACAGCAGCCACTCCATCCAGTGTTTGAAATCGCGGAGGTTGCAGTCACATTCCCAGGGGTTATGGCCCAGTTCCAGGTGTTGCAGATTGGCCAGCGGCTCAAATGCTGCCCTTTCCAAACCATGAAGCCTGTTACCCGCTAGGGACAGCCACCTTGGAGTAAAAGTAATAATAATAATAATAGTTTAGTAGAATTATATCAGAATAATCAGTGTTGTATGGGTATGTAACACTTAAAATTGAGGGGAAAAAAACAAAACAGAATTATTTACTGAAAATGTTTGGTACTACTACTATCAGTCTTACTGGTTATGTCAACATTGTTGCCTTGGCCTGACTAACACGAGTAGTGCTGCTTAGTTTCTGTGCCAGCTGGTCAGCATAGACACAGTGTCTTCAGAAAGGTTTCCAACATTTTCACCTTCTTCTATGAAATTACAATAATCTTATAATCTTCTGATTATGTTAACTAAGATCTCTGCGCTCTCCGTCTGGAACATTATCCACGACTCTGACCTTGTAACTCATGAGGGAATATTACATTGTTCATAATTCTGGATCGTGATCTTACTCTAGTGTTTGGTCCTGTAAGTGAGCACCCGATTAAAATCAGTGTAAATGAATGTATGCTGGTGTGTACCTACCTTAGGCTCTGCAACTCATCCAGTAGGCCGAGAGGAATTGTGGACAGACCATTCAATGACAGGTCTAGACTCTGAAGACCGCTCAGACCCTGTAGAAACATCAAAAGCAGGCCTTTGTTTGATGGTTGGGCACTTTTTTTCATAAAAACCCACTGGCTTTAAACATCTTTGCCATGTAGCTACTGGCAGCTACTGATTTTAATTTACATTTCCAAGTGAAGTGATGACACAGACTTATCCTACTGACTGTTCTGATTTAGTGGATGAAAGTGCTGGGAAAATGGTTTGTTACTAATTTAACACCTGGACAGGGGCCCAATCTTTTAAGTATAACTGCTCAGGTTGGCTCGAGTAAGCACAGCCCGTGAAGTTCAAATCCAGACGCTTAAGCTTTAGCTTTGTGGTATCAGCTTTGTTTTCTTTTTCAGTCACATTCAGTACACTGTAATGATAATACATATCACCCAGTACACGGAAGACAAAGACAGGTTTTCCATGCATTTTAGCAGGGAATATTTGAGTGTCCTATGTGATTTGTAGTTGGAATAATGCCATTTATTCTGTATTTAGTGAGCAGTGTTGAAGGCTTTACGAAGTATGGTGCTGTGTAATTTAGAGTGCCTACCTGGAAGAGGTCTCTGTCCATTACTGTTAAGGAGTTGTTGCGCAGAGTCAATCTTGTCAGGTTGGACATGTCTCTGAATAATCCGGCTGGTAAATTATCCAAGTAATTATTAGAGAGGTCCAGTTCCTAAAAAACACATGCAAATTATGCACAATTTAGACACTGGTGGTAGCTGATGATCTTTTTGAGTATTACAAATATCTTTAACTTAATCTGGCACTTATGTGTAAAATAACTAGTGGTGTTTTGGTGGGTATGAAAATCTGAATTAATCAAAAACTGCAAACGTTTCATTGTACATTAAGCCTTGACAGGAAACAGAAGCAATTACTTCTATCTGATATGGTAAATAAGAGACATTCATAAATAAAGAGCAGCCAAGTGTTGTAACTAATGAGGTTGTATTCATTGCACAGAAACTATCAATTGTTTTGTTGCTGCCAGCCACAGTAAATGCAAATTTTTCCTGCAAAACCTTGAAAATGTCAACTTTTTCTTAACTTTTCAGACTCATATCAGAGGTTTTCTGCAGTTTGCTCAATATAAGATCTGCCAGACAATATCACTTATTGTGCTGCACACACAGTGATGAACAACAATGTAACAACAACCCACAACATGTTCAGCTTTGAGGCAAAGAAAAATTTCACAACCTCCAGAGAAGTGAGGTTAGCAAAGGCAGCTGCTCCCAGCGAGGCGAGTTTATTGTTGGTTAGCAGGAGTGAGCGGCTCCTTGGAGGCAGGAGGTGCAAGGGAGGCAGAGAGGAGAGACCCCGGCCTCTGCAGTCCACCACCAGGCTGTCCGAGGAGCAGAGACAGGGAGGAGGGCAGGAGCAGGTTGGCGGCAGCAATGCAGCTAGGAGGCAGAGGACACAGAGGAAGACTGGGGGGAAGAGAGAAGGAGGGAGGAAGCAAAGGAAGGAGAAAACACACTTGTGAATTATTATTTCAATTATGTGTACAACCGGAAGGGACTGGAGGGAAAGTGTAAATTATGATTATGATTTTAATTAGAAAGTAAGTGCAAGAATCATTATCCAGCCCATGGTAAGTGTCTGTGAAATAGCCTCTCAATCTACGACGTTAATAGGAAGCAGAAACAATGATTATCTTTGATGCCAGTGAGGATGTTAAAGTTGTGTCAAATACACAGAACTGTACAGTTTTATGTAGAGAAAGATGTAAACGAGAATTAAAGAGGAAAGGGAAACAGACTCGGAGAAGTGGTTTTTGATTTGATTTTTAATTTCCATGATTTAGAAATCGTTTTAGAAACTGCACAGAGAATCAGATTCATCGCTGTCTGATTGAAAGTTGCAGAAGAGATTTCCGCTACGAATCTGAGAAATCATGCAAACTTGAAACATGTTCTGCCTGAACTATCACAGCTGAACCAAAACAAGACTCAGACTAGTTACCGTGTCTCTCTTTCCCTTCTCTCTGTGTGTGTTTGTGTGCATCTCATGAGGGAAATCCCCTTTGTTTTATTTCACTTTCAGATCCTTGTTTTCCTGCAGACTACCGTCATTTCGTCATTTCTGCTCATTATCTCTGTTTATTTCTCCTGTTACATCCTTCCTCTTTGTTTCAAGTTTTCCTCACTGTTCTTTCTTTTTTTATTACTTCAAACTTTTTTTTTTACTCATTCTTCTTCTCGTTGTTTCTCTGTGTGACCTAACATCTGTCTGTCTCTCTCTCCCTTCAATAATTTTCCCTCTCCCACTTGAGTCTCTTTATCTTTCTCATTCCCTTTCACTCCAAGTCTCTCGGCACTGCTCTGTATTCCCTCAGTGTCTCGTTACAGTGGCTGACTTTCTTTCCATCCAATTGCTTATCGGCACGACTTAGGCTTTATCTCTCTCTGTGCATGAGTGTGTGTGAGTGTATGTGTGTGTGGGCATGTGTTTGTGTGTTAAGCAGCAACAAAGCGTAATATTAAGAAAACCACTTTGTCTATACTCCAGACACAGACACAGCACTTTCTACATCCTGACAGGACTCTTTGTTTTGCCACCAGATTTCATCTCTTGCATCATCTGCATATTATTAGCATTTAATTTTTAGCGCACAACTCCCTTTTGCCACACTAAATCTCGCTCACTCCCTTGTTGTTATATTATTTTTTATCTGCATTCAGGTTCATTCCCCCCCTCACCACACACAGTGGTTCAGATGGCATTTAACGCTCTGAATATGACAAATCTCAGTGAAATAGATCTTTGGTTGCCAGACCACATAGCTGAAAAAAGAGAAAACAACATGATGAAGGTCAGAAGGTATGAGTGATATGAAAGTCATATCATTCTTCTAAAGCCGCTTTTCTTTCCTCAGGGCTTCTGTATCTCATTACTGATAAAATATGAAGTTTGTTATGGCGCAGTGAGAAAGAGCATTAATAATATAAAGTTTTATTCCTTTTGAACTGGTTCTAAATTGACTTTCAGTGAGGAAGAAAACCAGGAAATTCACTACCAGAAAGTGAACTTTAGCCTAATTAATCATAAATGAGAAGTCCTTCAGAATGGAATGAAGGGCTGACTGATGCTGAGATAAATGTATTAATGGACGTATTTGTAGTCTCATGTCAAATTGTTATAGTTTATTGAGCACATACACTAAACGAGCTTTATTCTATAGGATAAAATGCTATAGCCAAAATCATAATCAGTGTATATTCATTCAAAATTTATTTTATTGTCTTTTCTAAAACTTTAAACTATTTAAGCTAAAACTGTAAAGAAAAAAAATGTGCTTGATTTATAACAAAAGCCTAAAACAAAAGCATCATTGTGAAACAGAATTGGCTTTTTATTTCAGTTATTTTTTACTGATAAACTTTAATAGCCTTAAAATGTTACTGATAAAAGCCAAAAACAGATTTGAAATTAAAATAAGATTATTCACTCGGAGTTTACAATATAATTAAAACTACAGCAGTTAAATAGAAGTCAGCACTCAGTAATTTAGAACTATAATTTTCCTGTTCTAACAATTATCATCCAACAAATATCTTAAAAGGTCTTTTTTTAAGTTATTGCTTCTTGTTTGCCCCTCTTTTCTTTTCAAATCCAAGAAAAATACCAATTTTTTAGAGAGCATGATTTTTTTCTAAGCTAGTTGTTTTCCTCCCCTGCCTGGGTATTCATGAGTTTGCAACCACTTGGAAAATCTTGTCACCAAGGAAAAATGTACTGTGTGCCACAACCGGTTGCTTAAAGTTGCTGGCTATCACCAGGTGAAACTGCACCAGATCCACTTTGCAGTTTCTTTTGTCACTATCAGATTGCCTTGGCAACTCATATTTTGCATTTTACTCATCAACTTGTCTGAAAACAAACTAACTAAGTAACTGCTAACCATTAGTAAAACACAAACCAGAAACTGAGAACGCTGTGACTTACTGCTACTACCAGCACAGGAACACATACCTCTGTGCAACCAATTTCATGCCAGTGATTGCCGGCAGCCTTTAGAAACCAGTCTCCAACCAGTTGCGGAATACACTCTAGTGATTTCCAGAGGGTCACTAACCTGTCTCCAGATATGGTGAATTGGACTTTAGCAGTTGATTTCACAGCGACTTTCACCAGCCTCCATCAAACAACTCAGGTAATAGTGGAATACACATTTTTCTCTCATTGCCAGATGGTTTGCTAACTGTTCTTTAGGCCTGTGTGACTGGGGAGTGATCTTACCAACTTCTGATCATGTGAAAGTAGTATAGAGTTTCTCATCTAAAAACTTTGCAAGACAAAATAAAGCTCATTCCCCCATTTTTTTTAAATCTTGAATTTCTTAGATGATGGTAGCAATTAAAGTTGTTTCCAAGCAAGAATTGCTATTTTGGTTTCTTAGCTTATTTGTGAGCTACTTTCCCTCATTCTTGATAAATTTAACTAAGCACTTCATTTGTTCCTTTTACATAATTCTTTTAATCATAATATTACATGATTAAGAGAATTTAGACTTGCACTGGTGCAGAAATAGTCCCTTTTTTCTCACAGTTTCCTTTCCAGACAGAACATGACCTCCCTCACTCAGGACATTGCCCTATTTTACATTCTGATCCAAAGAGCTTCAGCAAGTGAAGGCTGTGCCCTCATAAAAAAGTACTAGTGCTCTAGAACTCTCTCTATCCTACAGTATAATCTTAATCTCTGGGAAAAATTAACTCCACTCCACAAATGGATAAAAGGAGAGATTTTTATAGTATCCCGAAGCTTCCTGTGCCGTCTGACTTTGTAGTGGAAACGCTTTAGAGTGCCAGGCTTTCACTCCAGCAGCTCAGTAGGAATCTAGAAGGCTTTTGCTATACACTGGCTTTGAATTTCCCATAACAGGTTGGAGCTATTTGTAAAGGTACAGTAGTGCAGGAGATTTGCGAGGATAATGTAGCTCCAAGGTAGAAGCACTGTTATACAACTGAGAGAGCAGAACGGAGCTGGAGAGAGAGAAATTGTGTTTATTTTTCTCCTCTCATATAATGTCACATTTTCAAAATGCGGTCGTCTTTGTGCACCAAAGGGGCGATCATGGCTCAAGAGTTGGGAGTTCGCCTTGTAATCAGAAGGTTGTCGGTTGGAGCCCCGGCTTGGACAGTCTCGGTCGTTGTGTCCTCGGGCAAGACACTTCACCCGTTGCCTACTGGTGGTGGTCAGAGGGCCCGGTGGCGCCAGTGTCCGGCAGCCTCGCCTCTGTCAGTGCGCCCCAGGGCAGCTGTGGCTACAATGCTTGCCATCACCAGTGTGTGAATGAGTGGATGACTGGATATGTAAAGCGCTATATAAATACAGGCCATTTACCAATACGTTTGCTTTATTTTGCAAAGGTATTCCTCCACTCTCTCATATCTGTTGCCTAACACCGCCCCTCTCTTCTCCCATCCCTTTGCTACTGTACATTATAACTCATCCGCTGCAACCCTCCCCTCAGTGCTGAAGCAGATCTTCCAACATTTATGAGTGGTTTTAGCTGCTCTCGTGGAGGTGGTGGTTGTTGTTTTTTTTGGCTTATTTTAGCTTCTCCAAATCCTCTCTGATGCAGCGCTCCACACAGCCAAACCAGAGGGAGGGAAATATTCTGCCACATTTAGAGGAAGACAGGGAGAATTCTTTCCAAATAAGTTAAGTGGTTCTGTGCAGTTTAGCTCAATCCAAACAGACTTCAGACTGAATCTTTTATAAGAATTCCCTAACACAATCCGTAAAAGCGCTGACATTCTTGGGAAGTGTGGGCTGGCGATGCTCTCAGCGATGGGAAACAAACTAAGACGCAGCATTAAAATGCAGAAGTGTGTTTGTGTTCGATCAAGGCAACTCTAAGGGCAGTATCGCTCGTCAGAAGTGACAGTCATGAAACTTTTAGACACCAAGCAGCTCAAACCTGAGAAGTATTAATAATCAATGGTTGCTGCCTTGGATTCCAAATCCATGTATATTTCTTAGCATATTAGAATGAAAATATAGTGTGTTTGTGCACTAATAGGCACATTCTTAATTGTTAATGAAGGCTGAAGAGTTTCTCTTGATGAAGAAAATGCATATTTCTTAACCTCTTTTCCGACTTTCCAATTATATTTTAATAAAACGACTGATCATTAGAGCTGTTTGTTTTTAATTAACATGATAGCTTGCCCACCCATTTACAATGTATGTGTGCTGGTTTTTGTGTTTGAAGTTGTGCGAGAGTTCAAATGGCATATCTATCGTAAGTAATCTCTGAAAGAGGATTATCCCTGCCAGTGTATGTTTGCATATTCATGTGTGTCCTTGTGTTTCTGTGCGCAGTCAGTTGTTTCCCTGGCAGCGATTTCTGTCTATATAGTTTCTCTGTATATGGAAAGGATTGCAGGGTCATGGCTGGTCTGGTGCTGACATACGCATGGAAATACATGCACGTTTTAATTAAACGGACAAAAGTTCTGCACTGTACGTACTTTGAAACTACAGTTTAATGTAAGACAGTAACTTCTTGATGTAAACTAAAAAGGCACTTTTTTGGTTACTATTGTTCTGTTTCTTTAATGTTGTTACACTACTATATTTAAATACCTTATTGCTGTAAGTTTAATGCTTTTTAAAATTAAGTTTCTCTGGTTCAAAATCGAGCTTTTGGGCATTTAAGCAAAGAGCCTGTACTATCTCACTGAACGGTATAAATGCATTTTCCTGTTATAACAGGCCATGTGATAGGATGACATATATTTATGTTTGAGTAAATTAAATGCCACTTAAAACCACTTAAAACTGTTTTTTTTTTTTATTACAATGCTAGCAATTTTCTTTCTTTTAAAAGAAAGAAAAAAGCCCTGATGTGCTGACCAGGCTCTCAGACTCACCTTATGTTTATTTTATTTCTTTTCTTGAATTAAGAAGTGAAACTAATAGCATTACTGTATGTTGTGATGAATATGTTACTTTACAGTATCTTCTGAATTTTTGTAGCAGTACAGTATCGTTGTTACATGTTACAGTATCGGATGACCTTTGCAGTCCTGTGTACCTGGCGATGTTTGACAATGTCTCCAAGGTAACGGCTTTTGACACCTCAGGGGCCTCTTGTGCCTGTAAGTTTATATTCAAGGGCCCTTGGGTGACACTGAACCCAGGAATGATGTCATCAGCTCCGGCACTACTGTTACTGGCCCAGTTGTATGTTACCAAGGGCCAAGCTGTTTTCCATGCAAGCGACAGACTTGCTGCTATCTTGTTACGAGGACGACCAGCTGTCCTCCGCGCAGCAGACTCACAGGCCCGTGTTTCTTCACTCTTTTTTTCATTATGCTCGGAGTTTAAAACAAATCCATTGCTGCTATTAGAGTTTAATTTTTGGCACAATTGCCAATACCACATAACGCCCTTGATATAACGTTAAAGCACACCTTTATGCGAATAAGATAATAACCCCAAAAGTGCTCATCCAGGCATCCAGCTAATTTTGTGATCAGATGATAAATCAGATAAACTGTTACTGGTTACAGCTTTTTGAATGTACAAATTAATTTTTTTCCGTGACTGTTTTGTTTGTTTAAACGCTTGGGTAAGGGCACTGGTTTGTGTGAAGCAGGTGATTCATGTGCCCTTAAGGCTAATGCAGAGTCCCAGGTTGGAATCTGCCCCGAGGCCCCTGATCTTTCTCCCAGCTTTCTACTCTTCTGTCCACTGTCTTCTCACAACAACGGGGAAAAGGGCAAAAATGTATTTTGGGGGGGAAAAAACCAACCTAAACAAGCAACCTGCCCTTGTAGTTCTATGAATCCGTTGCATTCGCACACTTTCAGTATTTTGTATTGAAGTTATTGAATCTGCTTTAATCCTTGTTTGTTTTTATTTTCATATCACCTTAAATATGATAAATGCTGTACAAATATTATATATTATTATGTAAGTATATATCATTTAAAGCATGTGTTTGGTGCATTTTATTGACAGTTAGTGACTAGTGTGGTTTTCCTGAAGTTGAATGGCACACAACAAATATCTTAAAACCTGTCATATATAACGTGAAATCAACCATCTGCATTACATCAGAACATGAATTGTAGTGTTGCCTGTTTTTCTACAGCAGCAGCAGCAACATCCATGTAATTTCTCAGAGGCTATAATATGCCTGATCTCAACTGTAACCCAAGACCTTATTTACTTAGCAGACAGAAAATAGCCAGCTAGTGTGTGTGTGTGACTGCGTGTGTTAATACCTCTACACACACACACAATACACTGCAGCACTACATGTGTTTTTGGCTTAGATAGATAGATAGATAGATAGATAGATAGATAGATAGATAGATAGATAGATAGATAGATAGATAGATAGATAGATAGATAGATAGATAGATAGATATTGTACAATGTCAGGCTCCAATCAGTACAGCTACATTATCAGTCATATAATGTTATTGGAGATAAGAGAGGAAAGAAGTTCTTCTTTGCCCCACATTATCTATTTTCTGTCATGCACCTTTCCGCCTGACTTTCAGGCACATCCGTTTATAATCGCTTAACCAAACGCAGGAAGTAATGGTCGCACACACTGACTCACAAACACACTGGTAGCATTTAAGGATAAGCAGGAACACAGTGTAGGGGTTTAGGCTGTACTCCTGCTGTCACTGTGATGAGGAGAGGAGAGAGTGTTTTCTTGCAAATCTTGATTTTTTTTAAACCTCTTCTTCCGGTAGGATTACCTCCAATTACCTCTCCCTCTCTCTTTCTTGCTCCCTTTCTTCTCTCCTTCCTGTTTACTCCAGCCCTGCTCTCATTCTCCATTTTTATCCCACCTGCTGTGTCAGTCTCTCTCCCCTGTCCATTTCTCCTGTGATGCGGCAGTAAGACAGTATCATTATTTTGACTTGCAGCGGGGAGTGGGTAATGTGTAGGCCGATCTGCCTCTCTAATTCCTGCTATTTGTATCAATTTGTAGTGGCACACGTGCTCCTTCACACAACAGTGGGCCTCGTGGGAGCGTGTGACATGCATTGACATTGTTGTTTGTGATAGTGGCTATTAATTAGCAAGAGTGGCAGGTAAGACAAAGAGATAAAGCAAAAAGGAGTTGGGGGGGGGATCCACGAATTCATGCTTTGGCAAAAGAAAGCATCATTTTCAGGCAGTGTCAACACCTTCATTGGAGCTGCTGCACGTGGTACTTCACTGCAACACCAGCTCTTTGATGCACTATGTACTGACCAGTCACCAGGGCTGTAGTCCAAGGCTGAATACATTCAAATTTTGGAACGAAAAAGAAGGACGTCCGCCTCTTGATGTCGCATCAGCATCAACGTGACAGGAATAGAATACACTTTGCCTTGGATGTGTGACAAGTCGTAATGTATGCCCACTCATTCTTCAGACAGGATGGATAGGCAGATGGTATTGATCCACACACACGCAGACACACACACGCAAACTTCTATATATGAAATAGTTGTCATGCTGTGGTTTTTATGCCAGTTTCTTTTCTGAATCTTCAGTTGGCTATTTTGTAATTAAATGTGTTTTAACTAAATTTTTAGCATCATATAATTAGAATTGAATTCACAGTATTGTTAAAAAAGACAGTACTCCATCCAAGCACTTTGATTCTTTTTAACCATTCTGTTGGAGATTTGCTGCTGTGCTTGGCATCATTGTCTTGTTGCATGACCCATGTAAATGTTATGGCCTCACATTAGAATACTTGTCTGCTCTTGTCTGTAAAAGGACGCTATTGCAGAAGTCTTGCGGTTTGTTCAGATGCAACTTTGCGAACTTAAGCTGTGCTGCCACGTTCCCTTGAACTGAACTGAACTGAACGCTTGTTCAGTTCAGTCTTTTTCTAATTGTACTGTCATAAACTTTAACCTGTAACATGCTAACTGACCCCTGGAAAGTATGAGATGCAGCCGCATGGTCTGACCTTGGGGTGAATTTGCTGAGACATCCACTCCCTGGAAAAATGCAGCTTTGTGTTTACACACACCTGAATGCTCCAGACCTGCAAACATCTGTTTTTATAGATAATCAATAATTAAAGTGCGTTTAATTAGCAGCACCTGGCTGCTCCTTACCCCCTTAATTCTTGTGGAAGCAGTGAGAGTGAACTTCAGTCACAGGACTGAAAAAAACCCTCCTTTTTATATGATTGTAATATATAAATTTAGAATGGTCTGAAGTAGCTGCTCTGATCCTGAATTTAGAATTAGTTCCAAAGTGCTAGAAATCTTTTTTTTTCCTAATTGCATGACCTTTTCAGAGGCTTTTATTTTTTTTCACAAGGACTAAATGAGGACATCTCAAAACGCTGTGTTATCGACCATTAATTTAGGACCATTATCAGCCATTTTCTGTGATTACTTAGCCAGGAAAGGAGTATTTTCTGTCAGGAATAGCCTTGCTATGATCATTATAGCTTATCAGTGTCAAGCTAGATCTGTGCTAGATGTGCTGTGAGTGTGATACTGTATCTCTATCATTTGGCGAGTGTTAAAATGCTGTTTGTGGGGCTTAGGATTTATCTGCACCACAAACACCATCCAGTGGATTTATCCCTGCCAGTGTCCTTTGAAAGTAGGCCAGGACCATTTATTTGTGTGTTTCATCTGGCACATTCCTGTTGTACCTGCATCTAACCACACAGTGGTAAAAAAGAAAGAGCTGGCGGGTATATGCATGGAGATTTCTGCATGCCTTTGAGCCGAGCTGTCACAAAATTAGGGCCACAACAAACTAGATTATAGCTCGCCACAATCAATCGCCATATTACAAGACACAGCTAATAAGCTGGCTATGGGAGCAAGCCACAGTGACCCTTTAGCAGATGATATTTACATATGCACAGAAAAAAAACCCAATAAAATATAATAACATATAAGAAAATATGAAAAGTTTATATGGAAAATTTGAAGTAAAATTGAGTAAAGGGGAACAATATTAATTACATTTTTTTTATAGAACAAAGAAACAATAAAGAGTAGAAATCCTCTTTCATTTTACTTTAATGAAGCAATTTTGTTTTTTGTTGACTTTAATAATTAGGATATTTATTTATTTCTTGCCTCTCTATAAAAATAACTATGAGTTACATTAAAATAGCTATTGATCGCAAACTTGAATTAGCCAGATGCTTTGTATGGTTTGCCAACGAGCTGTCATTCCAGTCTCATATAACACTAGGGATGATCCTCTACTCCAGCCCTAATGCTGCACACACACAGTGTCCCACTGCGGTTGGTTTCATGCCAAACCCAACATCACAGCAGGGTTGAAAAGTGCCACTAGCTACTAACCACCTGGTGGTAGGGATTTTTTTTTTCTTGCCTCTCGCCTTTATTTAGACAGCACAGCAGAGATAGGCAACGGGGGGGAAAGGGAACAGGGAATGACAAACAGCAAAGGTCTAGCTGAGTGGGAGTTTATCCTGGGACTCTGAGATAAAGGGCATTTTAGCTCATTTGGTATGCATCTTGACTACCCTACAATCGACCCTAAATCATTACACTTTGTTAATCAATCAGTTTAACAACCTGGTAGCTGCTGCAGGTCGACCAAAAAGTACTTTTCATTGAAGCCATTTTACTGTTTTTAATGGCAGTCAGTTTGAAGCGGCTAAACTAACTGTGATGGCTAAATTCCAAACCTAATGCTACACCCTTAGTCAGTGCACTGTATTACAGCTGTACTCCAAGCATAATGCTAAGTCATGGTATTATGGCTTCACTCCAAGCAAATATTGTAACCCCAGCCAGTGTATTATATCGCTGTTCAAAGCCAAATCCCAACTGCTGTCATTCTCTCTTTCACTATCACTCTCTTGATTAGAAGCTCTGCAGCCAGGGCTTTGTTTGGGGTTGGAACAAACACATAAGCTCACAGTCAGATCCTGTGTATGCTTATGTGTGTGTGTGAGAGAGAGTAGGAATTAACTGATACCTTCTTGTGTGCAAGTGTGTGTGTATGTGTCAGAAGAGTCTCACAGTCTGCTGGGATGGTGGAGTCCTGGAGGCACCATATGGTCTCCGTGCCGCTCATAGACCTCTCTGTTCTCCTCTTTCGCCTCTCCTCCTTCTTCCTCACTGTCTCCTCTCTTTCACTACACCTCTTTGATCTCACATCCCTCTTCCTCCTCATCTCTACTCCCCACTGTTTCCCCGTTTTTTCTTGCTCCCTGCATTTCACTTTGTGTCACTCATTTTATATTCTCCCCCTCTAGTTTGTTTTTAAGTCTTGAACTCTTTCACTGTCATGTCTAAACTCTTTTAGCCGTTTTAGCCATTTTTCTTTAACGTTTCTTGATGGTGTAGTGTATCTATTTAGAGTATTTCTGGATTTCGGTCAAACTTGTGGAGTGCATGCTTTTCTAGCTCGTATATTCACCAGGGAATATAAAAGTCCAGATAGATATCTGGGTTGTTACCATACAAGAATTTCGAACTTGATACAGATACCCAGAAAAATACTTAACACCGTTTTCAATACCACAAGGGGGATTGTTTTTAAAGTAATGTGATAGTGGTTTGTACAAATGCATGGCATGAACCATGCAGCTGGGTTTATTTCTTGTCTTCTGGTGGTTTGGCATCATATTTTCAGATGATCAAATAGAGTTGATAAAGTAGGCTGCCACTGTTTCGGTGTAGTTGCTGATAAACTTTTCTTTCCTTTAATCTGAGACTTTAAGAGAAACATAACACTTTTTAAAGGACAAATAATTGTGTTATCCTGTTAAATTAACATTGCCAGTTACAGCTGAGCAGGCCTGATAATGTTTGTTGCCTAGCTTGCACATTAACTTTATCATTAGCCATAGCTGCTAGCCACTACCTTAATGATAATGGCAGCTAATGTGGGTAATTGCTAATACTTAAACAGCTTGTTAGCGTGTGTGCTGGCCAGGTTGTGATAACGGTTCAATGAAAATGGGGGGAGTTCTGTGTCAATAGGATGAAGGTGGCACTGTTGATATCAGCGTTGTTGCAAATAAATATCTAATCCTATAGTCATTTTAGTGTCAGTTAGTATCCGAGTATCAATTTTCCAGACAAAAAGGGTAAAGCATTTAAATACATTTTTGCATTTGATAATTTTATTTGGCACAACAACTGCAAAACACCCACAAGATGTCTGCCACAGCCTCCATCCATCAAGGCCAAAACTAGCAGACGCTGAAGAATACAAACACTTCCCAAAAGTCTCTCTCCATTTTTCTTCTTAATCCAGTTTCTGTCCTTTGTACACACCATTTGGGTTCTTCAGCATTTTGCAGTTCGTGCAGAATTATAATGACAATTCAGTGGAAACACGTAGTTTCAAATCCTCCCTGTCAAATTCTAGCTCTGAATGAACTTCTTCAGCAACACGTGGGCTTCATGATTTGATTGTCATTGCTGGCGCTGATGTAATGAAATTCTTACTGCTTCCTACTCTCGATATATCCGTTTCTCAGTAAGTTATATAGTATATGTATGTGTTTGAATTACAGCCTCAGTGGAGAGAGCGGAGGGAGATCCTTTGCTTTGCAAGAGGCATACAGAACAACATTGAAAAAGCAGAGGGAAGACAGGGAAAACACCTGTTTTCAAAGAGTTTGGAAATATTTGTAATGCACATTATGTGCCGATCAAGTGCATTTATCTTAACTGAGAGAGAGCTTTGGCATCAACACAGCGTGCTTCTTTTTAATTCAGTGTAATTGCAAGGAAAGGCTCTGAGACGTTTGATGACAGATAGAATATTTTAGAGGAATTACTATTCCTGAACAGCTTAGAGTAGACCCTACAGCAAATATGCTACTAAAGCTTACGCAGGCATCCGAGTTAAACTGATTTGAATTAAATACGGAGATGAGGGAAGGTTGGAGAAAATGTAAAGTGCAGGTAGAGAGAGAAAGGAAGAGGTATAAGGTGCTGGTATGGAGACAACGAGAAGCTCAGAGGGAGGCATATCTGTTGACTTAGAGTTTCTGTGTGGGTGTTTGGAGGTTCAGACACATAGTGTTGCCCTGTTATTTAGTGTCCTCGGTGTTACACAGCAGTTTGTGGGGGCGTCTTTTTTTTTCCCCCAGACACCTCAGGACCAATAATACCTTACTTCGCCAACAGGAAGACAAAGATCCCTGTTCTCTTAGTCTCTCTCTTTTGTAAAGCCATTCATTTACAGCATGTGCTCCTTCAGCATGCGCATGATGTAAAACAAAAGAGGAAAGGAGTGCCCTTGTGTTTGCCTATTAGCTGAAAAATTGGCTGGAATCTCTCAGAGAGTGAGAACCATTTGTGCCACTGTCTGCTCCACAACACACACACACACACACACACACACACACACACACACACACACGCATACAGCTGTCCTATCTGTTGCTATGCCACCCGACTTCTGATGGATTTTTGTTTTGACTGAGTGTACCCGCAATATGAGACGAAGGGGGGAAAAAAGAAAAAAGATAATGGGTCCAAAGAGACTTGGATGCAGGGATGGACAGGAATAAAAGGAAGAGGCAAAGGGTGACAGGTGAAAAAAGGAGTGAGATGCAGAAAAAACAAGGACAATAAGTGAAAGGAAAGGAAATCTTGGTTCGGAAAAGAAACGATAGGGTGAATTAAAGAAAGAAAATATCATATCACTACATCTCACTGGCTGGATTAATACAGTAATGTGGCATTTCTGTGGAAGCCTTGGCACGTGGCCACAGTATGCTCAGTGCCCTTGTCCTTTGAGTGCGCACATGTCCGTGGGTATGTGTGTGTTCAATCATGCTGGCATGCAAATATTAGCAGCTGTCAAAACAGACAGTGTTCCTCCTTTCATGCATAGTTTGGAGTACAATAGACGTGAATAAAATAGACTGGAGTTGAGTAGGAGAGGAACAGCATGTTTTCCTCTCTTCTTGTTTTTTTTTTTCATAATCTCACTCAATTTTGTCCCTCTTAATCTGCTCTTTGTTTTCTTGACTCACCTGGTTTGGCCAAGTAGCAGTGGTAGATAGTGGCGCTAGCTGGGGGAAGGCCAGTGCCCCCGGGGGGGTGGGTGTGGGGGGGCATGACAGAGCACTGCGGCCTTCCTCTGATGGAGGGACGGGACTGTGGAAGCGGTGTCAAGGCGCCATGAATGAGGCTCCCGACAATGTGGTGAATGTGAAAAATCACACCAAATCACCTGAACAGACAGAGAAAAGACAAGTATGACAAACACATCCACAATCCAACCTCAAATCCTGATCCCGAGACCGTATCGCATCGATTTGTTATCTCACGGGTTGCCAAAACCCCCGTGCAAACATGCATGCGCACTCCCATATGCCGTCAGCAGTGAAGGCTAAAGCAGCAGGATACTGTGTGTGTGCGAACACTCATGTTTGTGATACATTAAAAGTGTGCTTTTGTGTTTGCACCTATCCTGGCAAGTGTGCATATTTATGTATGCGCATGCAGTCATCACAAACCACTGGTACATAATAGACATAAATAACACATGTTTTTTTTCTTTTAGTCTACACAATCATTTTGCCTTTAATGCAGACAGACCCCCTAGTGCTAACTGTCTGGCACCGAGAGACAAAGTGTGAATGACACAGAGGGAAAATGGGAAGACAACAGTGAGAGAGAGACAGAGAGATGGATAAATGTAGAATCTGTAAATTACAGCAAAAGTGGGAGGGAAGGAAAAGAAGAGATGAATGGAAAGAATAAACAAGTGTAAGTGTTATTGTGGGGCTACAGAACTACCCTTGAGCAAAGACAGCAAAAGGTGATACAATGCTGCTCATACTCTCTAAAGCTTCAGCTTGGCAAGTCTATGAAAGAAAATCAACAAAACTTTTAGCAAAGGAAACAGTGAAACTATCCTCATTGATTTCCTTATAGAGGCAGCAAATCTGCAGAACCTCCTCATTGCAGAATGCTGCAGAAAACATAATTACATATTATGGTGGTTTTTTTTAATATTTATATTGTTAAGTTAAGTTAGGACTATGATAGAGTTCAAAGAAGACTGTCGATCTTCCATATTTGTTAGGTCGGGTCTGTTCTTGGACTTTCTGGCCATTCGTTTCTCGCACATATGTGGTAAAGATGAGATTGGTAAGGCAGCAGCAAGATCCAGAACACAACAGAGGGCATGAGTGAGAACAGATAAACATGAAACATGAAAAGAGGAGCAGGGATGAAGGTGGGCTGAAAGATGACTTTTAGATGTGTTGCGTCTGTACCCTGGTCGAAGCACTAGTAAGTCTTTCCCCCATAAAGATGACATTTGATTTAATTAAAAACCAGTTTTGAAACGGCAGTATATATCGATAAAGACGTGATTTAACAACCATTAGAATAGTTTACTGGTTTTTCCAAAAGTAGCTGCATAGACAGTGACCACCCTCACTAACTTCTCATGCAAACCCAGTTATTTTGTTCTATAAGCATGCATGAAATATGACAGGAACCACTCAGTTCAGAAAAAAGCTTAAAGGGTCACTCCTAGTTGGCTTTCAAGGTTAATGCCCCCAACTGGATGTGTAGAATGGGCTGAGATCGGCTATAAACTATAAACTTGTCTTTGTGGCCTGTTTGAGTTAGTCATAGAGCTAGATGTGTTGTTGTTTGGACTTGTAACTCTGTAAACTAATTTCAGTACAGTTTACTTTATATAGTACCAATTCAAAGCAACCCTTGCCTTAGGATTTCTACAAAATTAGATAGATAACCACAATAATCAGGCATTCACCGGTAATCAAGCACTTGGTGACAATGGGGAGGAAGAACTCCCTTTTAACAGGAAGAAATCAGAATCAGACTCAGGGAGGGGCAGCCATCTACCACGACCAGCTAGGTGGAAGAGGGGAAGAGAGCAAATGAGAGGAAAAAAGTTTATTGTATCAGTTCAATAGATGGACTGAAAAATGAATGACCTGTGTCAATTACATCACTGTAGTGAAACTTATCTCACATGCTTAAAAACAAAGTTTTCTTGTCACTGTTGAGTAATTGCAGTGAAAATAGGTCTTTACAAGTGGGAAATTACCATAGGAGAAAGCTCTTATGACATGACTGACATGGCACAGTGTTGACTCATAACCCCCCTCCCCCCTGGGCCAATCAGTGTAATTTTGAAAATGCTAGAGTGTGCTGCTGTGAGATGTGCCTTTTTCCCAAAGTGTCATCACAACCCAATCAGCAGTGTGTGAAATATCTCACTAATCAGATTAGGCTGTTGTTCGATGGTTAGCTGTTTGCAGGGAAAACTCAGGCCGACTTTTTCCACACGGTTCATTTCGCTATCGAGTTGAACAGAGGCAAAGGTGCATTTGCGCATGTGATTTGCACTCATTTGATGATACATGTGCAGCAACTGTTAATTTACACCTGTACTACCTTAAATAGCCATGTTAAGAAAAATAACCCAAGGTAGCTGGAGGATAATGCTGTTATGTTGTTCAACTTTCTGTGCATGGAGGCTTACTTTGAGAAGTATCGGTCGATCACTGTGCTCTATCAGTCTGCTAATCAGTTGTCAGTATGATAATTGCAATTGGTTGTATATCAATACTAGGGGAGAGGAGAAAAAAGTGGTGGAGTCACTGAATTAGGTGGGATAACGAGGAAAGGAGATATAGTAAGAAGATAGTGATGAAAGGATAAAAAGAAAAATAGAGACTAGGCAGGAAATACCAGAAGGAGTAGGGAGGTAAAAAATAAGGGCAATGGGTAAAACAGAAGCACATTAAAATTCTCCTGCACCACCTCTTTAGTGTTTTTGCGTGTGTATGTGTGGGTTTGAGTTGTCCTATTTGTTGTATCATTATTTTCATTAGTACCTGGCAGACACTGAGGAAAATATAAAGCACTAAACTGATGTTGCGTTTCTTTATTTAGATTCTCTTTTGGTATGTTTTCTTATATTTCCACATTTATTCCTGTTTTTTTCTTTCTTTGTGACCTTCATTTATTCAGCATTCGTTTCTCTCCTCGTGGCTTTCATTCATTCCCTCTCTTCCTCTCGGTCCCTTTCTCTCCTTAACAAAGGAACAGAGGCATGCACCGAGGATATTCAGCAGATGGATTTCCTGCATGTGATTAAAGTCACATTAGCTCTGCTCTACTGGGAAATTTCAGTTGTTCTTTTTAACTGAGCACATGAGCTTCTTTTGGAAAACTCAGAAGCATTAATGAGCAATGGAGGGAACTTCTGGAAGATTCATCTGTTTGGTTTAAGCTCTAAGCCGCAAATGTTTCATTTTTGATTTTGCTGGTAGGGTGTGACTTGTAAAGCTACATTACCTTGGTTGATACTGTGACTGAGTGATTCAAATTTAAGTCTCTACAATTAATTAACGACTGAAAACCAACAGACTCACCAAAATGTGGGTATTTTTGGATCCTTGCTTGTCTGAGCCCCCTATACAGCCTCGGCACAGCAGAATTCATATGTATATCATTTGAAGAGTGCATTCTTCAAAGATTTAACTTCATGCTTGTGAACTAATTTTCCATCAGTTTGAATATTTCTGTGTGAAATAATTCTTATTTCCTTTTTCACCTTTGGAACTGTAACTGGTGCCTGGGTTTTTATGTTGGCCATTTTTCAGATGATTCATGGCTCTGTTTATGTTTTGATTTATTCAAAGGAGGGAAAACAGTGCTTTTCTTTGCAAGCAAGTAAAACAATGAAATCATTATTTTTTCTAAATGGCTGCAAATACAGTGAAAGGAACTCACATCTGGTTATTAGACAAAGAGCGATTGACTTTTTTTTTTGGCCTCTCTTTTGCCGTTCATTAGCTTAGTGTTGCCATTTTTAAACTACTTTGGAGGGAGGTACAAATATTTCTGCCGACATTGCCCTTTGGGCATCTTGACTAGTAAATTTAACTTTATTGATCGCACTAGCCAATGCTTATTCGTTCTGTTACAACAACTAGAGATGGACCGATCCGATATTACGTATCGGTATCGGTCCGATACTGACCTAAATTACTGGATCGGATATCGGAGAAAAATAAAAAATGTAATCCGATCCATTAAATATCACGAAAGCACCTCACAAAACTTGCAACACGCCGTAACCTCAGAACGTTAGCACGTCGGAGCAGTATGCATCACGTGATAGAGCGGCTGTGGCATGGGGACCTGTCGGTGGTCTGGATAGCATTTGGAGCTTCGCTAGCAACCCGGCATTTCATCTCCGACAAAGTTATCCCCGAGAGAAGTAAAGCAAGTGTGTAAGTCCATCTCTGAATGTTTGTAAAGCATTCCTGCGTTAAGCTTAACAAACGATATATGGAGCGACTGCCTCTTCTTGCTGCTACTTCAATCATGAAACTGCTTAATGATCAGCTGATCGGCTTTTCTGTCGCGAGTCCGTCTCTCTTGTTTGTTTTTGGCCCACTTTGCACCAGAAAGAGGAAACCAGCGGCTGAACAACAGCAGCACGTTTAAGCTTGATAAGCTGTTGTTAGAATTTATTTAATATTACTTTCTACACCAGGATCTTTTTCTACGTAGCTGACGGCTGGTAACTGTGCAGGGGCGGATCTAGCAAAGTTTAGCCAGGGGGCCGATAGGGCATTAACAGGGAAAAGGGGGCACAAAGACATACTTTTCTTTCTTATTCTCATTTAAAATGTCTAGCTTTTAATAAATAATTATCTGAATCTTACACCCAAAGTTTTAATTGATGTAAAATGAATAGAAGTCAATTACTGTATATAGTAACTATTAAGTCTAATATATATATACCCTAGTAAGCTATAGTACTTTTTCCTTTGGGAAGGTACCATCTGTGCAGTCTGCAATTTTGTTGAAGAAAGATGTTGAATCTATTTAATATTTCTTGAAAAATAATTGATTTCTGTGCATTTTTTTTCACACTGCATCAAATTAAGGTTGATTACGTCGATTAAGCATCATGAGGTGGAGCGTGAGGGGTGGTTCCCTATTTTTTATTTATTTATTTTTGTTGCTGGGAGTTGGAACCCTATTAGTTAGGTTGCTTAATATTTACGCTAAGTACTCTTTAAAATACCAGAATAGGGAGGATGGTGTAGGTTTAAGTTTATTAGATTGATCAGTATTGCTGAACTATGAAATATTTTTTTTTTGCATACAGGTATAACAGAATAGCTTTAGTGTAGTTGTTGTTTTAAACTTGAGTATGAACTTATACAAAATGCAGCAAGATATTTTAAAAAACAGTTTTGTTGATTAAAAAACACTATATCGGATTCATATCGGTATCGGCAGATATCCAAATTTATGATATCGGTATCGGTATCGGACATAAAAAAGTGGTATCGTGCCATCTCTAACAACAACAGTGCTGAAGACCTTAAAAGTGGGACAAACTGGGGAATAAATAACAAAACATTGCATTTCATCAGCAAGATCAGTAATAGTCCAGAATTTCACATGTGAAATAACATTTGAATTGTTAAAATTTGCAATTCATTCATGTTAAGCTTTGCTAAAATGTCATCATGTGCCTATGTATGCTGGAACTGATGTATTGAAGGTGTAGCAGAAGGTCACCTTTGCAGCCACATTACTGGTGATGTGGCATCAAGCCTGCCAGGCTATTCTCAGAAACCTTCTTTTGACCTGGACAGGGGGCACCCAAAATCTACACATGCACCTATGCACGCATTTATATACATACACGTGTAAATACTTGGGTGTCAGAGTGACCCTGCCTATTGAGGAATCACGTAACACCTCCTCCCCTCCTCTCAGCTCCTCTTCTTCCTCACCTCTTTACATTCTACTTTTGTCACTAACTCTTTGCTGTACTCACTCAGGCTGCAGTTGCATACCGCAGAGACTTTATGCAGGGCAACGTTTGACCACACGCCTTGGGGCAGACACATGAATCAGGCAGATTGTGTTTCTCCTCTCATTTATGGCAGGAGGTTGTTGATAGTGAGGAAGCGAGTTAACTTCATTCATGCTTGACAGGTTTATACTTTGTGATCGTGCTAATCAATTTCCAGGACATGCATATGTGTCCTCCACAAGATTATCAGCTCATGTAACAAAGCAACTTAAAGAATCGGAACAAACCTTATGTCTGAGTGATGTTTTTACAGTAGCTAGACATGTTTATATTTTGCCATCTTGAGCTCAATCCATCCATGTCTTATGTCTCCATAGCAAATGTGCACAAATGCTTTAGGATGCAGAACAGATGGATAATGTACAACAAAGATACTCAGTGCTACAAGAGGCAGTAAGCAATAAATCAATTCTTTTCTACACTGTGGTCATCTGCAATGAGACAACTTAAACCCCTTGACAAGAGCTTTAATCATTCGTGATTTGTCATGTTAGTGGGGTCAGCTGGAGGTCATCCAGTTTCATTTCTATATATCTGTGTGCAAAGGCAGGTGCGTTTATGTCTGTTTGGATGCAGGTGTGTAGATTTTGAGCAAATAGCCAAATTCTTCACTTGAAACAGGGGTGTTAAACATAAGGCTCAGGGCATGCAAACCGGCCCACTGGATGTTTTTAAAATAAGAGGGAGGGCATAAATTTTGAGCTTTAAATTGTATTTTAATAAGTTTTACAGCTTTTCTGGCTGATAAAGAGCTCCCACGTGGCCATCCATACTGGACCACAGTAATTAAGCAACAGATAAACTAGTGTACACAATTCTATACATTACATAAATGTAAAGTCAAACTTCTTCATATTGACAGAAAGGAGAGTTTCACCAGCCCGGCGCACTCACGATCAAAGAGGGCTGGATGTGGCCCGCCATCTAAAATGAGTTTGACATCCCTGACTTAAAGCCATGCTTTTAAATCTCTTATATACACACAGACATGCATACAAAACTAACAGGGAATACAAAATCATGAAAACACTTGAGTGCAAATACATTGTTAAATGTGCGTGTAACCGTGCAGGTTGCTGACAAAGGCAGAGCCAGGCAGCCAAGCTCCCTAAATCAATTTTTAATGGCTTTGTTACACTGGAGAGGGAAGAGATTGGGGCAACATGGCACACACACACACACGCCTAACCACACGCCAGTAGCTGTACAAAAAGAGCAACGTACTGTATGTGTTGACAGGCACATGGTACAGTTATATGTACAGATATATTATAACACATGCATGTGGGTATGCAGCCACATGTTGAACATTCATATGAATACCATTCTGTCCAAGAGTTGAATTTCACTGAACATATGCTGTTGATTTTAATAAGTATGGAACCGATATTACACCATGTCATGGTCAAGGAAAATTCTTTCCAAGACAAAACTTTTTCAGACTTGTGTCCCTCAGCTGTGGATAAACAGAACCTGCTAAAGATGGTCAGTTATGCTTCAGATGGGTTTGGACAGCTGACAGCTATTTTTATTTACACTCATTGTCTTGGTATTGTAACTGTATATTATGTCATGATTTTTTTTTGCTTTCTTTACTTTTATTCTGTGTAAATGATCAGTTTTTGCTAATATCACATACAATCTTAGCTAGTCTCATTTTTTTTGAACACCACCCAGATCTGACAGTAGCGCTTAGGAGTAAGAGGCTAAGAGTAAAATTTGTCATTTAGTTAAGTGCATCATTAATATCACCCAGACTCATTAAATCCTTTGCAGCTGATATTATCTAAATCATTTAATGAGTGGTTTCACATAAGCCCCCAGACTGGCCTCAATTGTTAGCCATGTTTCTTAGTAGACATACAAAACTAGTGCAGCCACATAATCCATTAGTCTTATAATTGTTTTCTCTAGAATAATGTCAGAAGGTGTCTGCGTTACTTGGAAAATAGTCTGTTTTCATTCATTTTTATCTAAAGCAGAGAGGCACAAAAGGGTGATGAAACCTCACACCTACTGCATGATCATACAATCACAGTGCAGCTATTGCAAGCTAATCACTCTTACATCACACCATCTGAAAAGAGATTAGAGCCCGTGAAGTGTTATAAAGCAGGTAAAAACAGCAACACACTACCCAGAGGCCTCTGAGTGAGAATTAACGCAGTGCCATTTAATGGCATCTATCAAGGGCTCTACATTGATTAATATTACATAAGATATTGTGAAGGTCATGAAAAGAAAGTACTGAAGAAATGTTCAACCAAGTTTCCATTAAACTGTTGGAGTAGTGTAAGATCACAGCATGTAGAAGGGACAGTATAAAAAAAAAGTAAGCATAGATCATTTCAAGAATTAAAGCAGGTTTGCTTATATTCTGTACTGTGGTAAAAAAAATGGTAAATGGCCTATATTTATATAGCGCTTTACTAGTCCCTAAGGACCCCAAAGCGCTTTACATATCCAGTCATCCACCCATTCACACACACATTCACACACTGGTGATGGCAAGCTACATTGTAGCCACAGCCACCCTGGGGCGCACTGACAGAGGCGAGGCTGTCGGACACTGGCGCCACCGGGCCCTCTGACCACCACCAGTAGGCAACGGGTGAAGTATCTTGCCCAAGGACACAACGACCGAGACTGTCCAAGCCGGGGCTCGAACCGGCAACCTTCCGATTACAAGGCGAACTCCCAACTCTTGAGCCACGATCGCCCCCCCGTGCATTAAGAAAGGGCTGCAAAAATAGCAGGGTGATGTGCAGCGGTTGTGATGTACTGGCAAAAGTCAGACCTGTAGATCATGTGACTTTAGGTTATGCATGAGACTTTTGAGCAAGCAGCATTGTCCAATTGAAACAGTTTTGACTTTATAAGCTTTAGAGCATTTAACTTTAAATCAGGTGGATGGATGGTGTTTTTCACATTAGTTCTTTCACTAATTTGATTGGACTGAATATACACCTTCAGATACTTGTAGCAGTTAGTTTTTACTATATCTGTGGTTGGAGCATTTGGCATATTTACAAAGGCTACAGTGTATTTCCCAAAGGCTGTATCTCAATAGATGATTCATCAGGAGCCTCTTTACCAGCAACAGTTTCTATTAATTTATTTTGCAGTCATTTCAGAGGGAATTTCAGTTTCTTTACTGTTCTCTAACATCATATTATGAGATCTTTAGACCATAATATTTACTGTTCATGCCCACTAAGACATGTTTTATAATATGACAGCCAGGTTTATTCCACAGCACTGCAGCACAGCAATAGTTTTTAAGGTATTTTCACAAAAAGGAAATGAAGGAATATCCTGTTATAGTAAGCATGCCATGAATCATAACTCTCATACTTTTCTACTGCCCACCCCTGCAAGCTTTGGCCCAAAACCACATCCTAGGCATTCCTGTCAATGTGTAGTGTGTGTCCAGGAAACAGCCCGAGGGCTGACGTTTACGGCTTCCACCTCCTCACAGTATGCACTTTTGGCCCCGTCTAGAATTCCCATATGTTTCAAGAAAAACACAAATGTAATTTTCTTTTTTTCTGCAGTGTACTTTGTTTGACATTATAAATATTCAATTCCAGTCAAAAAAAAGAAGAAATGAATGAGTGGGGTGAACACCGTCAACCAGACTTACCTTTTGACCAAATATCTCGGACAGCACGAGCTTTATGGCTTTCTGCAATCAGCCATTCGTCCAAAAATATTATTTTTTTAAAAAAAAGAAAGAAATAAAGCTCAAAAATTTCTGACTGGACAAAAAAATTGAAGAAAAGCTGTCACCACTACAACTAAGAAAATCCATACATTCAAGATCCTGGTCAGATGAATAATGTAAGATTAATCCTTCTCTCTGAATAAAGACAATTCCTCCACCTTCCCTTCAACCCACCGATAAATTGTGAAGGGACGGATTGTGTAAAAAAAAAAGATGAGGATTTTAGAAAAAAAACAGAGGTAAAGAAAGGCTTAGAGGAACAAGAGGAGGTAAGAGAGGCTAAGGTCCTCAGAGGGAGAGGGATGGAGATAGTTAATCCTTTTCTTAGGATCTGTTCCGTATATGAATGATATGTCCAGCGCTGTCCTGCTCGTTGGCTTGCGTGTTGCCGTGTGTCTGAGAGGCGTGAGTATGTGTGAAAAAGAGAGAGACGGTGTGTGTGTGTGTGTGTGTGTGTCTGAGAGAGATAGAAAGAGAGGCAACAGCGTTAGGTTGCTGGCGTCATGCGCTACCCCTTCTGTGTCGCTATGTTTGTGATTCCTGCACTCAGCACGCGTCGGAGCGTGTGTGTGTGTTTATCCATGCATGTACACTTGAGGGTTGTCTTTCCGGTGCGCCTTTGTTAGACTGTGTGTGTGTGTGTGTGTGTGTGTGTGTGTGTGTGTGTGTGTGTGTGTCTCGATACTCCCACCTCCCCCGTTTTTCTTTACGGTACGTGTGTGCAGCCGTGCATGTGGCAGGAGAATGTACGTGTGTGCGTGTGTGTGTGTGCCTTGTCAAATATAGTAACATTAGTGTATGCTGCCTCTGTCTGCCTGCAGCTCTCCCACAGTGACAGAGAGAAGAAGAGGGAGGTGGAATACAGAGTGCGTGATAATACGAACGAGTGAAAGCTGAAGGAGAGATAAGGGAAAATACAGAGCAACAGAGTGAGGAGAAACTAGAGAGTGGAGTGGAAGGCATTGGGAGAAATGTGAAAGAGGGTGCAAAAAATAAATAAATAAGGAAGCTAGGTAGGAGAAAAGGGAGGCAGAAGACACGGTGGGATGAGGTTGATGGAAGGGGGACGGGAAGAAAGATTTGAGAGAGAAAGCTGTGACAGTGGAGCGAGGGAGGATGCGAGAGAGAGAGAGAGAGAGGGAGGGATCAGCTGATTTCAGTAAAGATGAGAATCTCCCTCTGCCACATGGGCTTTTCTCCTCCCTCGATTTTTTTTCCTCCTCACGTCGCCCTCTCTCAGCTTTCATTTTCATCCTATTCCCTGTGGCAGCTCTCGTAACGGCTGTGTTTGTGTGTGTGCATGTGGCTGTATGAGCACATGCACTGGTGTGTGTGTCCTTGTTTACATCTCACGGACAGAACTGTGATCCTCATGAGATAAAGCAGTCCATTTTTAGGTAAATTAGATAGATTAAACTAGATAGGTTTATGCATGCCCGTGCAGTGTTTTGTGAATAATTGTGAGAAGCGTTTTGGTGGAAGATATCATTGACAAGTTTAAGACAGGTGTTAGTAAGACAGTATGTGGTTTGTAAAGCGGGAGTAGGGTATGAACTGGTGGGGCGACTGTGTGTTTGTTTGCACACAGCATATAACTACTTGGCTGCTTCCTTACATGGCTTGAATCATAGCTCTCTCACACATACACACACACATTGTGCTGTTAATGAGCATGTGAATCGCTTGGCTCAGATTCAGTGTTCAAATGGGAGACTAGTTGTTTCCATAAGAAACTGAACCAAAATCGCTCATGAGCCAAGCGTCTTTTTCTCTCTCTTTCACTAAAGGGACTGGCATTGTTAACAGAGGGGGGTTTTCATCCTCTCTTTCTTTTCCACATGCTGGAAGCCACCGATGACTGATTTTTACTGTTTTTATTTGGCAAATATGGCCGAAATAGATATTATACACCAACCAGACCAGACCTCAGAGATGATCCTTAACTTTGACCTTTCCGGGAACAAATTTCATGTTGAAGCTGCACCTGTCTTTGGATATTTCCAATAGAGCCCAGCTGATACAGGATTTTTAATACTGATGCTAATACCAATGCACTGATACTGATATTTGGTTATTCAAAAACCTGATATTCCAATACTGACCAATGATTTTTTTTTTATTTCAGACACATAAAATATAAAAAGAGTTCCCTAACACTTATGTGTACTTATTGATTTTAGTTTTTAGGCTCTGTAGACTCTTGGCCTTTGGTGGGCAAACTAGCTAATATGAGCTGATAATATCATCCCTCTAATGAAAAGAGTAGGCTCCAATTAGCAACATTCGAATAACTGCAATGCAAAGGACTGTGGAATATAAAGCTGATACCAAGTGCATGGGGCCACTCTGTGACATTTTTACAGTGTTAGACCTCACTCATACAGGCCTAGAGACCAATAAACAAACCCCTGATAAGCTCCAGTTCTGTAATCTCCACCTGGTTGGTGAGTTGTTGCTGGGCGTGGCTAGATGAAATTGGTGGGAAAAAATGCACCAAAAAAACTCGTTTTGATTGCTTTAGTCTTTAGCAGATTTCCACAGATTGGTGTTTCATATGTAAGATATTGACTTGAGTGCAAGTAGTCGCCAACTACTCGCCGACTGACAGTTAAAATGAAAAGTGTGACGCAAACCGAAAACAGAGGCTGTTTGCCTTCAAGGTAAAAGTCGCACTCTTTAAAATTCTAGGTCTGTGTGACTGTTGCCTTATGCAGCTCCTCAAAGCATTTGAACATCTTCCAGCTTCTTATGATCTTGTTATTTTACAGCTTCAGTAAAAGTTTGCAGCATTCCTGATAAGGTAACTGTGCACTTGGCACATAGTTAGCCACTATCTGGTGAACATACTGATTATTAAGCAGCTAGCGTGCCCAACATTTCCCTTAGATGGCAAAGACCAGAGCAGAATTTAAGGAGGGCGATTATTTTATTTTGAAAGGACATTTATCAGGTGGACAGAAAGACTTTTCCAACTGAGTGCAAATGTTTGTACCATTTAAGCTGTAAGTGTAAATACACATCTATTTGTTAAGAATTTTTGCATGAACAAAATAAACAGTGAAGAGAAGAAACAGGAACATCATTCTGGAGGTTGGACCAAACAATTGGAAATGGATTTCAAGACATCCAATCTAACTGTGCACCTTCTTTCAGTTTGCACATGTCAGTGTCTGTTGCCAGGCTGAAATATTTACAAAGGCTGGTTAATACATTGGATTGGTCAGCTGCCCAACACACACACACACACACTTACAAGAATAATCTCAACTGAGTTCTCTGGTTTCCTGTCCAAATGTGGGCACTGTGCTGGCTTTATGACATGGATGTAGTTACTGGCAGACAGAAATCATTATTTTAGCTGCCAGTAGCTCCGGATAGTGTTGGCTGTAAGGACATGCTCTTCAGCGGTATTAAAAATGATTGGCTAGAATGACAGGAATAGCATGGAGTGTGCAATATGCTGTTGCACAAAACAATTTTATCTCAGCGTTGAGTGATGTTAAAAAATATTTAAAGGTAGAAAGAAATTCTATTTTTGAATGAGCAGTGGTAGCAACTCTTCCTGTGTTTGTCTGCACATTCGTGTGCAATCCCAAAGGAGTAATTAGTCCTCTAATTAGTCCTGCCAATCCCCTCCAGAGTGCAGAGGTCAGCAGCCAGGGTCAGCTGCTTGGCACTGCCAGGTATTTAGTGCCAGGCTCAAGGACAATTTGCCACAGTTGTTATAAAATATAAAAATCGTGCTTAAAGCCCAGTGTTAATAATAGAAACTGTGGGGTTTTTTGTTTTGTTTATTTTTCACCGGCAGATGTTTCCCCTCCTGCAGTTTTAAACACCACTCAGAAACCAAGTGAAAGAACACCGAAGGCAATTCAGTTTTGTCAGAGGCATCCATCTGTCGGCTCAAAACCCAAACATTTGGTATCTTGTGCCAGACTTTTGTCTTAGCACCACCCATTAATTATCATACATTGCTTATCATCTGAAAGAGGCCTTGCACTTCTGTGGTATTGTCAGAGATGTGAGCCCTTGCGGTTGCACTTGATCTCATGTTCCATTTTTACACTCAAAATTCAGAGTGTTTCAACTCTGACTTTGTTTTTTCATTGACCTTGCAGTTTGCAGCAGATGAAATGACACCTGTCTCTGATGTAACCTGAAAGCAATCCCCAGTGGATGAAAAGGGAAAAAAAAACCCTTTCATATCTTACGGCCATCTTTGTTATCAGGTTCTTACTTTTTCTCCAAAGAAGCACAATTGGTGCTGCTTTTTGCATTAAATTCAACTACTGCATGTAAATCACTGACATGTTTGCCAGCCTCTGCACTGTAACGTGCACCCATCTTGTAGTGAACACAGTTAGCACCCCTGGTATTAAGTAAGCAGCACTAGCATTTGGCAAAATCCAATCTCTGATCTAAAATCAAGGCTTAATATGTGCTCAATCCTTTGTTACTTACTTACTTCTGTATGAAAACAAAATCTTTATACTCTATGTGTAAAAAAGAAAAGTATGGCTGTTGTTTCAGAACCACGGACAGCAGCACTGTTTGCTGTGTTATGATCTGATGAAATGACACAGAGTGCAGTGTAGTAGACTGTTAAATCCCCCCCCCCTTTAGTTTCCCAGCTTATTTAATTTTTTGTTGTTGTTGTTTTTGATAGCAAATATTGAATTATTGCCAAAAGTTTTATTTACTAAAAAGTCCACAGAGAGAGAGACAGTGGGAAACACAGAGTGAGAGAGCGAGAGCTATAGCTGTTTATGTGTGACTCACCTGGCTGATTGTTGCTTGCTTTTAGTTTTGTTTAGTTTCAAGAGGTAGCAGGGGTGCTGAGACTTTTTGTCTCCTCAAACCCGCCAGAGCAGCACAGTCACTTCGTCCCAGACCTCCAGATTTACAAATGAAACTGTTTTCTGAAACAACAGAAAGAGTCCACTGTGGCTATAATTCTCAATGTTCATGTAATATATATATATACATATTTAAAAGCAAGTTGAAAAATTCTGATAAATGTTTAATTTAATAAACAACACTGTAGAGAGTGTGATTGCTCCTCTAGCTCAGGTAGTTCATTTAAAATTTTGCACACTGATTGAGAAGGAAGAGCTTTTTACAACCAGGTAAGAATGCAAGGCAAGCTTATTTATTTGTTTCTCCAAGGGATTTTTTCCTCTTTTTTTAGGATTGTTTATATGTCTGGCAAAAAAGGCATGCTGGCATTGGGATCCATTTTAAGTGCCAGCACCTCCTGCCAAGGCGACTTTTATGGCCAGTTCTGTTCCATCAATGATGCAGGAAATACGTGTTATGAAAAATGATTACTTGCAACGGTTTGGAGCAGGAAAGTGTATTTTTTGTGTTTTCTGCATGCCTGTTGTGGTGTTGCACAGAAACATTCATTCTCTAGCTACATGAATATTGTTTTATTTATTATCTTGTTGGCATAATTAAATCCCTGCAGTCCTTGCTGTCTCTTGCCTCCAGTATTGATGATATATGAATTTAAACCCAGTCTGTAGCATTCATTATAAGTTGGAGCATCACCCCCCCTTTTCTTCTTTCACTCTCTTATGCCAGCTCCCTCTTCCCTCATATCTCTCTCTCCCTCCTTCCCTATCTCCTCACACTCAGCTACCTCCTCCCATGCTGCGTAATTTACTGTGCTATTGGGTGAGTGTCACTGAAGATGAATTGGCCCTAGCCTTTGTATTAACACCAGGTCTGGCTGGGCACGTTTAGCACTTCTACCACTAGTTTCTGCATAGAGCAAGTAACTTCAAGGCTCCATCTGTCTTTTCTTGCACACAGAGAAAAATTATACATGTTCACAGTTCCATCAGAGTCTGGACTGGTGTCCCTGTTCCCATTCATCAGCTTTTCCTTGTAATCCGTGAATCAGCCTTATAGTGGCCAGACAGTTTTATGGCTCTTTGGTCAATATGGTCAATGAGGACTGCTGCATAAAAAAATCAATCATGTTTTAATTTGTGGCTTGAGACACATTTTCCCAGACAGGCTTTTATTCCAGTGCCTCAGCCTTTTTATTTTATTTTATTTTATAGATACAGTATAGCTTTTATATACGTTTAACAGTTTTTTTTCCCCTCATATTGAATTTTTTCTGTTACGCTTATTGTGGTCAACCCTTTAACTAAATTAGGTAAGGTGACATGCAGACTTTACATTCATAGTGACATTAAGGGGTTGATTTAGAGAAAGATAGATGATGCTTCCTTGCAACAGGGTACCTGTTCAGTGGTAACATCATGCTGTGCTAGTCCCAAATAACACTTTAATAACATCAGCTGTTTTGTCCACTTTTAAACGGCAGCACCTGACTATTTTTTAATATAATTAGCAATTAAGCTAAAGGATTGCCTTCATCTGGCCAGGACCTTTCTGTGTGAAGTTTCCATGGTCTACCTATGTTTGTGTGGGTTCTCTCTGGGTACTCCAGCTTACTCCCAAAATTCACAGACATTCAGTTTGTGTGATTAGGTTAATTGGTGATAACATAAATTTAAATAAGAGAATTATTTTTAATATTTGAATGAAAATCTTTTGCAGTCCATCACTGCCTGAAATCTAAAACCCTTGGACATCATCAAATACATCACTAAAAGCACCGCCTTCAGCTGCTGCGTGTTTGTGGGTGTCTTTCTGCATCAGTTTTATCTACAGTAACTGAAGAGCTGCTCTGTTGGGTTGAGATCAGGTGTTTCACTTGGCCACTGAAAAATATCCATTACTGTCACTTGAGAAACTCTTGGCTTGCTTCTCTGGTCAGCTTTGGGTCATTATTAATTTGCATTGTAAAGCACAGTCCAATTAGTATTGGCTAAATTTCAGCCAACAATATAGCCATGCACACCTGAGAATTCATGCTCTTAATTCTCAGCGGTCACCTTATCAGTAAATGCTAGTGACCTGGTACCACTCCACCACATTTGCTCATAATATGACACATACACTTTGCTGGACGGGGTTTGCTTTGGATCATGACCTGTTTCTTTCCTTTTCCTTCATTTTTTCTTCCGATCATTCAGGTACATGTTAATCTTGGTTTCATGGAAAGATTGCTTTTTTCAGAGCTGTGCAGACTCTTATAGAGGTTTTCTACTAGTCTAATTTCCTGTTCTTGAGTGTTACTATCTTGTAACCCCTCTAGGTTTTGTATTCATGAAAGCATTGCTTGATTGTAGACTCTGACAATGATAAACCCAGCCCCTCAAGAGTGCGTTTTTGATTTGCTTTAACTTTGTGAAAGGGATTTCCTTATCCAACGAAAAAATTATGCGAGCATCAACTTTAGTTGTCTTCAGGGTGATTTCAAACCTTTTGCTGTTGCTCAGTTGGTCAGTTCTTTTTAAGAATATACTAGACTGTAGATTATGGCACTCCTAAATTTTTTGCTGTCTCTCCAACGGCTTTATTTTTTGCTTTTCAGCCTAATAAAACTTCATCTATATAAAGCAAAAATGCGATTTAAACATGCAGAATTGGCCTTTATCAGAATCAGAATACTTTATTAATCCCGAAGGAAATTAGGGTTACAGCAGGCAGCACGCTAATGGCGCATGCGCACTTACAAAGGAACCTTCTGACCAACTTTACACAAACATCACATTGGGGAGACATGTCAGAAAGGAAGGCTGATAGGAAAAAACAACGAAAATACATAACATGAGGTAAGAGGAGGAGAAAAAAAACACTCAGACTGAGCTCCTAGTGGGAGAACAGTTTGATAACAGAAACACCTCAGCACAAAAAGCACATGACTATCAATACACCATAGAAACACAAGACAAGCAACAGGGGCGGGTAAAGGGTACGAGAGAGCTGGTGTAGACAGCGCATCCGGTCCTGCGGCATGTCTGCGCTGGTCCAGTTGACTGCCATCTTCCCCGGTAGGGCACAAGCATCGAAGGCGTTTGGAAAGGGAGGGGGGATCAGTGTGTGCATATCAGTGTATGTGTGTGTGTGTCCAGAGTTCGGCTGAGACAGTGTCCTTCGCCCCGCCAGGCTAAGTAAAAATCTGCTGAATTTGTCATGAAACAATGGAAGAACTTGTTAGTTAATTTTCCAGTTACTTTTAAGCCTCTGAAAAATGGGCAACTATGTACAAAAAGTGTCTGTAGCTCCTGAACGGTCAATGCAGTGCTTTGGTTAAATCGTTTGACTTAAAGCTTAAATTTTGTAAATGACATATTGTCTGTTTAATGTTAAAATCAATTTCAGAGGGAAAATTACAGAATCTGTCACAGTCCATTAATTTATGTATCTAATTGTATTTTTTTGCTTGGCACCCTAGTTTTACATCGTTGTTGGAAGATCTGGCTGTAAGTGAACAGTGTTCGTACTAACATGTGAGGATGACCAAAAACAGGCGCACCACAGTTCTTGACCTCCTCTTTAAAAAAGAAAAAAGCTCAATGTGTGCAACGGCCGTTTCTGACGTATTTCCATGTAGCATGCTATCTGTCACTGGATAAATTAAGTGGTGCAGTTGATGGATTATGAAGCATTTTCGGCACATACACGTTCTCAGTCGCACAAGCACGCACACTCACATAAAGTTTATCCCCTCGGAGAGTCTCATTAATTTGGCCAAGATGATTTGTTCCGAAAGAGGCTGAATTCATCACAGCCAGACAGATGGTAGAGAGGGATTTCCTAGAGGAGAGCACAAGGGTTAGAGTGAGTGGCGATGGGCATAGAGGAGATGGTGGTGAGGGAAGGAGAACAAGAGGAATGTGGACTTTGGAAAAAAGATGAAACGAAGAGAGCAAGACAATAACAAAGTGTGAAGCAAGAAGAGAGAAAGATAAAAGCAATAAGACAGAAAAACAGATATGGGATAAAAGAGAGGGATAGTTGAGAGATAAAGAGGGGAGAGGCCCCATCTGTCTTCTTAGAGAGAGATGGAAACAGACATTAGAGGCAGAAGGCGGAAATCACAAGAGGAAACATGGAAGTAGAAAAAGGAAGGGTTGAAAAAAACATACTCCTTACCAGGGGTAAATTGGTCCAGCTTCCTTGAACACTATCTTGGCCATCCTTTAAGTTTCTTGTATGCAACTAGAAGGACTAAAACCATTCATCTAAAAAAATCTTTCTGAATTTGGTGTTTTCATGATGGCCATGGAAGGTGCTATGTAGTGCTCTGAACCAAAATTTCCAATATCTCAACCCAATATCTCAATTGGCTTGAGATATGATGACAACATCATGGTTCACAGCATTTTTCATATTCATTAAAACCTTGGGACAGCTAGAGGGGACGGAGGCCTTGCCGTCTTAAAATGTTGTCATGTTTTGAAGCTGACAATTCAGAAAACTACAGCAAAAGCCCATAACTTGTTACTCATGTGTTTGCTGAACAGAGAGCTGTAATCAGGATGATAGCAGTCCTGGCTTTGTCCAAAGTAGTAATAAATCAGTGTAACAAATATCAGCTTCCTTATTGTTTTGGTTTTATTAAAAAAAACTAAACTTTACAGATGATGTTTTTCATGCTTTTTTCCATAATTGGTGTCATATACACATATACATATATATGTGTACATGTACATGTTAATATGGAGCTTGAAATAATGAGGTCAGCATATGAATAGTAATCCGTGTGAGCCAACAGCTCACTCAAAGCTCAGTCAAAGAGCAGAGAAATCCCTAAAACGCTCACCTCAAGCAGTAAACGCACATGCTGTTCCAACCCTCTGCTTAAAAGGGACTATCCATCAGATGAAAGCTGGCTTAAAGGAAAATGAGGCAAAACTGGGTGGTTTCAGACAGCAGATGAACTAAAAGGGCTTCACTGAGGCTCAGTATAAGGTAAAGAAGCATTATTTGCATTAGAATTGAAGAGTAAAAACAACTAGTTTAGTCAGGTAATAAAAGAGGGGCCATTACATATGAAAAGACGCACATCCAGTACCAAGGTCTTCTCCTTTCACGTTATAAAAGATTGAGTAGGTAATTGAATTCCAGACTTGATTAATGGCCCGAAATGTCATGACTTTAATTCCTTTTGGATATGTAGCAAAGAAAAAGCACTGTTCTGAACACAAACTACCATGTAAACATACAGACCACAAGAAAGAGCACAGCAGTTCGCCTTTGCTCCTTCTTTCTCTCTCACACATAAACATGTTTTTTCTGAGCCTCTCCTCTATGAATGATTTAGTGAGTGTGCCTCCAACAGGCTCGTTTAAGAAGGCTGTGAAACTAGGTTAACTTAAGGTGGGCTGCGCCAGCTTAGAAGGTCCACACACATATAGCTTGTGTCAACATCATTTATTTCCATTTCTATCAAACCGGCTCCTTCATTTAACACGCTTCTTACCCATCAGCTTTAAGATTTAAGGGTTATGACAGCAGCGCTAGTCAGTTATTCCAATATGTCAATAAGTTTCACAAGAATGTGTCCTGTTTTTAATATGTTCAATTCGTGGCTTTGTGTGAGCATTTGTGTGTCTTGTGTGAATAATTCAAAGCTAGTTATCCCACACTGGCACGTGCCAGCGTTCCACTCTTTTGAAATATTGAAAAAAACCTACAATGTCCCCCCTGCCCATGCATGTGACTCTTTTTGCATCCTTGACTTTCAAAAAGTTGACAAAGTAAGAGACAGTTTCAGAGAGAAAATGAGAGATTATGGTAAGAGAGAGGAGGAAAACAAGGAAGGGAGGTTGAGTCATCATCCTTTCATCCAATCCCCATTCTCTGCCTGTTGCTTTGGTAACATGATGTCAGTGCAGCCTCTAGCAACTCCTCTGAGGTTAGCGAGCATTAGTAGAGAGGTGTGTCTGTGTGTATGTGCATGCATGCGCATGTGCGTGTGTGTTCTTAAGTCTCTCTTGGCAATTGCTGCCACAAAACCAACTGTAACTTAACTGCAAAAAGCTTAAGGATCATAGGTCAGGTGAAACCGCCAATCAGTAGGTCAAAAGGATGTGTGTCTTTGTTTTAGGTTGTGTATGTGTGTAGTTGAGTGTGTGGGTGTGGGTGCACTTAGCTTTCTTTGTATTTATCAGCCTGAGTCTGTTTTGAATGGTTTTATGAATGGCTTTCTTTGCTACGTGTGTGTGTGTGTCTTGTTTGTGTGTTCAGACAGCTAGGATTTCTTTTCATATTGATCGTTATAATCAACTATTACTAAACTTCTTTCTTTTTTTTACCGCTCAGCAGTCAAGCACAATTTGCTCATTTTTCCTTGCTGGAACAAAGTTTGTTGCCTGGCAACATCACTTTATTGAGCACTCTCCATCAGAAAGTCATGGTATCTGCCAAGGCTTTGGTGAACATTGCTGCTTTAGGGAAACACAAACAGTAATTTTTGGTCTTTCGGTTGAAAGGTTATTCAGTGTGAAGCATGTGGAGTGATTTTTATTTTTGTCAGGGTTGTGAAACCTTGAAAAAGTATGTGGGAATGGATATATTAGTCAGATAAAGGATGCCCTCATCCACCTGCAGAAAATGTGCTGTAGCTCCCAAACATGGTAAGATCAGGTCTCTTAAACACGACTTTTACAAAGAGTCATTCATCTACTGTATCTACAGACGTAAAATAGACTTAATTGAAATGTATATAGTAGCAGTATTGAGCTCAGTCAACTTTTTTACATAGTTACTGTCTCTCTGTGTACTGGGCCAACAGCCAAAATAACAATTATGGGAGGATAACAGCAGGAGAGAAAACAGATTTTTAGGCTTTTTAGACCCAATCCAGACAGCACAATTTCCAGTAACATTTCAAAATAAAAGGGAATGATGGCCTCCCAGTGTTTTCTCATAGTTTACCTTACTAAGGCCAGTGTTTTGTCTCACTATATCGCATTAGGCCTTCAATGCATGCATGTGTAGTTAATTCAAATACTGACCAAGACTTTTTTTGTATTGAATATGCTGCCCTAAAACATCCTGGTCTTTTTTAAAGATTTGTTCATCAGCAGCTAATTAGCTAATTATTTCACTCAAATCATCATAAAAATCCCTTTTGGCCTTTCCTTATTTTCATGTTTTATTTCGTATTCATGCACCGTTCCTCTCATTATTGAGTTTTCATGCTGTTTGTCATCTTGAAATGCCTTAGTTTGTGCAAATAGACTAAGCTTAAGCCTATTAATATGCAACAGCAAGTGATTAAGGCAAAGGCATAACTTATCACATTTTAAAGTGGATACAAAGAAAAGAGAAGAAAAGGGGCTGAAAAAAACTGAAATGCCTCTCATTCTGTTCCATCTTACTGATGAATGTTTGACATTTGTGGATAAAAACTGTAATTATGTGTTTGTGTGTTTGTGAAGGAGACAGAGGGACGGAGAATACGAATGCCATTTCTAAGTGGGAAGGCTGTAATCTGTGTGCGTGTTTGTGTTGCTTTGCCTTCCTCTTTGTCAGCGTTGGCGTGTGTGTTTGTGTTCATGCAACACTGATTGTGTTTATGTGCATGTACAAGACACTACAAAACAGTGAGGCACTAAAGCAAAAGACATCATAAGTCTTTGACATTTGTTCGGATAAACAGTAATCTTGTTTTACAAATTCAATTTTAATAAAGAACACTTACTCTTAAGACTTCAAACAAGATAGGTAATGTTATGCAGATATTAACAGTTGAACCCTCAGCATGCCCATAAATGGGTTTTGAGGAAGCGGTTTAAATAGGTCATGAACTGGAAGAATTCAAACACAGCAATAAAAACAAGTTCTAATGAGTTCGCTGGGCTTTTCTGGGTGATCAGTCACATGAACTTAGGGTCAGAAATTAACTTTTGCTGGTAGCATAGTTAAAACATGCTTTTTTTTGTACTAGCCAAAATTAATGATGATATTTTTGCATCTTACATTAATTCATTTCATTGTGTTAATGAGATATTTTAAGAATAGAAAAGCAAAGCCCAGAACAAATGTGAAAGCTAAATTAAGCTGGTATATTGATCAATGCTGAGACAATTCATGCATTAATAGAAGAAGTATTTATCTAAATAATCTACTGAACTTTTTTGCTACTAAATGTACTTAAGCATCATTCTCTCATTCCTCTGGATACTACAGCTTCCTCTCACAGTCCAATGATGATGATGAAATAAATGATGTCATCATTCATCCATCCATTTTCTTAAGTACTTATCCATTACAGTGTGTTAGGCGGGTTGAAGTCTATCCTAGCAGTTACTATGAAAGAGGCAGGTTACGCCTTTGATAGCTTACCACTGTATCACAGGACTAAGGTGAAAATGTGTGAATTCAAGGTAAATAAGGCTCTAAAGTGCAAAAATGAAACTGCTATACAATTGTCACAAATTAAAATTGTGGTTTATAAAATGAGAGAGGAAAGTGTTCATTAAGACAAGAAAATTTTTATATTTTTTATATTTTTTCTAGTCTTACTGACTGATCAAAGGGCTTTAATGTCACGGTCGGCGATGGCCAACCGTGGGGAAGTGAGGAATGAGGACCCAGGCGCGGAGCTCTGAATAACAACAGTGCATTTATTTACAGTGTGGTAAATATTGATGCACAATTAATCCCCATGCTCCCCAAGACTCCCGTGTGTGTCTTCCAGTGGCGTCCGCGTTCGTTATCCCCGCTGTCGTGACTCTGCACACCCTGTGCGTGCTGTCCTTCCTCTCCACGCTCCTCCTGCAGGAAAACAATGGAAGCAGCCGTTAGACACTGACCCCTGCGGGCAAACACAATCTGTCCTTCCTGGACTAACACACACTGACTTGGGAGTCTAACTCAGTGATCCTGTGTCGGTGGGAGCTCCAAGACTCTCCTAAGTAGCTCCTCCGACAAGCCCTGATCAGCAGCAGGTGTGTGGCTTTGGGTGTGGCCAGTCCCCTAGCAGGGCCACACCCACCAGGCCTGAAGGCGCCTGTAAACAAGTGTTAAGACACACCTGCATCCATACACACACCCAAACACACTCATATCTACAAGCATGGCAAGAGGGGCAGCAACACCAAAAATACATATAATATAACAAGTCCATAACTGCTCAGGGATCCTGGGTCGCTCAGACCCAGGACCATGACACTTTAGGCTACAAGCTACATTTAACCTTGCATTGATACAGCACTTTATTCTTGTTGCTTCAGGCATTTTATGTACCTCATATTTGTGGTCATTTCAGAATCACTAAGTAGTCTAAGTTGATTGCTTTGGATTGAGGGAAGGAAAACACACACATACACATACAAACTCGACACAGAAAGGCCCCAGCACGGCTTTAAACCAAGAAGCTAATTGGTGAGAGGTGACAGTGCTAACTACTGTTTCACCATGCCACAATTCTCAAATAAACCTTCCATTCCCCATCATATGATGTAACTTTATGTCACTTGGTGCACAGCGGACCCTCGCACAATTATATACACAGAGAATACAACTCTCAGTGATCCCTGCTAAATTAGGCTAGATGGATGGTGTAAGACCAAAAAAAGGTCATTGGTGGAATCAGCCTTTAACCCTTTAACAAGAAATGTTAGGTATTAATGGATTACTGTAGGTTATTATTACCAGTACAATGAAAAAAATACTAGTTAAATTTAAAGAGACTGCAGAGATCTTGTTTAAGTGCAGCTCCATCTCATGAACCCATATTTTAATCACAATAGAAAACAGAAACTATATCACATGTTTACAGTGACACATTTTACTGTTTCCTGAAAAATATTCACTTGTTATTTATTTGATGGTAGCGGCACAGCTCAGAAAAGAGGCAGTGTTTCTCAAGTAGAGATGAGCAGGGGATTCCCGCTCTGCAAAAAACTGTGTCTACAAATTGTGAAATAATTCCAGAATATTTTTCCTCAAAAAAAACTTGAATAGCTCGCCTTTTATATTATATAATAGCATTAAAAGATTGTAGGAACTTGGAGACATTTTTGTGCGCAAGGAATAAGGCTAGAACTCAATAGTGAATGCCTGTGATTTTTCTGAGCCTCGGGTGGCACAGCATTAAAATCAGCCATGATTCTGTCTGGAAATCAGTACATGGGCTCAGGAACACTTCTAGAAATCACTGTCTGTGAACACAGTTCAACGTGCCATCCACAAACGCAGGTTAAAGATCTATGCATGCAAAGAAAAAGTATGAAGCAGTGATCTTCTCACCAAAGCTCATTTAAAATGGAGTGTGAAACTGCTCTGTGGTCAGACAAATGAAAACTTGATTTTCTTTTTGGAAAGCATGGATGCTATATTCTCTGGACTAAAGAGGACAAGGACCATTTGGTTTATTGTTAGTGCTCAGTTCAAAACTTTTCTTCTCTGATGAAATAGTGTGTATATGTGTAAATAGAATTGGCAGTTTATACATCTGGAAAGACACCTTCAATGCTGAAAACTATATCCAGGTTATTGAGACAATTGAGACAATGTCCCTTTTCGAGAAAGCCTTGTATATTTCAGCAAGCGAACACTAGACAACATACTGCATCTACAACAGCATGGCTTTGTAGTAAAGGAGTCTGTGAGCTGAACCTTTCACCAACTCAAAACATTTAGCACGTCATGAAATACAAAATAAGACAAATAAGTCCCAGAACTGAGCAGCTAAAATCCTATATCAGACAAGAATGTGACAGGATTCCTCTCCCACAAGTCCAGCAGCTGTTTTCCTCAGTTCCCAGATGCTTACAGACTGTTGTTAAAAGAAGAGATTTTCTCAGTTTTCTATTTTCTTTTGGGAATAAAATATGGATTTATGAGATTTGTAAATCATTGCATCCTGTTTTTATTTACATCCTATACAGCATCCCAACTTCTGTGGAATTAGGGGGTTGTAGGTCTGAAGACAAACACACCCCATCCTTCACATCTCGCCCCTCCAATTCTTTTGTAGTCTGTACTCCACAACACAAACACAAATAGATGCAGACACACATGTGAAAGAATGAGACACACACACACTGCTGCATGCTCAAGCACAACCATTTGATCTCCCTAGCTCTATTATTAAAAGCCACGCTCGGTTGAAATTAATAACATTATTAAAAATCAATTCATCCTCTTTCATCTCCTCTGTCTATTCCTTTATCCTTTTCCCACCCTCCCTCTTGTCACTCTTCATCCATCCATCATTCTCTCAACCTTTGTCACCTGACTCCATTACATCAATTAATGCTTTCCTTTGATTACTTTGTCTATGCCCTGTTGACAACCTTTCAGTGGGTATCTTCTTTGTGCACCCTGCTCTCTGTCTGTCTCAGTCTGCCCGCTGTGTGTGCTCACTTTCGTCCTTTTTCTCTTTTCCCCTGCTGTGTGTATTATATCTGTTCACATCTATTACAAAACTTTCTGTCATTTCTAAGTGTGTGTGTGTGTGTGTGTGTTTCCAGGTTTGTGTGAAAGAGAAAAAAAGAGAATGAAATGACCTCTTCACAAGTGGCCTTATTTTCAGTGTCCACTCTGTGCATAGAGACTTAGCCAGCGTGGCAGTTTAATTTATCGACTCAGTGTGTGTATGTGTTCTTATATATTTAGCCTGTACTCCAGGGTCTTGCTAAAGGACCCATCAACACTAACTGCTCATTGATCATTTAACACAAGATGACCTCCTGTGCCACCTCAATACAACACACACTCACGCAAACACGTTAAACAATGTCAAATATGTGAGAGTGGGAAGCTATTAATAGCAGCACGGTTACCACTCTCTGCACGACTTCTCTGGATGGAAAGTGCACAACGCCAAAAGACCTGAGACACTAGGGTTTGATTTTTACATCCACCATCAGTATTTGACTACCAAAAAATACAATCGTGTAAAAAAGAAAATACGTCTTCTTTCACTTTCACAGAACATATTAAATCTTATCCTTACCTGATCTTAAAATATAGGAAAATTACAGCCTCAGTTGAACAACACATGACATATTGCACCCTGTTATTATTTAATAAACAAATAAATAAATAATAACCCAAAATGCAGAAGCAGTATGAGAAAAACCAAGTATGGCCTTACTGCTTCAAACTGAATTTATAAGTAAGTAGCACTCAGGTGTTTCTAATCAAATGGACTTGAATGATAAAAGCACACGTTTTGGCTGGTTGCTGGAGCATTCAGGTGTGTGCTAACAGAATACCAAGAAAGAAAGACACCAGCAATGATCTTAGAGAAGCAATTGTTGGTGCCCATCAATCTGGGAAAGGCTATAAGGCTGTTTCCAAACAATTTAAAGTCCATCATTCTACAGTGAGGAAAATTATTCACAAGTGGAAACCACTGAGTTTTTCCTGGAGTGAACTTCTCAGCAAATTCACCCCAAGGTCAAACAATGCAATAGTCAGAGAAATTGCAAAAAACCCAAGAGGTACATCTTAGAGTCTACAGGCTGCAGTGTGCATATTAAATCTTAAAGTTCATGACAGAACAATTAGACAAAAACCGAACAAGTTGTTTGGAAATTTGCCAGAAGAAAGCTTCTTCGCTCTGAAAAGTACACGGCAGCATAGGATAAGTTTGCATTGTTGCATTTGAACAAATTACAACACTTCTGGGGCAGACAATACCAAAATGAAGATCCATGTCAATAATGCACAGTACCACGTATGATGAAAACCAAACACATTTGGTTTTTATATCAGCACAATCACCTCATACTAACTATGAAGCACGGTGGTGGAGGGGTGATGATTTGGACTTGATTTGTAATCACAGGACTGAGCACCTTGCAGCCATGAACATGAACTGCTCTGTTTACTAAAATATGATATGCTCAAATGTGACACCAATGTGTATAACAGCTTGTGTTAAATTGCACTGTGCAGCAGGAAAATGATTATACTGAATGAGCATACCAGCAAACTTCCAACATTAAAATGTGATCCAGGCTAGCAAGTCTTCCAGCCAGCCTTTCTGCTGATATGACTGATAGTTTTTGGGTTGTTTTTTAACTAGAAATACATTATTAAAGTCAACCTATGTCCTCAGGCTTCCTGTGAGCACTTTTCAGGACCAATCTATCCAATTTTTCTCCTTTGTCTTAACTTCAATGCCCACTAGAGGGCTTTTTAACACTGTAATGTTAACAACATATGTTGTTTGGGGTCATTCGGTGAAATAACAGATGCTGTCTCAGACTAACATGTGATCAGTGATTACCTAATAATACTGATGGATTATAATAAGCTGCTTGCACAAAAAAAAAACCATAGTGTTTTGAATAGGAGGCAACCTTCATTATCTTGTTTTTTTATGTTTATTGTGTGTTTATATGCATCAAATTTACAAAGATCAATCATTTATCTGCATTGCAATAAAATGAGTCACATTAGGCAAATAAAAACTTAATTCTAGTACTTTATAAATGTTTCAGAGATAAAATAGATGCTTGTAAATTCAGGCCTTTTTTCTGGCCTGTTTTCCTTCTTGCTCAGTCTTTTTACCAGTCATTCACAGTTCACCTCCCTCCATCTCTCATGACTCTGTCTCGCCAGTATAATAACCAATTAACTCCAGCTCTTGGTTGCTTAAATTTTTTATTTATTTCTTCATTAATTAATTTCCTGTTTGAAGTGTACTGCGCAGTGATTGGCAGCTTGCGCTAATTGCACCTCACACTTTGTGAGTGTGCAGGATATGCTTCCACACACTCAATCACGCGCGCACACACATTTTCTCTTCCATCCATGCAGGGTCATGCATATCCTTGTGTACACAATTGTATGCAAATCAAACACACATCAAGTGTTGAATACTTGCAAGTTGTGCACACACATTGTGAAAAACACAACCATTCCCGCTTACACTCAGAAACTCACACACACGGATCAGTGTTGTGATTTTAATTAGATTTAGCCTATCAGCCTCCAACTCAGAAAGGCAAAAGGCAGATTACTGCTGCCCTCTATTATTGCCTTACAACACTTTATCTGAGATTATGGTGGAGGTAGACACTTCAAGGTCACTAGCGCCAGCAGGGAGAGGCGATATGAGAATGGACAGTTTCTGGCAGTTTTTCTTCAAAGGAGAAAACACAGCAGATCACACTTATGTTAGTCTGTAGATTTTAACACCTATGAATATTTTTTAACTTACCCGATATTTTTTTAAACAGCTCCCCAATCAGCTTAGTATTTTTTTAGTGTCTACCTGACTGATTACAGGCTGATTACAGCCGGGACTCTGCATCACGCTTGATTTTCAAGAGATTGGACAAAACCCAGCACATTTCCAGTCACAAAAACGCACACCTGAGGACAGAACACATGGGAGCATTATCCTCATAACATCCTGATCTCGACGAGAACACATAGGTCCTCGGGCATCTGTAATTCATCCCATAATTTGCATTTAACAAGCAAAATTGAAAGAAATATGTTCAGTTCGCTGACCACATCTGCCCTTCCAGGTTGAGACATCCACGTGGCAGAACAGCAGTGCAGCTCGGACAGAAGCTAATTCATCCATGATGCTCACGCTGACTGATTACACAACTCACGCTAATTTCATGCTAATTAAAGTTCTGATGGTAGCGAGGGGAAACAAAGGCTACCTGGAAGAGAGACAAATGTATACAAATGTGTAAAATGCAGTATTTGGTTTGTACAGGGCCACAGCTACCACTGAGGACAGCATTTATTTTTTCTTGTCTTTTATAATATTTCCAGGAATGTGGCCTAGAAACAAATAAAACATTTTCTGGGCCACTTTCCTAGAAATAATGATTAATAGATTTTTTGGCATTATTGTTATATGCTGACATACTTTACAATACGCGTACCTACAGTGGCTCTGTAAGGAGGGGTGTGTGTGCAGGCATGTGTGTGTGTTTATCTGTTTTGTGTATTGTGAGCATTGCAAAGGCTTTCCCTAAGTAGCTGTACTGAGCTCGCCGGGAGAAAAACGCTGAGTCTTTGATGCTAATATGAAGTGCCATATCTTCCCTCGCAGAGTGTGTGTTTGTTGCATGTGTGTCGGTGTATACAGTATGTGCGCACTGGGTACTTATGCAATTACAGTTCCTTTTTGCATTAACTGAAATGCTGACAGACATACAGCCCTGAGCTGACAGAAGCAATCACTTTGCCGCCGTGTGTGTGTGTAAGTGCGTGAGTGATACGCACTAATTCTAGGTTTAATGTTTTCTGGCTGTGAGTGCTGTGTTGTAGAGAGAGGCCGGAGACACACACGTGTGCGCTCACATAAACATTCACGATGTCTAAGAATAGAAGGTTCACATGCCTCAGAAGGCCATTTAATGTAAAAGGATTTTCATAAGTTGAGCTCTGAAGGCAGAGCTGATCTGTACAGAAGGTCCTCTTTTACTCCTCCAGCCTCAGAGCTGAGAGATGGTCGTCTCTCACTGAGACATTAATCGGCTCATTAATTTTCTTTATTCCTAAGTGCTAGAACTAAAGTTTCCCCTCCCTTTTCCACTAACGGAGCTGTTATTGCTGCTGAAGCAATCACTGCTTACTGAAAATATTACCGCAGCACTGCCGTCTTTGAGCATCACTAATACAAGTTATATGTTGCTACTAGCCTCACTTGATATTTTGTTACCGCTACCACTTATAAAACTGTTATCACCCTACTTAATCATAATATTGCTTTTTCCAACCGTCTTCATATCGGAGAGAAGTGATTGTAGCATTATTTATCCAGTCAGTGTTATATTAGACGTTTTATTGCACCTGATTGATGTCTCGCTTTCTATCTCTCTCACAGCCATCGGGGTCCAGATGACTCTGGAGGTGATTGAATCCAAATTTTGGGGCATTGCAGCACAGGTAGGTCCACAGAGTGTCTGTTAGAGCAAGATCTCTCCATAAAACTTTTTATAGTCTTTGTAAAAGTGCTGAAAGATGAAGTTACTGAGATTTACTAAAAAAAAATAGAATGTTAGAATAGAGAACAAGACAGTTTTGGACGCACTCTTAAATAAAACTGACTTGTAGCTACATCGCTGACTGTTATTAACTTTATTCTTTCACAGCTCTATTATTCAGTGAAAAACTGTGCTATGAGTTCTTATATAAGTGTGTAGTGTTTGAAAATTAAGCCCTGTAATTACTGTAGTATTGGTTCTTTTTTTTTCCATATTAGATTTATTATTTCTCTTTGTATTTTTTCCCCCGATAAAAGACTGAAGATGCTTTTAGAAAAAACAGCACATACTTCAGCTTGTAAATAATAACTCCATTCCTCTCCTCCAAACAATATGCCCTATTTTATTTCCTTTGGGTTGAACACTGTCAATATCTTTGCATGCACATTTTTCCATTTCTGGTGCAATCCAAAAGAAGATTTATATTTTGTCAGATTTAAATTTCAATTTTAGCTGAGCGCTGTCGTGAAAGCTTTGTTTTACAATGAGATGAAAAGAGCGCAGCAATTTCTGAGTATTTTTTACCTATCAGGACTTTGCATCCTAAGCTGCTTTTCCAGTTTGAGAAATGCAGTGAGTGAATATAAACCTGATCAATATTCTGCATGAAACGTGGTTGGTAATGAATACACTGTCTGTTCCAGGAGTTTAACCTGTGATTATAGGTTCATTTTCTGCTCCATTAGTTGGTAATTACAGCATTCAAACTTTGTTTCATCCAAAGCTTAATGTAATGTGTTCTGTATCACTGTTACCAATATTAAAGGAGCGCTAACCCTGCCTTAAACATAGGAGTGGAAGAATAAATGCCATCATTAGAGTTGTTTTCATTGCATATCTTGTGCGCTAAAGAGAGATTTTTAGAATCAGCACTGGATTGAGTGACGCAGGGACATCCAAGTGTGTTATTTCCTGGGCTAAATCTGGTCAGCTATTCATTGCCTTTATAAAGCATCCCTTTATGTCCAAATTTGTTTGAAAAGTGAAAGGTCATCTTTTCAGGCTGTTACAAAGACTTGAATTCATTCATCCACTTTCTTAACCGCTTATCCAACTTAAGGTCGCTGAGGGGCTGGAGCCCGAATGACACTGGGCAAAGCTCCAGTTGGGTGCCAGTCTGGGAGTCATGGGGCTCACATAGACACCAACACAACCAACATTTAACAGTCAACTGCAAACTACACTATTATCCAATACTGAAAATGCATCTTATTTTGTACCTCACATACCTGTGGTTGTTGCCACCTGGAGCATTTATTTATTTCATTTGCCAGAGGGAGACATTATCAGAACAGCTGATTGATATAGGTCGATTGTTTCAAACTGTCAGCGCTTTGCCAGAACTGTGTCCTATAGATTTTCCCTGAGTCCTGTCCACAAACGCTTAGCACCTACGATTGTTATCAAACAAACAGAGCTCTGCTAACATCAGAGATAACCTTTCTTTGTAGTTTCTGCTTGTTTTCTGCATCTTACAGTTCAGATATTCCACATAGATTTATCTGACAGACTTGTTTATAATAAAACAGCCCTTCTCTGGATAGATCCCGAGCCCCACCTGAGCTGATTTTTCTAGAGAATATGTGCCCCCAACTTCCAAAACAAAGACTTTCTCCAGCAATTTCTAGAAGAAAAGTTCACTCTTACATCTTATGTTCACTCTGATTCTCCTTCAGCAGTATGCTGCTGCCATGCTGTTTCCAGGGACAACCAAGTGTATAGAACTTAAGCTTGTACTGTGTTATTTTGGTTAGTCAATTGCTTGCTTCCTCGTCACATTATGTTGAGCATTACTGATATGAATGTTATGGCCTAGCAGGGCCTCCTCCTGAAGTTGCCTGTGTGGGTGTTGTCCTACCATCTCTCCTGCCTTAGGTGCCACCTTTTTCTTTTGTACAGCTGACTCACATCAGCAATTAAAGGTATTTAAGGGCAGAGAAAGGTGAGTTCTGGTGCCAGAGTGCCATGTGAGTGGTTGCAGCTAGTGAGCGGTGTGTTTGGTGGTTGCTTGCTCCTGCTCGGTGGAGAGGAGTGTGTTTGGTCACTAATGTCTTTTTGACTTACTTTTCAGTTTACTGACCAATACTTGTGTTTTGGTTTGTTGCTTCAAATGGTGATAGTGGCTTGTCCGTCTCTTTTAGTTGAGTTATAAATAGAAACCGTAATAAAACTCTTTAATTTAACCATTTTGCCTCTCTGTCTCCTTTTTCCGACCCGGACACTTTTGGTTACTTTCCCTAATCCAGAGGTTCCCAAAGTGTGGGGCGCAGAGCCATTGCAGGGGTATGAAAAAAAACAAAACAAAAACAAAGAACGCTTGGACACTGCTAGCATAATGGACAGGTTTTTGACGGGTTCCCACACAAACACAAAGCAGGAGATGAAGCATCGCCAAATATGTTTCCAAACCAACTTCTTCAAGCCAAAGACTAGAAAATATGGTGAAGCATATTTCCCTTTGGCTTCACCTGCACAAGTGCCAAGGTAGGTCTCCCCTGCAGAATTGGTTTTCCCTGCGTCGGGAGCATCGCTGGGCTCTCCAAATCACGGACAAACAGTATCCCACAGTTGTTTATGTTTTAACCCATTTTGCACAACTCCTCAAGATGGGTGGTGACCATGGTGGCCATTTACAACTTTTGTTTTTTCAATAGGAAGAGGGCCATGTGACACATCAAACTTATTGGTAATGTCACAAGAAAAACAATGGTGTGCTTGGTTTCAACGTAACTTTATTCTTTCATGAGTTATTTACAAGTTTCTCTTTGTTCACAGCCATTGACATGTCGAAGAGGTTAACACGTGAGGAGCGGATCGAAATTGTGTTGATATCTGGTGAACGCAGTAACCGGGTCATTGCAGCAGATTTCAATGCAAGACACCCTACGAGACCACCCATCTCATGCTACATTACAAGCTAAGTTTGAATGTTCAGGCATTGGCCCTCTTCCTATTGAAAAAACAAAAGTTGTATCCAAGATGGCCGACTTCTAAATGGCCACCATGGTCACCACCCATCTTGAGGAGTTTGCCCCCTCACATATACTAATGTGCCACAAACAGGACTTTAATATCACCAACCATTCCCATTTTATTACGGTGTATCCATATAAATGGCCCACCCTGTAGTTCTGCTGCATGGTTAGTATCCTTTTGAGTTCTTCCACACCTTCAGAAAAATATTTTATTTAGGGAAAACTTTTTTTTTTAAAATTTGGCCTAACACTTCCTGCAGCAGGTGTTTGATATCTTGGCCCTTGGCCTCGTCGTGTCCCACGGCTGTAAATGACAGCAGTTAAAAAAGCATTAAGGCATCTGGCTAGCCATTAAGTGATGGATAGCTTCCATCGCCGAATACAGCAGGACCCAGGTTTTTGAGTGTGTATGTGTGCACATGTTTCTGTGTCTGTGGTGTCGTGATGGTGGGATTTTGAAGAAAACATTGAAGAAAAGATTATTCTATATCTGTATATGTGCTTATTAATGGTAATGTGTGTGTGCTGGGCAGACACCATATGCATGGCCATCTGTGTGCAAGTGCGTTGTTATGTCCATATCCATCAGCTATGAACTCATTAGCATTATGTGCAGCAGAGTTGTTATCCACTAGATTTATGATGCATTTACACAAAATCATTCCTGTTTACTGTGTGAATACTTGATACTGTCATTCCTAAATCTGTATTTTTTCTTTTTTCCTCCTTACTTTTCCACACTTAATTTCTTATCAGCAGTGCCCCTTTTCTTACATCCATTCCTTTCTTATCTCCCATGCTGTCTCCTTTCCTCTAACCTCTCTTTTCCCCCATAAGTAGTTTACATAATCATCTTGTCTTGCTGCCATGTACTAGATCTTTATTTTAGAGAGTTTGTGTCTGTGCGTCTGTGTGTGTGTGTGTACTTACACTATAGGCTTGTTTTTTTCTGTGTATGTTTATGCATGTCCATCCATGCAAACGTGCATGAAATCTTCTCTATAGTCTATTTAAGTACTCTCCCTGAGGGGTGGAGATACTGTACCTGCTGTAAATCCTAAATGAAAGACTTAGTCTCAGCAGGAAAGATAATCAGTCACATGGCAGCTATAACCTATTTATCTATCTAAAAATACTGCTACCAATGGGTTGTCATATTTACCCTCTGTGTTGGGGCACAGACAGTCAGTGTTAAGAGAAACTATATTGCTTTCCCTCTCATTTGTACACTTCTTCACCATTAGCTTACTCCGAGAGACATACAGTATATGAAGTAAAGGCAACTAATAATTGGATTGCCTTAATTATTGATTAAAATTTGCTTTAGCTTTGTGTTTTTGAGAAATGATTAAGGCAAGAAACTGTGCACAATTATCATGTCAGTAGAAGCCACATGAGTGAGGGTCACCCTTTTGTGGCTTACAGTGGGAGCTTGTCTATCTTAAAACCTGATTTATTAGTAAATGAGTTTCATAGTTAGGGAAAAATAAAGCAAGAGCTAAGATCCTTTTGAAGTCTGTTAGGATCATAATAGGAAGCTCCTTTTACAAAACTCTACTGTGCTCATAACATCCATGGAATTTAAAAGTCATGTGTGTGGTAGATACAGTGAAAAATGCAAATAAAGGAAACAGAAAGTGTAAAAATGAAGGATTAAATATGACTAGTAATATATGTCTCATTGCTTTGCTCCGCTGACAGATTATAATATCTACAATGATTAAATCTGAAAAACAGACTTTCATAAAAATACATGATATTAAAAAATACAATGCAAACCCTATAATATAAGGCTCCATGTGTCTCTCACAGCCAACTGCTGCTATATTTTGTCTGACAGCAATTCATGATTAGTGAGGGGTTCTGAGGCGACAGTAATGGGAATCAAAAGATGATAGATTTTGTGCTATTCACACCTTGGCATCCTATTTATCTCATAGAGAACACTCCTGTGTTTCTCTTCCTCTGTTTTTAACTATGTACTTACATTCTATTTCTGTGTTTGTGATCACACTACTCAATAACCGTGAAATTATATGCAGGGGTGCAAATAAGTGGTCCGCAGGTGCGCATTCGCTGTCAAAATAAAAGACGTGCACCAGATAAGAAGTTGCAACGCGCGTTTGGGTACATAAGATTTTCTTGAGGAGGACAGACATTTGTTTAGAACTCTTAAAGATGTCGAAGAAGCGAGCTCCTTTAAGCAATTACTTATATTCTGGTGCAGAATATGCTGTGAAAATCCTACTCTAGCAGACAAAAACTGTGCCTTTTATATGTACGCAAACGCGCATTGCAACTTCTTATCTGGTGCACGTCTTTTATTTTGACAGCGAATAAGCACCTGTGGACCACTTATGTGGACCCCGATTATAAAAAATGAAATTAATGTAATAAAACAGGACAACATTTTACTGAGAAAAAAAACGAGAATATATTTTAAATGAATCTGAAAAAACATCATCGTTTAAGATATGGACATTAAAAAAGGACGTTTTTAAAAGGAGATCTGAAAGAGGATACAGAGTTAGCATTCCTCAGATCTTCAGGTTCCACAGCTGAGGGGGCGGGAAGTAAAGTCCCGGTCACTCTTGGTGACGCACCACAAATTAGGAACCATTACTGTAGTCCTGCCAGAATATCTCAAGCAGCAGGTGTGCACAGGAGTTATCACATAAGAGACGTGGACAGGAGCTACAGCATTTAAGGCTTTAAAAACAAGTAGTAAAATCTCAAAAGCAATTCTAAAACTCACTGGTAGCCAGTGAAGGGCAGTTGGGGTAATGTGGTCACTTCTCTTAGTACCTTAAAAGTCTGGTAGCAGCATTTTAAATCAACTGCAGTCCTCTGATGTTTTGAATGCTGAGATCTGAGTAAAGTGAACTGCAGCAGTCTAGTCTGATAGCGATAAAAGCATGGATGACCTTTTCTGCAGCCTGCAGAAGAAAGAAATTATCTTGTCTTGGCTTGCTGTCTCATTCCAGAAATACACCACTTTTCATAATCTTAGTAAAACACACACACACACACACACGTTTTTGAGCATTATTAGATAAGATACCCAGACTAGACCAGAGACTAATGATGCTGCTTTTGCTGTGGCGACTGTGGGCAGTTCTACTAATTACCTCTGATTTGGAGTCAGCTACAGAACATTTATGGAAATCCACTTTTTTTTCTTTCTTATTTGGCGTAGGACAGGAAACAGGAAGCACTAGTGATAAACATAGATGCTCTCAGGGAACTCTCAGGTTGGGTGCCCTTTTCCATTTAGAAATGGATGTGTTGATTTATCAAGACACACATTCAACAAAGTGCTGGAAACATTCCTAAGAGATTTTAGTCGGCATTGATATTATAACATCACATAATTACTGCAGGTTTGTCACATGAACATCTATAATAAGAGTCTTTTCCCACTACATCCCAAAGCTGCTCTACTGGACTGAGGTTCAGTCACTGTGGAGGCCACCTGAGTACAGTGAAACCATTGCCATGTTCAAGAAAACAGTTTGAAATGATTTGACATTTGGGACATCTTAATAGCTGCTTTCAGCCATTAGAACATGGGCACATTGTAGTCATAAAGACAAGGCAAAAGATGATGGTACAAAGGGGTGTATATACCCCTAGTGTACGACCATTCCAACACTACCCAGCTGAACCATTGATACATGTCAGGATGGACCCATTGTTTCATGTTGTTTTCATCAAAATCCAACCCTACCATCTGAATGTCGCAGCAGAAATTGAGATGAAGCAATGTTCTTGTTCTTAGGTAAAAGGAGTGGCACCCAGTGTGGTTTTCTGCTGCTGTGGCCTAGTTGGTTTAGGGTTGAATGTGTTGTACATTCAGAGATACTCTTCTACATACTTTTTTTTTTTTTTTTTTTTAATAGCAGCGGTTATTGGAGCTACTATTGCCTTCCTATCGACTTAAAGCATTGTGATCATTCTCCTCTGACCTCTAACATCAGCAAGTCCTTTTCATCCAGAGAGATGCCACTCCCTGAACAGTTTCACTTTTTGTGCCACTCTCTTTAAGCCCTTGTCATAAACCAGCTGTGTGCAGGCAGGAATAGGACCCAAACGCAAACTCACGGAGACGAAAACGTAGACTCAAAAGAACACAGCTTTATTGCTGGATGCAAACCAATACAAAACTAAACTGGGAAAATTCTAATAAAAATACACTTGGAGAAACACGGAGAGGTACACGCAGCTATGAGGGAGCACACGACACAGAACTGAGGGAGACACTAACATAAATACACAGAAGGATAACGAGAAATGAGAACACACAGGGAACACAGCTGACACGAATAACCATAGCAAGACAAGGAAGGCAAGACTGAACGGCATGAACATGGAAACACGAGACCTGCACAATAAGGCAGGAAACAGAGGAACATGATGCAGGAGTGGAGGAGAGGCAGACGAGAGGGAGCGAGGGAACACGAGGGAGAGAGAGACATGACTGGCTGGGGAAACATGATGGAATAAAACAAGGAGGGGAAACAAGGCACAAGAACTCATACAAACACAAACACAGACGCACAGAGGGCAACGACACAAGGGGAAATTACTAAATAATCAAGGAACTAAACAGGGACCATAAGAAACTCAAATCAGGATAACCAGGCACTCTGGAAATAAACTTAAGACTAGGTTAAATGACCCAGGACCATGACAGCCCTAGAGTTGGTTGTGTGGGGAAATCAGAGTACATCAGAATTTTCTGAACTACTCAGACCAGCCTGTTTGGCACCATCCACCATGCCACATGCAAAGTCATTTAAATTGCTTTTCTTCACTATTCTGATGCTCATTTTAAACTTCAGCAGCTCTTTTTCACCATATATAAATGCCTAAATGAATTGAGTTCCTGACATTGATTGGCTGACAACTGTGAAGATGAGATATGATACGTGAACTGTAAATAATTAGAAAAATAAAAAGAGAAGATCAACGCATTATTAACAATTATTGATTGTTTTTTTTGTTTTGTTTTAGTAGAGTTGTAGATGCTGATAAAATAAGAGTCTCAAGAGCATGTTAGAAATTTCACTCACAGATGAATGTAATGTAATAAACATATTTAATGCTTCCCTACAGATTAAGCTTTTCCACCTTGGATGCCTTCTGAAAGCGCATATCTGTCATGCTCACAAATCATGTTAAACTAATGGGCGGTTTTCCACTTAATTTGCCAAGCAAATTAAAGCTGCAAAGAAGATAACTCTTATTGATTTGACTGTCTTTTTCTTCTACTGTCACCACATTTGTATGGTGGTTTTGATCAGTTTTGCTTCATATCTACATTGATTAGCGTGATTCCCGGGACTCATTAGCAAGGTTGTATATTTTCATGATCTGCTTCAGTTAGCAGAAAGAGACAGTTCCTTTTCTCGTAAGTGCTGCTCCTCATCAAGCGGTGCCATTTACCCGTAGTGTGTGGGGGAGAAGCATTGTCACTTCTGTCAGTCCACCAAATTGTAGTTTATTTCAGGAGGCGACGATGGGAAGCAGAGAAAAAGACTGACACTTTGCTGTAATGGGATTGAAAAGGATGATAGATGGTCTCATTCACACTTCGACATGCTCTGTTTAGCCTGACCATGAATCCAAAGACACATTGTCCATAGACGCCAAGCCACATATACTGCAGACAACATAAGATCATCAGGAAAACTGTTGGTGTTCATCATCAGTCCACAGACGAAAGAACAGAAGGAAAGTTTCAGACTTTGCTTATGGTTAAAAACTTTTGTATTATGACAAATAGTCTGATTGCACTGATACAGATCCCTTTTAATGTTTTCTTATAGCACAAACTGATGGTTTTTTTTATGAGAAAGCATCTAATTGTACACTATTTTCCAAAATTGCTGAAGTTTTACGAGCCTGCTCGAAAACTCATTAAAAAGGCATTTGAAATGTGTGTTCAAGAAAATAATCTGTAGTCTTTTTTTTGTTAGCAAGCTCACAGCAGCAGAAGTAGTCAATCAGCCCACTTGCTATGTAATGTAATGCTTGTGATTTCTTTCCACTCTCTTTGTTGCCATCGTTGTGTCTTCCCAGCCAAATGACACAGATGTAAGTATGAATAATTTCTCGCAGACTTTTTTTTCCTACTGAACCAAATTTAACGTCCTCAGCACCTGCTAAGCTCTGTGAAATCAGCTTCGCACCTCAGTTAAAACAGATTACACATTCACATCCACACAGTCGGAGACATGCTAACATTACACATGCACAAACTTGCTAACAAGCCACTCAGATCCCATCACAGGTAGACAGCCCATATCTCACAGAAATTAACAATTTCACACCAACACAGACACATTTTTTTTCACATACACATGCACTTGTCGACACTGTCGCACTCTCAAGCCTAACACCCCCACAGCCAAACACAGACAGAGCATGTGTCACTCACACAAACATGCCCTAATCTAAGCTCAGATGTCGATTTGATTAAAGAAAAAAAATCTCTCTAACGTTGGATTATGGTGAAATAATCACACATTTTCCTGTCTTGATTTCTTTACTGCCAGTGCTCAAATGTGGAGGGGATTTGTCCTCTTCGCTGTGACAGCTTAGTGAGTATATCTTGCTTTTGAATGACACTGCCATAAAGTGTATTATCATTATTATTATTATTATTATTATAAATATATAAGATTTATTATCTTTTGCTACTATACAAAACTACAAAGGTGAACACTTCATGAATACGTGGTATAAATTATTTAGGTGTCTGTGTTATCTGTGTTCGTGATGTTCGACACAGATGTTTCCTTACATAAGTAATTGGTTCCTCTGTCTCTTACCAGGATATCGAGTGCTATGTGATTGACAATAATGGCTTTGTCCTCATTTCTGAACAGCGCAATGATGTGAGTTCTCACACATGCACTCACAGAATATGGCTGGAGTGCTCCTTAGTCTTTGACTTGATTGTTTGAGAGCCCTTCCACTCTTCAATATTTATTACCTTAAAAGAAAAAAAAAGGTGAAAACGGTTAATGTGTTTTTTAACTGTCTTCTCATCCTGTTAACCACTATTAACCAGCCCAACAGAGAAAAATATTTAATTTTTTTAACCAAATAGCAGTGACATCCTGGGGCAGTGTACCTCTTTTTTACTTTTACATATTTACATTTTCAAATATCAACCTTTTCCCACAGTGACTATCAATAATAACTGTAATCAGTGAACTGAGTCAGAGGTAGTGCTGTACTGTAATGTAGTACACCAATTCAGAGGTGCAAGGAACATTTCTCAGCAGACAATTATGTTCAATTTCAAAACACATAAAAACACAACATTGTGATCTTTGATGCCTTTTTTCATCTAACGAGCATTTAAAACCAATTATTCTATAGAAGAAGTGAGTGTAGTCCACCACTGCATCCACAAATGCACTAGGTGCAGGGATTCCCAAGATAGGCAAGTGGCTCCAGCAGATCTCAGGAACAACATCCAAGATCTCTGTCCAAAAGCGTAGGAACAGCTAAGATGCTGCGCAGGACTCTCAAATTCCCAGGCCTCTGTAGTCTAACAACTCTTGGAAATCATGATCAATATATCTTTTGGACTAAGTAAAAGAGGGACGACCTCAGTTGTTATCAGCACACAATTTAAAAGCTAGCCTCTATGTTGATATTAGGACTATTGTTACACAAGACATGGTTAACTTGCACATCTGTGAAAGCACCATTAACACTAAATGATATATCTAGACTTCAGCACTTATTATGGGTATAATGGCCTGTCTGAAGTCCAGATTTTATGTCCATTGAAAACATAGTTATGTTAGAAAAATGCTATGATCAAATTCAGATTCACTGCATAGCTTTCAATAGGATAATAGTTTAGCAGCTGGTCTTTTTCAGTCAATTAGAGATTGCCAGTCTTTGCATTTTGCATTGTACACAGCAGCCTAAGGTTTTCGTAACTGGGAGTTTATTGTGACTAAATGCTCGACCACGCAGTTCGCACAGAGGTGAAAGTGGACAGGAGATCACAGAAGTGAACTTATATTTCCTCTATCAGATTATTGGGACTTGAGTTTTTTATGTTCTGCCACACTGCTTTTTTTAGACTTCTTTCTTCTCTCTTTCTTGTTAGGCGGGAAGGTTCTTTGGCGAGATTGATGGCTCAGTGATGACCACATTGATCAGGATGGGCATGTTCAAAAGGTAATGCCTGGTTGTCATTCCTCGCCTGATTGACTGGTTGAACGGCCATCCTGAGAGAACCTGCGGTTTTCTGACTCTGTGTGAAGTGCCACTTCATGGGTCCCGTGTCTCCGAACGAATATCTGGCTCGTAATTGCAATTGTGTCAGCCCCATGCTGTTTTGCTATCAGGTTTTAATTGGAGTTGTGTAATTATGTTAATCAGGGTGGCAGTTTGCAAATCTTTTCCTTTTGTTTTTTGGTTCTTAGATACCTAAACACTGCATTAGTATGCAAGCAGTGTAATGGTACAGTCTCTCTCCTATGCTCTCTGCATGCGCCCGTCTGGCTCGGTGTTTGTGATTAAGCTGTCCGTGCCTTTCCTTTTTGCTCCCCTTTGAGTTTGAGGGTTTGGGATGTTTTTTTTCTTCACGCTTAGTTTTTGCCCATCTTTTATGTTTGAAATCTCCTGAGTGATGTGCTATTTTTAAACAGCTAAAAGATTTCGTCATGCTTCATTTGACACAGGATATTACATAACTAGTTTTGAGCATGGATGAGCTTTAGTAGCAATGTGAGTATATTTACACTCTGTGATTTTCTGTATTTATGTGTTCTTGTGTTTGACGACTGCGTACAAAAAAACAACAAAAAAAATTAGTTGTCTGAAAAGTAATTCTAGCGTTGGGATCATTGTAAGTTACAATAGCTTTCAGGGATTCTGTAAAGGTTAAGCTCAGCCAAACATGTGTGGTAGTCTGGAGGGGGGTCAGGGAATCAATGTGGGTCGATACTGCCAGAGGAGCAACACTGTGTGCTTGTTTGTGTGCTCATGTTTCCTTAGGGTATCCTTGTTCGACTACCAGGCCATGTGTAAGATGAACTCGCACTCTGTCAGCAGCGCACGTCCACTTCTCAGTGTATGTACAGTGAAGTCTCTCCCTATACAGAAATATTCCCAAAATCAGTTCTCCGTTAAATAGAATTTGTCCATCTATCTCTTCAGCCGTTCTACGGTTTGGCTTCAGCCCTCAAGTGGTTCCTCTCCAACTTCCTACTGTAAGTGTTGCTAGGGGCAACCTGGATTGGCTATGCAGTTTTTGCTACATTGTCCGATATCCTATACTATGTAATATATACTCTACAAAGGTACACTATTTTGTGCACTTATGTTACTTATTAACATCAACAGTTTTGCCAAATTTAAAATGTTGCTAGCAAAGTTAAACCATAAATTAAAAAAAAAAAAAAACTTACCTGAAAAGCTATTCAAAGATTCTTTATTGTCAAATAACTAAATTCTGTGCAGTAGTTTGCGGACAGTATTTAAAACACAGATGGATGCACAATAAATAAATATATATAATAGAGAAACAATTAAATTCCAAATTAAAAATGATTAACATAAGCTCTCAGCTGCCTGGATCGCTGTCCAAAAATCAGAGATAGTGTTAACCGCATCAACAGATGGAAAAAAATCAGATTGTTTTTATCTAATGTTTTTACACACAACATTATAAAAAAGCAATACACAACTGTAGTTATTAAATCTAATTGAAGTAACATTTTAGCAATTTTCTGTTAAGAAAGTCAGCCTCAGTATTTTTTCTATGTTTACTTGGTAGGGATAAAGTCACTTGATAAATCTAACAGCCTCAATAAAAGAGCAGGCTGTTTATCCAGTTAGGAGGGGAAAAACAACCACCAAAGCTACCAATTTCTGCTGAATAACTTGAGGACCCATTTTATTATTCCCATGACACAACTTTGGGTCCTGGCCCAGTTTTGGAAGGCTGCATGCAATATGCTTCCAGTCTGCTTTAGTCTATAATGATAGCCACCTAACTGACTTCCACTCTCCTCTTTTCTCTCTCTTTTGTAAGATTTCTCCTGGAGTTCAATATCTGTGGCTTCTGGCACACGGAGCATTTTGCTGACGGTGAGCTCACATTCGGAATAAATGTGGCTAATTAAGGCTAACCACTCTTTCTTTGTATCTCGTGTGTGTCATCTCTATTTTGTAAATTAACACAACCCTCAGAGCAGCTCTGGATGACTGTAATGCTGGGTTTATAAACCAATTCTTAAAAAAATATCATTCATCATCACTAAACCTGTCAATCAAATGGTCCTTATTATCATCATCCTTTGATACAGCCAAGCATTCTTTTAGGTGTGCTGTATTATTTTATATTATACTTCAGACCAAGAAAAGTATTTACTGTGTCTGTTACATAAGTGGGTTTCAGTGGGAGCAGACACATCTGGTAAGTCCCTCAAAACAAGAGTCAGGCATAAATTTGTACTGAAGTTAATGCAATTCTAAAGAAGTCAAACAAAAACATGGCTCAGAACAAGATAAGACATTTTGACAAGCCATTATGGCTCTCTCTGCTTTTAGTCCTATCATACGCAGCAAGCTAAGGTTTATTTGGCTTACGCAAGAAGCAGCAATAAAAGGCTGATGTGTGAAGAATTGAGACGTTAGACCTTCGATTTCCTGTCACAGACTCTCAGCCTGTCAGTCACCAGCAAAATGTCATGCATACACTTTAACACACAAGCTCTGTTATAATTCTCATCTCTAAACATGACCCCTGTCTATCTCTCTATTAGCCTCAGTTCATAAGAAAAAAGGGGACATCCTGCAGCCGTGTGACACCGAGTACCCCAGCTTTGTTTATGAGCCGTCAGTCAAAGAGACCAACAGCATTATTAAGTGCGGACGATGCCAGAAGTAAGCGCACGCTCACGCACACTTATGCACGCAGAAATAGCAGTGTAGTCCTCTCTAAGCCCTACACCAGTCATATTAAATTGTTCCTCCAGAATCCATTTTCTACGGCTTTGCTCTGCTTTGCATACTGAGAGCAGTTTGTATTAATACGAGAGTGGCAGAAAGAGGGAAATAAGTAGAAAGGAACTGATTTAGATCATGGTGTGTGGGGTTATGGAAAGACTGAGAAGCGGAGAAGGGAGAGTGACTCGTTGGAAAGCAGTGAAAGTATTAGGAGAGGTGAATGAAAAAAGTACAGGGACTGGGGAGGGGTGAGTGACAGAAACAAAGATGGAAAAGCACTAGGGGGTGGGTCGGGGGGTGGGGGGTAGAGTAAAAAGAGGAAAGCATCACTGGGTTGTCACCATAGGCTGGGTGTGATCACCCTCATGAGGCTAATGGTGGTATAACACAGCACAGCTACACGTGGTCCACACTCTCCATGATAGTTTTTGAGTAATGCTGTTAATATAATGACATTATAATCACGTGTGAATAACGATCATAATTATGTTATTTTATCCATCCTGCACTGCCTGGCTTGTGTCATTATGTTACATAGAAGGTTGTCTTTCTGTGTTTTTGTCTATTTCACACTTTTCCTTTTCGTTTATGTCAGGATGTTTGTAGTGCAGCAGATACCAGAGAGCAACCTGTTGATGCTGGTGGTGCAAGCAGACTGTGACTGCTCCAAACAGTACCCACCCATCACCCTGGAGCCAGAGGAAGTCAGATATATCCTGTGATGTTTATATTCATGGATCACGTGAATCATGTTCACATAAAGTTTGCTTGTTTTAACCTAACAGCAGCATCACCCTGCCTATACACTGAGTCAATCTGGGCACACTTTGTAGACCTACAGTACCTACAGTACAGACTCTTTATTCTAACATGTGTATTAATTAAGCATGCTGGCCTAAATTGTTGTGTTTCTTTAACTGACTCAACCAGCCGCACTGTTAAGTTAGATTCCAGGTGTGAGCCTGCCATGTCATATCTTTAAAATGTTTATACTGCATGTCTTTAGTGGTAATATTTGAATGAGCGTGCAGGAAAACCATACTATGCTTCTGTTGCTGCTCCTTGACCCCGCTGTACATAACTCGTCAGTTAAGTGTGACAGGATGAAGTCTCAAAAGGTTCGCAGACGCCCCGAGTCTTGCCACTCTTATCACGCACAGGTCAGCATTTTACCACACCATGACACATCAAAAAACACGTATATTCATACAACCCTGTTAAAGCGTAAATATTACAATAATAAGTACTATAAAAACTGAGCTCAAAGCTGAGCGGTTTTTCCTTCTTAAGTTGATGCCTGCAAAAAAACTAGACAAACAAAACAAAGTAGGGACAACCACTGTAAATGTTTTGGAACTGAGGAGATCAGTTGCTGCACTTTTGAAAGAGAAATTAATTCCCATTTTTGGTTGATGTAGGGTTTCAGCTGCTCTGCAGCTTGGAGCCTCTTTTGTTATCTTTTTCTGTTACAGTGCACCAAATGCTTCTATTTGGTGACAGATTCTCACTGTGGGCAAACTACTGTTTTTTTATTTTTATTTGTAAATGCAGCTACAAAGTGTGTTCTCTGATGAAGGTTTTCAGAAGTGTTCCCACTTCCATGCAGCAATTTTGACTACACAATCTGTGTTTTCGATGCAGAGCCTGAAGAGCATTCAGTGTTGCTTTTCTGCTTTGTCTAGTTTTTCAGAATCTATTTAAAGATATGTTACTGTATATGAAAAAAACACAAGTTCTCTGCAAGTTTACATTATGAAACATTGCTCTTAAGTTAATCACCCAGACTGTTCAATCCTCCCTGTCTTTACTGATGAAAAAGTCTCTAGGATGCTCTTTTTACACCTATTCATGTTAATAATTGACCTCATTAGTTGTGAGATCTTATAAAACTTTTCTAGTATTTTTGTTGTCTGGCTTGACCTTTTTGAAACACGTTACTGGCTTCAAATTCTAAATGAGCATATATTTTGTTAAAAATAATAATAATTGAATAAATATTTTGAGCCATCACTCATTTCTTTATATTTTTTTTCCAAGGAGGAAGACTGTTGTAATTTTTTAAGTGGTCATAAGCAAAGGCCTTCCCGTTTTCCTGACTCAAGACTTTTGCACATTAATTTATTTCATTCAATATTCAATATTTTGTCTTTGTACTAGTTTTAATTTACCTTTTCAGAGCATCTTTGTGTTTTTGAAAATTGGGTTGTACATGTGTTTAAACATGCATGCATAAAACCAGCATTCTTCTCTCGTCTTACTCAACTGCTTCCGTGGCCCTAAAATGATTTTCTGTTTGAATACATCACATTTTCGTCAATGCTTGGTAGCAAATTGAAGACTCGCCAGGTGAAATCATTTTCTGCTTTGTCTCTGCAGGAGAACGCCGATGACTGTGGAGGAGCCTCTTTTATATCTCCGTCAACCTCTGTTTCCTTCATGTGTCTCCTTTTTGCTGCTGCTGTTTCCTGATGACGGATAACTTCGCTCTTTTATGCTTCATCATATAAAGGAGAAGACGACAAAAACTGAAATCCTTGAGTGGATTTTTTTTTAAACCACTGAACAGATTCTGCACATTTTGCTCACAAAGGCGACAGACGCAATCTCTCTTTAAGGACCTTGGATGTTATGAGCATTTGCTGTTTAACTTCAGAGAATTACATTTGAACTAAAAGCTGCAAAAAAGAGAACTTGCTGTACTGCTGTTGCCATGGATACTTTTTTCATTTGTTATTTTCTTATGCTCCACATTGTATCTCTGAACGAAAAGGGACTGAAGGGTGACGGCTAGCTGTGATGGGTGTTAATGAATAAGAAGTAACGATTCACACGGTACAACATGAAAAAGTGAAAAGAGAAAAACATGCATTGTTCAATTCCCATATCCCAACGAGCTGTGTATTTATCCACACACATGCATATTATATATGCGTTGGATACATCCAGTAAACACATCTAATGCATTATCTGCAGACTTTTATAAATGCAGAATAGCCAGTGTGAAGAGGGCTGCAGTAGGGGGATACAGGGAGACACTGTTGTGTTGCTAATGAGTCACGTTAATAATGGACAAGCAGGCACAATTGGACTCATTGTGTAAAATTAATATGCAATAAAGTAAAATAGAATGGAGTTGTCAGCGTCTATGGGAACTATGTTTTCACTTTTTATTTCCATCCTATAAATGTATGTTTCTGTGACTATTATTTTTACATATCTGTCTGCCTTTTTTTGTCTTTTGTCTCTCTGTACATACCGTAACTAATTATGTATGTCTGGCTAATGGGCTGTAAATGCTGAAATGATAAATGAGCTGAAGATCGTCACACTCTAAAAAGGAAATATCTAACTTTTCACATTAAAACAATGCATACATGCATTTGCAATGTATTTGGCACCAAGGATTTACATTTTTGAAAAAATATACAAATGTTTTTGCGATTAAGAAATATTTATAGTTTTTTTTGTAATATGGTTTATGAACGCTCTTCTTAAGCCTTTTTTTTTCTTCATTTAAAATGTAACTTTTATAGCAATGCTCGCTATTATAGCTCAGTCACTAAAAATAAAATGTCACAGTAATAAAAATGTAATCTCAGTGTAAATTAGCACTATGAAACTAACTGCATATGATATTTTTGTATATATTTGCCTGTATGTTTTATATTTTGCACTTTTTGCTGAGCACTTAAATGCATTTTTGGCTCTGAGTGTCTGTGTAGCCTTTTCTACACCCATTTTTAATTGCCTCTCAAAGCACACATATAAGTTAATCTTATTAAGTTTCTGAGAGTTAATTATTTAGCTGTCCTGATTTTGTTTGTACTCTCCACGGGCTGACATTGCCACACCTATGGCCCTGATTTGTACTGTCTAAATAAAATTATAAATTTGGGTTTTGTTGTTTATCTGCTTAAAACAAAAACTTGAGTAATTTATTTTGGCCACATAAAGGTAAATGAATAACAGTTATCAAAATTATGACTTTATTGGTAAGTGGATTCAATCCTTCAGTTCTGTCTACTGACAACCTGAGAAATCTTTTTTTGTAATATATATATAAAAGAAATTACTCTAACTGGAATTTCAGTGATAGTCAAAGCTTTGTACTCATTCGTACTTTGAAGTTCTTTGGTTTGAATGCATAAAATCCTGTCAATTCATCACAGGTCTAGCACAGATAGACAGAAAACAAAGAAAATCTACACTCACACCCAACTTAAAACCCCCAGTTAAGCATGCACGTCTGAGTACTGTGGGGGGATCCCAGAGCATCCAGAATGGCAAATGTAAAACATAAAACATTATATAGAAAGGCCCCAGCGGACCAGGAGGCACAAAAGAGGAAGCTCCTTGCTTTCAAGTGACACTGCTAATCACTGCATCTTCATACTAAAAAAATATATTTAATTTGATGTGTAAAAGAACCAGTTTCAAATACCACCAGTAGACACATGGCAGTTTTAGGGAAGATTAATTCATCCTCCTGACCACCAATGCAATATTAGCACTATTTTTATTTATTTTTTTCTCTCTAGTGAATTCTCAATCAAAAGTTCTAAAATTGCTGCATTCAAGCCTCTTGCTTCACAGCTCGTTTGATATTATTTAAATACCTAAACAAGTAAACTGCAGACAAATATGGTCATGCAATGTTCCGAGTTTCACTCTGAAATCTATACCAGTCAGGGGTTCTGATACGACAGCCTGGCAGTTTTGGTGATCAGATCCCAACAAACTAAATATGGGGCAAAGACTGTGTTTGTCTAGTGCAAAGTGGAAAACATTAACAATGCTGGGGGAATACCCCACATATATTATATTCCAAGCTCTCTTGTTGAATAAATACTGTAGCGATTAAAAGAAAAGCATGAGTTTGTCCTAGTGCTCACACACAACAGTCTTTATAATCTTGGGAATATCTTCAAAAGCAAGTAAATTGTGGGACGTCGTCTCAAGGCTAAAAAAAAAAGGGGGCCATATAATTAAAATTGATGTCACACATGCAATAAATCATAAGTAAAGCAAGAGGATGTATAAACATGTAAACTGTTTGATAAGTTTTGCTTTTTTAACACGGTGGGCTTTTGTTTCACAGTCAGTGGTGACTGCAACAGATTTTCCCGTGGTCTACACGGGTGATGTTGTAATGAATGAAATTAACCAGCGGGGGCGCTCGTTGCCTGTCTTCTTTTCATTGTTTGTGGCGTACCGTCGTTGTAGTCTGCACCGCAGGCGGTGAGAGCTGGTAGTCAGAGGAAAATGGCGGACGGTGTGGATCATATCGACATCTACGCCGACGTCGAGGAGGAGTTCAGCCAGGTAATAAATACATATTTTCCTACCTCGCTTATAGGTGTTATTTTTTTAAAAAAAATATCTGTATAATCTGCTATATTTATTATAACCTACAAAGTGGCGAGCTTTTGTGGCTAAAGAGGCTCTCTGACATACAAGGCCTTTTCAACATGCTGCAAGCCTGCAGCCTCTGCTATCGGCGTGCTTTGCAGACTTTTGTTTGTTCGTGGGGTTGTCGACATTTAACACGACTTTTCATGTATTTAGTAATTAATATGCACGCTGCAGTTGCTTCGTGATGTGCGTTGTTATTTATTCAAGTAAATGCTAAAAGCAGCCGTCTTCACGGCGTAGCTTGGGTTCAGGCCTTGGCATGGTCGCCAGTGGCGGGCTAGCAAGACAAACAAACGCACTTTCGTTAGCGAGCTGACATTGACTAATTCACAGCTATCACGCTGTCGTGTCTAGTAAGTCTTTACTTTTTTCAGCTGATAAAGAGAAGTTTTAAGCTAAACCGAACGCCTTTAGGCTCTAAGGTTGTGTAAACATTTTCCAACCGACAATGGTCAGGCCAATAGCTGACGATAGCCTCAGCCTATCGTCGATAAACTCGTGCAGTCGCCCAACCTTAGTAGGCTCTGAATAGTGTAATAAACACGGCATGTTGTTAGCATGGAGTAGGTCAATGTTGGGGCTATTCAGAAGATATTTTTCTCCACACGCCCCTTTTCTGTGACGGTGGTTATAATTTCAGCTTAGCCAAGGACTCGCATGTGAAGATAGTGTTGTGTCTCGAACTGCTAAACAGCTTTCAAAACATACTTGAGTTTGACCCATAATGCAAACACTCAGTTTGCATTCATGCTTGGGGAAAGTCACGACGCATAAATTTATCCAGGTGATCAAATTTGAACTTAAGTAAGCCAGTGTATTAGAATAAAAATGATTTAACGGATATATTTAAGTCACGACTTTGGCAGATTGGTTAAGTAAACCCCCAATCTTTTAATTTGTCCCAATTGAAGCAATTGGTTTTGCACAGGGTGCATAAATAAACCACTTCAAATTAATTCGATACGGATATAAGTTCTACGAAGCTTGCGACTATCTGCTGATCACAAGTTTATGCTGTTATTATTATTATCATACTACAATATCTGGATATGCCGTGAACCTTAACCCTAAATTGACTTTTCCTGGTCAGCATAAAGCAGTTGCATGATGCTAGTGTTATTGAACTTGAATTGATTCAATAGTGAATTACATCTTTTTAATGAGTGCTGGTATGTTTTTCTGACAACTGCCTATTGCAAAAACAATTAAATCAAACTCAATTCAGTGGGAATTTTGCACACCTGTTACAAGGAAACCTTTTTGTACAATGTGATGGTGAAAACCAATGTAGGTTTGCTATTCTGGTGTTGGTGAGGAAACCGATTCAGAATCAGATCAGACATAGAAGCTGATAAATTATATCCTTGGTGTTAATAACATCAAATCATTATCAAGCTCTAGATATTAAGTGCTTCACTGATCTTTTCTTGCATTCTTAATACAGGAAGCTGACTACCCAGTTCATGAGCAGATCGACCTGTATGATGATGTAATATCCCCATCAGCCAATAATGGTGATGCTCCAGAAGACCGGGATTACTTGGATTCACTGCCAGCCCCAGGTGGCACAGAGGGAGGGAAAAGCGCTCAGCCCAACGTGGTGTACACCTACACAGGAAAAAGAATCGCCCTGTACATAGGAAACCTCACATGGGTGAGTGTCAGATTGTCTAAAAATTGGACTTACAAATTTAATTGTGATCCATACATGATGCCATTTTGCTTGGGGATGTTTTTGCAGTGGACAACTGATGAGGACTTGACAGAAGCTATCCGGGTGATAGGCATCACAGATGTGCTGGAGATAAAGTTCTTTGAAAACCGAGCCAATGGCCAGTCAAAAGGGTGAGGTCTTTAGTATTTTATTTCTATGATGCAGTTGGACTAAGTCAAAGAGTATGTTAAGTATTTCGTGTTAGGAGTACAGGGTGGGATCACACTGAGTCAGTTTTATGATTGTATTACCACAAGGCTGTTGTTTCTAAAGACATGTGTTCTTGAGTGCCAGTGACCTTGTTTAGATATTACTATCAGCTCAGAATTTCACAGTGCATTGATGTTTATGCGATCAATTGTCTGACTGTATGCCCTCTGCGTGTTTTCCAGGTTTGCTCTGGTGTGTGTTGGTTCAGAGGCATCCTCCAGAAAGTTAATGGAGCTGCTGTCAAAGAGGGAGCTCCATGGTCAGAATCCCATTGTCACACCATGCAACAAGCAGTCCCTCAGCCAGTTTGAAATGCAATCACGCAAAAGTAAGTAGGGCAAGTGTGCACATGGTTTATTTATCCGAAGAGATCAGTGCTGGTTAAACGAAGTTATGTAAAAAATTTGCACATGTTGGAATGTGAGTTATTCTAAATATAAATATATTTGACTACACAGTACATCACATATGTTACATGACCTGTGTTTAATCTTAGCATATGTATGAACTCATACATGTAATTTATCCTTGTTTTTGTCTCTTAGCCAGGTGCACATATTGATTAATGATTACATATGAAATGAGTTTGTATTTGTCTTTTCACAGGTACCCAGACAGGTCAGATGTCTGGGGAAGGAAAGGCTGGTCCTCCTGGTTCTGGACCCCGTGGCGGTTTCCCCATGGGCAGCCGAGGGAGAGGCAGGTTCCCCGGACCACCTGGCCCTGGAGGAGACCGCTTCCCTGGTCCCGTAGGGCCTGGGGGTCCTCCACCACACCTTCCTGGTTAGTTTAGCAAGATGTGTTGGTAGTATGGGACAACACTCAGTTACTTGAGAAATGAATATTGATATTCAAAAATTCATCATCAAAAATAAATTAGGGGCAGAAACGTTCCAAATCAATGGATTGTGTTGTCTTGAATGCTGAGTGGGCTTATTACCAAAATAAGTTTGTTTAACCACATTTCATAGGGATATATAGTTGAACTTGAGGTGGATATATTAGTTTTTGAGACTTGGCAGTCAAAACGAGTTCATGAGTGGATGTGTTGTGGATATAAGCAAATCCATAAAGACACACAGCTCACAAAAAGTGCAACCTGTCATGTATGGATCCACCACAGCTGGCAGAGGTTGTGTTAAATCACATATTGAACTTTGTAGGTCAGTTTATTTCTGTTCAGTATTGTCGACTGTGTGATGATTTGAAAAAAATAAATACATATAATGTTACAGCACAACAGATTTAAAGTCACAAGTGTTTTAAAAACTTGGAAGTTCTGCTTTCTGTCTGGCAGTGATGCTCAGGTAGCACAGTCCAGGCATTGCTGTTACTCACACCTGCATGGGATCATGGCTCATCTGATCTAGTATGTTTTTTTTACTATTGCGGGATCTCTCATCTCTCCCTTGGCAGGGCTTTCTTTGCATGTTTCCTTCTTTGTCTGGTTTGAATTTTTGTCTCACTTAACCTCAAGTTGAACAGTTGATCCTTCTCATGGTGTGGTTTCCTGCTTGTGAAAATTTCCAACACCATTCCTTTACTTAGAGGTTTTCTCAAAGCTTGACTTGGTACGCTGCCAAACTTACCTCTTTACAAATCTTGGCTTGGCTGCTTTTCAGAAGCAGTAAGAGAATGGAGTAGAAGGCTGTTCTCCATTCCCCCTTTTCATATCTCTTCTTTCGCTTAGTGGCTGGTGCCCCGTCCCGCTGGGCTGCGACAGGCCTTCGGTTAGCAGGTAGAGGTTTCTGAAGGGAGGAGTTGTGATTGGTTTGCTTTTTTCCCCATTAGGCTCGGGCATGAGACCAGATCTGGTTAGGCACCAAGATGGCCCTCTGATGGATATGAGTTTCAATCCCTTCCAGCCGGGGGGCAGGAACGGGAGCTGGCGTAGCAGAGGTGAAATACCTCGATTAATCTAATTGATTTATTAGATGGCCTTATAATCCTAGCTTTGGCTTTTTATTGACAAATTAAACTGTCACATTTACTGCCCCGAGGCAGCTGATCTTCATTGCTTACTCTGAATCGACAGTTTACATTATTTGCCCTACATGTGGCAGCATTTTAAATTTTAAAACATTTTTACCAAAAGAAATAAACGTGTGCTTTGTTTTTTTGAGCTTAAGTACATTTTAGGTAAATTAGTTGTTTCAGGTGGCATAATGGCCCAGTGTCAAGAAAAAACGTATTTTTAAACTTTTGGAAAAATTCTTTTCGCAGGTTTGTAATTGATGTAAAGCAGTCAAACTCCTTAGTTCCACATTGCAGTTTATACACTGTATATACTCTCTTTAGGGCTTCTGGAAACTTATAGCAGTGCATCTTCTGAGTCAAGTGTTAATGAGAAGGGTCCAGTCCAATACAAGGCCTTGTTTAATTAAAACGGCAACGCCTGCTTGAAACTATAGCTTCTCATCTGTTCACTTTCCTTTTGATTTATTTTTCAGTGTCATTTGTGACCTTTTTTCGTCAATTGTTGTCCTGTGCAGCAATGGCTTTCTTTCATCTTTGTGTCACTGTCCCTGCTTTAAATTGCCATTTGGTACCTAAAGGTATCACTGTACAAAAGATACATAGAAAAATACAGGCTGCCACTAGACTTCAAAAATGAGTCCACAAATCGACTGTGCCAGTATACATTTTATGTTTTCAATCTGCCAGTTACTTGTTCTTGTAGAAAGAGGTGGAGAGCTCAGTCTGTGTCATTCTAGACAATAATTTTGGTTTACTGGAGCTTACTTCTTTCATGTTCTTTTTTTTTTTTTTTTTTTTTTTTTTTTTGTTCTTGTCTTTTTTTGTTAATTTGCTCTTTTTCTAGGTGGCATGCAGGGTCCTCCACGCCCCCCACCCGGTCCACCAGGTCCCCCAGGACCTCCAGGACCTCCACCTCCAGGCCAGGGTCTTCCACCTCCCATGGCTGGGCCTCCAAATCGTGGTGATAGGCCTCCTCCACCTGTTCTCTTCCCTGGGCAGTTTGGCCAGCCACCACTAGGACCCCTGCCTCCAGGTCCACCTCCTCCAGGCTATGGTCCTCCACCTGGTCCCCCACCTCCTCAGCAGGGCCCACCCCCTCCAGGACCCTTTCCACCCCGTCCTCCTGGACCTATTGGCCCGCCTATGGCATTGGCTCCACCACCACATCTGCCAGGTCCCCCGCCAGGTGGCCCACCACCAGCGCCGCACGTGAACCCTGCCTTCTTTCCTCCCCCTGGCAACAACAGCATGCCACCCAATGATAGCCGAGGTCCACCGGGACCAAATGACCCATACGGCCGCCCACCACCATATGAAAGAGGAGATTATGGGCCTGGAGGCCGGTAAGAACAATTACTGAGAAGAACAACAAATTAAACCACTATATATACACATTCAATATGAGGTTTTTGTTTGTGCTCGGGTAGCCTAGAACTTGGATACTGTGAATTAAAAATAAATTAATGCTTGATCCTTTTTTTTCTGTTATTTTTTTAGGGACATGGACACATCACGGACCCCTCTAAGCGAGGCAGAGTTTGAGGAGATCATGAACAGGAACAGAGCCATCTCCTCCAGTGCCATATCTAGAGCAGTTTCTGATGCCAGTGCAGGTAAGGCAAATGGTGATATATTTCCAATACATTTAAATAAGTGCGTTTACATGTTGTCAGTAAGGGAAAACTTAAATTTCTTCAAAGAAGTAAAAGAGCACTGCAATAGACCAGTGTACCCGGCTGCTTGCCCTATGACACTTGAGATAGGCTCCAGCCCGCCTGCGACCCTGATAAGGATGAGTGGAAGAGGATGGATGGATGAAAAGTTTACGCCACTGTTTTCTCTTTTTAGGTGATTATGGCAGTGCTATAGAGACTTTGGTGACAGCCATCAGTCTGATTAAGCAGTCCAAAGTGTCCGCAGACGACCGCTGCAAGGTCCTCATCAGTTCTCTGCAGGACTGTCTCCATGGCATTGAGTCAAAGAGCTATGGCTCTGCGTCAAGGTAAGCCTGTTAAATATTACACTGAAACAGGTAGTTACATACTTGTGGACTAAAAGAAAATGTAGGTGTTTGAACTTTATTAAAAACTTCACAACTGTAACTTGATGTTCGTTTGTCTCTGCAAGGCGAGAACGTTCCAGGGAACGTGACCACAGTCGCTCAAGAGAAAAGAGTCGACGACACAAATCTCGTAGCCGCGACAGGCATGAGGACTATTACAGAGAACGCAGTCGGGAGAGAGATCGTCATCGTGAGAGGGATCGGGACCGTGACCGGGAAAGAGAGAGGGAGAGGGAATACCGGCACCGTTAGCCGGAAAGGAGGTGGGTACCAGTTTTATTTTTTTTATTTTTTTGTGTATTTTTCAGCATCTTTGTCTTAAACCTTGTGGCAAACTAATTTAGGCTCAGACGGCATGACAGAAACAGAAAGTGGCACAGTTGAGATTTAAAGTCTTCTCTGTTTGCACACCTCCTCTCATTGGATTCACTGGCTCTAGATAAATCCCACAACCAAATCCTACTTACACCCAAATAATGGTTAAACATCTGATAATGGATGTTATCATCAAAATATTAAATTACTGCATGAGGAGAGTAAGAGGTAGGCAACGAAAAGGCTTTCAAAACCCAGTCCTCTCTCTTCAGGTAGGTATAAGGTAAGTCAACTTAAACCATATTTCTTCAGTGGTAATCACAATTTCTATTGTATCACAAAATGTGCAAAATACACACTTGATGTATTCACTTTGGCACAGTGGAGTCTGTAAGTGTTGTATCTACGCTTGTAGTCCCTTTGAAATGAGAAAATATAAGTCACTGGATTTCTGGATGTATTTTGTACTCTTTGGTCTGCAGGCTTCAGAGGCTGGTAAATTACAAAATTCATTTGTTGCTTTGGATATTACAACAAATACATTTTAGAATAAAAGTTGTATGCACCTGTGCATGGCAAGAAAATAGCATACGTTACCTGTTGAGATGATTTTTGCAGTTACTCTTTTTATAAAATTTAAAGAGTTTTTGCATCAATAAAGTAGAAATTATCAGAATTTTGGCTTTTACCAGGAACTGTGGCAAGTGGACCAAATGTGCCTGATTTTTATTATATCAACACTCAGAACTGCCATATTAATTATATGTGAATTCCCAAAGTTTGGTTTATCAGTGGGCTTGTACTGGTCGCTTCAATCCTGATTGGCAAGATTTGGGTGTCACAATACTGTACAGTCATTTTTACAGTATTTCGTACAAATTAAGATTTTATATGGTCTGTTAAGATTGAATTGATTACTGTTTTTACACCTTGTCAGTAGTAGACCAATCTACATTTTGTAAATGTTTCATTCATAGTGTTGTACATATTCCAGTTTTAGTGTGTTATTTGAAATCTATCATTGTCCTGTGATATTTCAGAGAAGTTAAACATTTATCAGTGTCAACATCTTATGACTTTTGCCCCCTCCCACCCCTTAAAAAAAAACTAATGTCATTGTGCCATATCTGCATGACAGTAATATCACCTGACATTTCACCTGTGTCAAGTTGAATGTTTTTATTGCATAGTGTTTGCTCACTTTTGTATAATTGCACCTTAACTTAAGATGTTGAGGTGAAGTGGAGGAGGGAAAAATGCCTGTCCCCTTGACATAATAATCTGTCAAAATATATGTTACTGAATATCCAAATGCTGGTGTGGTTTTTACACGCAGTGTCACATCTAATCATTTTATGAGGCAAAGGTCAGCCTGTATTCAACAGTGGCTGAAATCAAATTGTTTGCAGAGTCTGTGTAATGAGAATTGGTTAATATTTCAGATCTGTGCATAATAACTTGCATTATCATACTATTATGTTGACACACAATTAAAAAAAAAAAAAAAGTGATTTAAAGTTAAAAGCTAGCACAAGCTTAAGAAAATCAGTGTTTTTAGATCCTAAGCTCTTTGAGTCTGTGGAGCTCCCCCAGAAGGTTACACTGGAGTTTTTGTTTTTATTTTATTTTATTTTTTGTAGGCCATTGTGGCGTTCACTCATAGTAATATAATTTCTGCATATGGACTGAAGTGGAGATCTTGCTGTACTATTAAAATGCTTTAATGCTAGTTGTTAAAATACCACAAGTGTTCAGAAATAGAGTATATTCAATACAAGTTACATATATCCTCCGTGTGCATTCAATGTTAGACCTATCATAAATGACTCCTTGTATGTCACAACTGTAACCGTAACTAACGCACAGCTGTGGTCACAGCCACTATCACGCTGACAGTTTGTCTTCCAACAACTTTAGTCAAAAATCACAGCTACAGTTTAATAGCTCCTCTAGTTTCTGTAGTAACTGAATACCTGTGCCTGAACAGTCACAACTGAAAGTCAACTTACTCGTGTAGTGGTCAAAATGAGTATAATGCAATTTCATAATAGAGTTTAGCTTATTTTTTTTCTTCTTTTTTTTTCCCCCATGGATCAGAGAAAACATTACTGCAAGAGAACACAAACCTAGTCCAGAAAAATATTCTCAGTGTTAACCCTTAGAGGGCTCTGCATGATTCAGGAAAAGAAAGTCACAATTTTATGGGAGAACTTGTACTGGTGCATAACATTCATGACAGTGAGTTAGGCTTCAGCATTCAGTTTAATCGGTCCAATTTAGCAAAGAGATCATGCAGGCATGTGAGATTTTTGTCTATTTTTAGCATTATATCCAAGCTAATTCAATTTTAACTGGTGCTGTGGTTGTAGATGCATTTATCTGAACATTCTAATTGTCAGCTTGCACCTAATGTTGTTGGATACAAAAATCATTAATAGTGTATTGCTCTCAAATGATTTGAGTCAACTATTTTAGGCTGCCTTTCTGCCCTGTGCTGGTTTTTGTCTGGGATTTTCAGAGTCAGGGTTTCACAAGTCGTTATGTAATCTCTTTGTGAAGATGCTTTCTTCCATTGCTTCAGTTGCACGTTGAATAACCCGCTAACTTGTGAAAAGTTTTGGGGCTTCTTTGGATATAGTGTTTCAGCCATTTTGGGTTTTTTGGCTGTCTTTTACTGCCAAAGCTCTGAGATATCTACAGTGTTGCATGTAAAGCAGACTTGAGTAGGTTACGTGGACCCTACAGCATCTCTGTACAGTTGCCCCCATTCCCAAATATCTGTCCTGATTTTAAATGTGCTTTATTCACTAAAGATATCTTCATGTATTTGCACTCAAACAGCATGAACTATGCTCCACCCATTGGAAAGATATTTATATATATTCACATTGTTCCCTGTTTGTGTGCCTATTTCTCTTATACTGGAAAATAATAACTGGGGTGGTTCAACTTATGGAGTTGCTGCATTTTGAAAGTAGCCAAAAGAATGTAACTTAAACTCTAAAGGCAATTTGTCATGTAAATACTGGAGAGTTATGTTGATTTTAGCTGTCAGTTCTAGCTTGTTGAGTTGATCTGGTCTCTGTTCCACAAAATTGTTCTTTACATGCTCACGTTTTTCCTGCAAAACCTTGTGTCCACCAAGAACCTCACAACAAAAGATTACATTTTGTCAAATACATAAGATTTTTTTTGTAAATTAACTTTCATTTTAAGTCCAAGTTTAAAAAAAAAAAAAAAAAAAAAAATCAAACTAATAAATAAAATGTGAAAGTTGCTGCTGTCTCCTTTAATAGCCATCTTGTTGTCATTGTTGGAGATCCTCTGTGGGCACAAGGCCTAATAGCCTATTGCAATGTGTCAAGCACCAAAATGCATTTGAAGAATATTTATAAATTGTTGTTTGCAGTAAAAATGACTAAAGATCAGAATTAAGCGAGCAAAAATGTTGATGGTGAGATATGTCCCAATTTTTCCATTGCACCATGCCTTTGCATTTCTACTGATATTTGTGAGCTTGTTAAAGAGGAAAATAATTGAGATTGAGTGCCAAGTACATTGCTCCTCTTCTTGTAGTGTGGCCGTTTGTTGTTTCGAGATGTGCTTAACACTGTTTATCTGTTCATGTTTCCATGCAAGAACGCACAGTGTTTGTACCAGGCTTAAGTTACTTTTATGCTTTCTCTTCAGCCTGTTTGTAGGTGTATGTGTGCTGGGGGGTGCAGCCCTGATGTCCAAGCTATTTACACATGTCAAACCAGAGTCAAACAGTTTAGGTTATAGCTAATCAAACAGCCTTCATGTCCATAACATGGTTGAAATGTATTTCATGTCCTTAATTTTGGCCTTTGGCCAGAATATAGAAAAAGAAAATGTTTGACTTTATAGCTGAGCTAAGGCAAATGGACATGGTTTTAATTCTTAATATTTAGCCCCACAGTTATTACAGTATATAACACATGAACTGTTAGTTGGTGAAAAAGAAGTGTACCTTTTTCATACTCAATGAGCTGTCTGTGAGTAGTTTTCTGAAATATCATACACACATAAGTAATAACAGTGAAAGATTAGACGGCAGTCTATAAGCTAGGCAGTGGTAAGTATTGGCCCAATCTTATTTGCCGAGCCTTTTGTAGCACATAGCCAAGTTAGTGGACTGAGACTATTTCATGGACTGCTTGACCCTGGTTTGGCTCTGTCCCGTTTCATTTCCATTCTGTATTAACTGACACACCTACTACACATTTTAAAGTTTTATATGAAATATAATGAACCCGATATAAAGGATTTATTGGGCTGATAATTTAAATGTTTCACCCTTGAGAAAAGTTCAGTTATGTCAAGTGTGATTATGGGAGGAGTACTGAGATGTGCGATGTGGCTGTAAGCTCAACTGCTTTTGTCTGCAGGCATATACTGTGTAAAGAAAACCTTTCAGATTATGAAACCTATCAAATTTCATTATGCATTTGAATCATTAAACAATGTAAAAAAAATCACCTGTACTTACTTGAATTTTGGTGTAGATACCAGTTCTATCTGGCTTCATTTCAGCGTGTGAAGCAGTGATTTTAATGTTGAAACAACAAGTTTGAAATGACTTTCTTTATCACAATTTTTGTCATTTCATCTTAAAATTGTACAAATTTCTGGTAAGGTGCTTTAAATTGTGTAGAACTGTAATCCCACTGCTGCTGTCCTTTACAATTATGGTTAGAGGTAGCTTTTTCTGACTCCTGTACTTTGCATGCTCAACTTTGTCTATGCAAAGCATTACAAGCACAAAATATTCCATCTTCCTGACTTTGACCATGTTTGCGACACCGTAAGAATCACACTGTCACATTTTTTTCTGTTTTATTAAAACTCTTGGTATGCTTGGGCAGGAAAGGTTTCACTAGATGTGCCGTATGTGCTTTTTCCTTCATAGCTGTTTTTTTGATTGATTACTGTTTTGGTCCTTTGTCTTTTCACTTAAATATACAGCTTAAACAAATTGCAACCATGGTTTTCTCTGGTATTTGCCACAGTGAGCAAAGTTTTCAGTGTACTCCGTTATGTAACCTGCTGGTCATAATGACAAATACTGAAATGTTTGGAGGTGATTGAAAGGTAAATCCCTATTGCTATAGTTAAAGACTTATCAAAGGAAAAAAAACTTTTAGCTCAGGTCTTCCAATAAAACTCCCTGTAAGTTTTAAAGGTTATTTATTTCTGTTTTCTGCACTTTATAGTCATCTGAGAGCCAAATTAATTGAAACACTATAAGTAAGACTTAATATTCTGAAGGTATTGCCTAATGTTGATGCAGGTACACCATTTAATAATATTGTAAACAAGACGAAATGGTCATACACAATTTGGCCATTTAGACACTAACCATTGTCCATCCCTGAATTTGTAATTCTGTAACAGAACAAACAAAATTGCCCCAGGTATTTAAGTGCATTTACATATGGTTATCAATATTTTTATGTCTAAAAGAGTTAAGTGCCACATGCAAACATCTGTACATGTATATACGTGTATATGCATGTACATACTTTGAAATCCATGTTTCTGTAGTTGCAGGGCAGACTTGACGAAAGATTGAAATACTTTTCTTTGTGTGTGCGTGTACATACTCATAGAGTTCAATTTAAGTTCTTGAATGTTAGCTGTTGAACTGTGCATGATATGTTTCTGTGTCTGTGCTAGGGTTGGGGACAATACACAGCCAACAGAGTGTTAAGAGTAGCAGTTAAATACCATAGTGCCATTTATGCCGCGTGTAAGAGGCTTCTCTGTCTGCACTGCCTTTGCTAAGATAAAATGACTTGAACAAACTCCAACCTCGTGGCTCAGAGTGACGGTGAATTGAACCCAGCCCTGGTGTAAATTTTGTGTATGTAGTGTAGAGGTTTAATGATGAGTGGGGAAAATGTTCACTGTTGGGCTGGCTCCAAACCAAACTCCACCCTTCGTTTTGACACCTTTCAGCTTACGAGGATCAAGGATGGATGGAAGGAAAAGGAGGAACTCTTTCCCTGCCCTCCGTGCATGACCGGACAGGAACACAACTACCATCACTTCCTCCACCCCCTCCATTTCTCCTCTCCTATCCTTCTCCACCCATCCTTCTCTCTATCTGTTGTCTGCCTGGTTTAAGAGCAGCGGATGGAAGACCCTGACCTGTGTAAGGCTATGTTATCCAAACTTCTATACTCATGGTAACTAAAGATGACAAAAGAATCTTTCCAAACAGCTCCTTTATTTTTATGATGTTTTATTTGACATGAAAAGTAAGCGTGATGCTTTTTTGCGACTTATAAATAAATAAATAAATGGCCTGCACGATCCCCAAATAGAAGACACAAACATTACACCCTTTTGTTTTTTTTGTTTTTTTTTCTTGTTCTTTGGCTCGCTGTATTGTGTGTGTATATACAGTTTAGAGATTAGTTTTTATAAGGTATGTGCTTGATGTTTTCTCTCCTACCCTCACTCTCTCGTTCTCATTTATTCTTTTCATGGCTAGTACGTTTGTAAATGTCTCTGCTTTTTGATTAAAATTAGATGGTGTTGTAATAAAAAATGTTTACTGAGGTACACTCTGCATTCAGTGAATTCCTCTACGTTTCGTTCATTTATATTAAATGTATATACAGACTTAGATTTTTTATTATTATTATTTGTTTGTTTGTTTTTTTTGTTTTTTTTACAGTGGTAAATGGCAAGGATGTAGTCACTTTGGTTTGTTTTTATCTTATGTTGCATTACATAGTCAACATGCTAAACCAAAAAGAGAAGACCCTGCTGTTTGGAATGGTTTTTGATGGTGGGTTATTTTGTAATTCCACTGAATAATTATCACTGAAACACCGCATGAACAAATTGTCTTTCACTTCTGTCATATAATGATTTAAAATCAGATTTTAATTCAAGCAGCCTTCATAGTTGAAGCTTGAGTGAAAGTGTTTATTCCTTAGTTGGGAAGTATGAACCAGTTTGTTACATGCCTTTCACTTTAGATGTTACATGTTTTATGTATTTGAATTTTGAAGGCTTTTCCATGATAGATCTAAATAACTAAACCATGAACAAAATGCGTTTTAATTTGTCGGTACAGTGTAAAACATTCTGCCACCTGTCATTTTTATTGTTTTGCATGTTTGTCAAAATGGACGGACAGCAATTTGTTGAAGCTTTTAGGGGTTTTTTTTTTTGTTTGTTTTTTTCATGCAAGGTTGGGAAAATAGCAATGACTGGTTTAGCTTTTACTCAGTTATTTTTATTATAACTTACAATTATTTTTTTTTAAAAAAACAAGTGTAAATTACATTGCCACAGCTTTCCCAGCACACAGGATATAACACGATTATACCACCAGTTTTTAAAATGTGAGTTAATGGAAATCAGGAAATTACAGGTATGTTGAGGTTTGATGCTGTAGTGTGTCATCGGGTGTCCTAAATGCAAATCAGTATGAATACAGCGCAATAACATGGTGCTTTTGTATGGTTTTTAACGAGAACAAAGTTGCATGCAGACAACATTATAACACATTTTTGTGAAATTATCGCCATTGGTGAAATTTTTAATTTGCTCCCAAAAAAAATCTGAAACTTGTGTTCACACCTTGTCTTTCTGGGGGTTATTCTTTTATTAATGTCATTTCAATTTCACTCCGTAACAATTTAGAAAATGCCTTATTTTCAAACGTAACCGGTGAATGTAAAACTTTTGGATTCAGAGTCACAGCAGGAATTTGAATGACAGGCTGTGCAGGAAACTGTACCAGCATCTTTTGAAACCATTGTCTTGCTCTTGAAGTGTATTCTTTTTCAGAATACTTCAGAAAGTGACTTATTGGGGAATGTAAGTGCCTTTGCTCCGTATCCTTGCAAATTCACTGAAAGTGTGATGTAATGTAAACAAAATGTAAATTGGATTTTGATATTAAAAAAAAGAAAAAAATGGGACCTTTTTGAATATAATGATGCTATTTCTGAACAGTTAGTTTTAAAATGTTGAAAGTTTTAAGGCCCTATATCATGTTTTTAATGATATTGGCTTAATTTGATGTTAGTTAGTTGCTCTTTTTCCTCATTTTATTTCCTGCTGATCTGTTTGGGGGAAAATACTATACATGTGCCTTGTTTTCTTTTTCTTTTTTTATTCGTTTTTATTTAAATTATTTCTTTAGTTGTGCATTGAATTTGGTAACTCCAATGGAGTTCTGCCCTGGTCAAGCTAAGCAGAAGTGTAGTCCTCCAGAATAAGAGCATTTGTACAGGAATTTGGTTTCATTTTCTTTGTGTTAGCTTTCGTTCCGCAGCACGAAAAGGTAAGTGATTTTTAGGTCTGCAAACACAACCAGTGAAGAAACAAGAAGTCTGATCGACTGCGGGAGTCTTTAAACTGCACAAGCAGTTGGAAAGTATATACATATGTATTTATGAGTTTTCAGTATTTTTATGACTAAGATGTTTTCACTAACTGCTAGTTTCGCTGGTTTCTAGATAATTTATTTTAAAATCACACTTGTCTAGTAAAGGGGCCTTTGCATGATGACTTGGAAACATGTTTCTGCTACAAATTGAGGTTATAGTTTTTTAAGATGAGTAAAATAGTTTTTGACTTTACAAAAAATGAAATGAGCTTCCATATTAAATGGTCTCACTTGGGCAAGGTACTTGCTGAATTTGTATCACCACTGTAACTTTGGGATTTTAAGTTAAGGTTCGGGTGTATTTCTACCGCCAATAATGGTTACATGTAGTGGTACATTGCAGGTAAATAGATTATCATTTGCTCTCAAAGAATAAAGTATACAAATTAAGTTTGTTTTGTGGTTCTGTTTTATTTGTGCATAATGCGTTTCGTTTTATTAGAAACAAGTGTGGGGAAAGTAAATTTTGTTTTGGAGCAGTTGCTTAAAAATCACGTATGATGTCCAAAAGTATTTTCTTAACTTTAGGCCAAAACACTTGTTTTGCCATCGGAGATTGCCTGGACCTTGCACCTTAAGTGTTAGACCTGAAGGCTTACTTTTGAACAGAGTTTTAAGTCCATCCTAATATAATGGTAAAGGGTTGTTAAAGTATAAAACAGTGTCGGACAGAAGTGCAGAATATCAGGTGTGAGGAGGTTTAAAACTTAACTATTGTGTAAAAAGAGTCGAAATCCTGTCCGATTGTGAATGTTCTGCTGGATAAAACGAATACTTAAAATAGCATTGCGTAAGTGATTCGTTTTTCCTCACTAGAAACATTGACAGATAAATACATTTTTTTAGACCTTAAAAGTGACGAAAATATCCAGTATAATGAGCAAATGAAAACAGGATTGCCGAAAGTAATTGCTGTTTTCTGTATTGTCAGTCATGTTAGACATCATCATGTCACTTGAAGTAAAAGATCACAGAAGCCTAGAACTAAAAGATTCTGGATTCATTGGCCATAGTTTGGTTGCTTTTGTAATGGCCGCAAACGTTCTTGCTTCCGCCGGGCCCGGAACCTTAGAATCCTGGTAGCCTTTCTATCAGGACAGATTAATACGTTGCACTACCTACTTCCGGCGCTTGTTTGGCTGGCAGTTTAAAATGGTAGTACTCTGTGTGTAACGCCTACTTTTAATACCTAAATGGCAATGTTTTTAGACAAGAAAGCTGAGCGGACAACAAAGAGTCCTGCATAACGCACTAAAGGATTAGCGGCACTGTTTTAGTTGTAATATGTTCAAAAAGATGACTGAATTTGGTCCAGATTCCGGGGGGCGCGTTAAGGTAACGTAACTAACGCCACACTCTAGTGTAGGCGAACCACTTTGTGATTTTATATCATTTAAAACAATGAGCAGAATAATTTAACGTGGATTGAGATAACGACGAAAATCGCATGGTCGGATTCAATTTCTGTACTTCTGTATTTGCCACTTGTACCGTTGTCATGCCTGTTTTTAAATTTCTGTATTCTCTCTGTTGGCTGCAGGGAGTGACTATTGTGAAGCCTATTGTGTTTGGGAATGTTGCCCGCTACTTTGGAAAGAAGAGAGAAGAGGATGGGCACACACACCAGTGGTCTGTGTATGTGAAGCCTTACAGAAATGAGGTGAGGCATCCACATCAGTAAGAGGGATTTAGCAGGGCCTACAAAATGTGTCATTTACCTGAAAAAGGATACAAAATGCTGTTTGAAAAGACTTAAAAAATACTTTTCTACCAGGATATGTCAGCTTATGTGAAAAAGATCCAGTTCAAGCTACATGAGAGCTATGGTAACCCTCTGAGAGGTGAGATGACTCTTTACATTGCAAGTATGAAATATTGAAGGATTTACTGGAAATAGTAATCTATCCATTTTTAATATATGACACTTTTTCAGAAAATTCATTATTCTGTGAAGCTCTCTGTGTTTCTCTTATTTCCAGTGGTCACTAAGCCTCCATATGAAATCACAGAGACAGGCTGGGGGGAGTTTGAGATCATCATCAAGATCTTCTTCATCGATCCCAATGAGAGACCTGTAAGAGCCAACACAAATAGTTACTTAGCTATTTCAGAGAAAGCTGAGCGATACGGTGGTGCAGTTGTCATCACCGTTGCCTTACAGCAAGGTCCAGGGTTTGAATCCACCATACAGGTGGACCAGAATGAAAGGGTTTTAATATATTTTGACTGCTTGATGATAGACATTTTAGAGCTTGAGTGGCATGTGGACACAGTGGTTAGCAGCCTTGCCTCAAAGCAAAGTTTGTCCTTCCTGGTCAGCTGGGGCATTTTTGTGTGGAGCATGTTCTCCCTGTATCTGCGTAGCTTCTCTCAGTGTCATCCTCCCACAGTCACACATGTTAGGGTAACTAGTTCTAAATTAGTTGCCTTTCAATCTGTATTAGCTCTGTTATAGACCTGTCCAAGGTATACCCTGCCTCTCACCCTGTGACATCTGGGATAGTTTCCAGCCCATGACCCTGAATTAGATAAGTGGTTAAGGAGATAGATGAGCGGGCTCTCCATCATCTGCTTTGATTTATTTGGGGGGTGAGGGGAAAGGGAAGAGGGAGACGGAACAAGAGATGCATATAGGAGAGAGCTAGAGTTTAAAATTTTCTAATCAGTTTTATTTATATACCACCAAATCACTTGTTAGGTGAGTGTCTAAACCACCGCCCTAGTATTTCAAATACACGTTATAAATAAAAGAAATACACACTTTTGAGTGTGGTGTGCTATTTCTCTTAGTGTACAGTTTAAATGGTTCTTCTTTAGTGTATGGTTTCTTATAAGAAAAAAAACATCAAAAGCCATCTGATTTATATTTACACAACAGCACTGTGTAATCCTCAGCACTTGATAAGTAATATATAGTTGTCCATGAGGATCAGCTTATTTAAAATGTGCCTGTATCCATTGCTTGAATTTCTGGTTTTGTTTTCTTAGGTGACCTTGTACCACCTGTTGAAGCTGTTCCAGTCAGATTCCAGTGCCATGCCCAAGAAGACAGTTGTGTCTGAATTCTACGATGAAATGGTACCATTGATTTAGACTCTGACGGTGTTTGTATATCAGTTTGTGTGAGCTCATCAATCGCTGCATGTTATTGTTGAGAGCGAGAACTCTGAATGCGTCGTTTTTCTGCGTTTCAGATCTTTCAGGATCCAACAGCCATGATGCAGCAGCTACTGACCACATCGAGGCAACTCACCCTGGGAGCCTACAAACATGAGACGGAGTGTATGTATTCATATATTCAACACGGGTTTAAAAAACAAAACAAAAAGGCATTCACAAGTTTTGAGTCGCTTTTGTCTTCATGTCTGTGCGTTTCTCCAGTCGGTGAACTGGAGCAGAGGACCAAGGAGAAACTGGAAGTGGCAAAGAAGAGAACAAGCCAAGAGATCGCGGAGCTGAAAGACAAACTCAAAGCCAGCAGAGAGAACATCAACCACCTTAAGGCAGAGATTAGAAAACTGGAAGAGGACGGAGACCATAAAGAGCACTGAAAGAAGGACAAATATGCTTATGGATGCAATCAGTTGTTGAAGCAATTTTCTGTGCTCCTGCCCTCTCCAAGGATTTAACAAACAAACAAAAAAAGTCAGTGTTGTTATTTGTTTGAGGATTTTTGCATTTTATTTTTGTTGAGCGTCCAAGGGAATCTTAAACATGTAAATATGTTTTGAGTTGGTAGGAAAGTGCTTTAAAAATGTAGTCGGCCACAAAAACTCTTCTAAACATACAAATGCTCTAGTTTTGTTTTTTATTGCAACACTCTAAAGAGTCAGAAATCACAAAGTGTTGTGAGCCTTTTTTCTTGTAGCTAAATCAAGTCTGCTTTTGGTTCTATGCATCTGCATCTTTTTTTTGTTCTCCCCAAACATGATCAAACCAGTGAGGGAGAATGATGAAACACAAAGCTGTCATTTCTCTGGTTTGATTTTGAAGCCAGTCTTGTTCAGTCATCCTGATATAAGGTCACTATTACTGTGTCAATTAGGACAAACATTTTTGCACTAGACACACGACTTTCAGTGTGAATAGCTTGTCCTTTAGTACTAGCCTCCTTGTGTTTTATGTAAATATTTTTAACAATTGGCTCATAAAGATTGGGATACTTTTTTTTCTCAATATAAAGAAGGTGACCTGCTGTGAAAAAAAGTATTTACCCCCCTCCTGTTTTTTTTATGTTTGTTTGTTTTACATATTTGTTACATATTTCTGGTCATCATTTAATTCTAATATTAGACAGAAAAAAAATCCAAGTAAATACAAACGGCAGTTTTTAAATAAAGGATTTCATTTATTAAGGGGGAGAGATAAGCTCTCCAATCCTCCTTGGCCCTTTGTGGAGAAAGTAGTTATACCTAACCCTAATAACTGATTGTGCCAACCTTGGCAACGAGGATTGCAACTCAGCATTTGTGATAACTGGCGCTGATCACTGTGGAGGAATCATGATCCACTCTTCTTTGCAGAATTGTTTTAATTCAGGCACACTGGTGGGTTTGGAACATAAGGTCATCCAAGTAATATACCAAATAATCTCAACTGGATTGGAGTCTGGACTTAAACTAGGTCGTTCTTTTTTCTTTCTTTTTTTTTTAATCATTCAAAGGTAGACTTGCTGTTATGTTTTTGGTTCACTGTCCTGCTACATAACCCAACAGTGTTTCAGCTTCAGGGCACACATCAGTGGCTGGACATTGGTTGCCATTTTTGCCCAGTCTTTTTATTGTAGTTGAATTATGAACTCTGACCTGGCTTCTTTTGTGACATCCTGGATGTACTTTTGGGGTAATTTTGGTGGGTCAGCCACTCCAAGGAAGGTTCACCACTGTTCCAAGTTTTCTCTGTATGTGGATTATGGCTCTCACTGTGGTTCACTAGAGTGCCAAAGCCTTAGAAATGGCTTTGTAACCCTTTCCAGAATGATGGATGTCAATGGCTTTTTCTCATCTATTCTTGAGTTTCTTTAGATTGGCATGATGTGTTTCTTTTTGAGAATCTTTGCTTTGTCAGACAGTTTTGAGTGTTTAGTAATTCACCTGGTCTGGCAGTAATCAGGCAGCTGCAACCAGTTTTTCAACATTGTGGTTAATTACATTTTATTCATGATTTAACAAGTAGGACAGTTACTTTTTGACATATTCTGTAGGTCTGGATAGCTTTTCCTTTAATAAATTAATTCATCATTTAAAAACTGCAGTTTGTCTATCTAAGATTACAATTTATTTGGTGACCAGTGCTATGTTGTACAATCCATATTCAGGGATTCAGCTTTTAGGATTGTCAAGTAATGCAGTAAATGAAGTGTAACTATTATTTATAGTTTCTGCACCAACTAATTTCTAGATTATGGCAAAAAAAAAAAACCCCAAAAAAACCTCAAGAACAACACTGAATACATTTTTAATTCATTCAGCCACAATTGGGTTTTTAGTTAATGCATTTTCAGATGAGCAGACCCAAAGTTTAATTTCGAAACCAATTTGAAATTAAATTGTTTGAAATAATCTTAAAGATCTCGAGTTTGTTTAAAATCAGCGAGATTCTGATTTCCGAAAGTCAGTGAAAGCAACTAACAGGAAGTTCTCACAGTCTTCGCAGTCCGGACACTAAACCTCGTCTGTGCGTAACTTTGTGTCCTCTGGCTGTTTTCTCCGAAAACTGCCAAGTAATTATGGTCAGATACAAGGGCCTGCAATGGAAACAGTGTTGTCCAAGTCTGGACTGTTGTGTTTGGTATGTAGTTGTAAGTTTAATAAGGTTAAGACGCGACTGAATTTAGTGGGTTTCCTTGGGTTACATTCCCTTCAGGTGTCCATCAGGTGGAGGAACTCGAGGTAAGTTAAGTCGTATATAAACTACACAAAGACTCTTTTAAACAGTCCTCATGGGAACCCTACAGTCACATAGTCCACTGCTGTGCCCGGGTCTCAGTCGTCATTTCAAACCGCTTTCTTCGTTATACTATCTTAAAAATATTCAAATTCTCGGTTATCTTGAACTAGAACCAGTGACACAGAGACAGCTGGGGCTCCTGCACTGCTGCTACAACTGTGGAAAATCCCAAATGAAAAGCAGTGTCTTTAATTAAAGACGGCATCACTCAAGTTACAAATTTTAATGTAGAGAATATTCCCTTTTTTTGTGCAGCTATATACCTATCACACAACTAAATAGCACTCACACACACGAGAGAGACAGTCAAATCTGTATCTACTCTGTTTATTCAAGTTATGATTATAATAATTATAATTGCCTGGTCCTGCGGAAGGTTTCTTCCTGTTAAAAGGGAGTTTTCTTCCTCCCACCGTCGCCAAAGCACTGGCTAATAGGGGGTCATATGATTGTTGGGGTTTTCTCTGTATGTATTATTGTGGGGGTACACCTTACAATATAAAGCACCTTGAGGCGACTGTTGTTCTGATTTAGCGCTGAATAAATAAAATTGTATTAAAATTGAATGATTTTATTACTTTTGTTTTGGCTGAGGTATAATAATTAATATAATAATAATAATTACTAGTAACATTGGCGGTGGAATCAATGTTTAAAATACTGATTTAAAAATCTTTTTCTTTTTTAATAATATAGTTCGTTACAGCGGTTTTCTCCTTCATAAAATATCCCACAACCGCGGCGAGAGTTTGTCGCGTCACGTGATCAAAGGGTTTTTCGCACCGACGTCAGAGACGCCGAGCTGGTACCGAGATATGGTCCGTAACCGTCCTGCTGCGTTAAGAACTTCACATTTTATCTTTGAACGACGTCCTGCTAACAGCCGGCTTAACGTTTCCTGTCGATAGTCCCTCCGGGGTAATGCTGCAGTGATGTAAACTGTGCTGCAAAATGCGTGCAGCTCCTCATAAATGCTGCTCATTAAAACAGTCCGAAGCTAACGTTTATGCAGAGAACATGTCTCCTCGCTAAGGAAAGCACTGGTGGTATTCTGAGTTCAAGTTTTCGGGAAGGTAGGTGCTAGAACCTGACGTTAGACGACGCTTGTGGTATACGATAATGCTATGGTGGCCTGTTCCTAGAGTCATTGTTTTCCTTTTGAACACACTTGCTAGGCGAGTTCTCGGTAAAATACAGTGTGCAGTATTTCCTTCTTACGCTTGGTGAGGATATAATGGTTTAGTTTCTCAGTAGTGGTTTGCAGTTTGCCATCCTTATCGCGTGTTTGACACCTTTGCAACAGGAAACGGATAAATGTCATAATGTGCTGGTTAAACTCGATCAGTTGGCAGCTGTTGTCATGTTCATAATTATTTCCTTTCATGAATTCTTAATTAATTTCACAGCAGTATATATGATTAAGTCTATTTCTAACTTGTGTCAAGGTTATTTCTAGCATGTGCTGTCCAGTCTTTAAAGCTCACATGTGCGTTTATTCAATAGTAAACTGATATTTCTCTTGAATTCAGGAAAAACCTGACTCGAGGTTGTGTTTGTTGTTTATACAACCATGGCAGGCATGCTGGCTAGATGCAAAGACCTATTTTGATTGTCATCCACAGAACCCCATTGTTAACCTGGTGTGTGTGTGTGTGTAAGTTCCATTCATGAGGCCAAGTGCATCATCAGCATGGCATGGTTTAATGTGTGGATTTCCCCACAGAGAGCAAGTGCACTTTGTTTTGTTTTGTTTTTTTGTTGCATAACTGCATTAGATGTGGTTTATTTACTCCACTTCCCTCTGGGATTAATAAAGTTTCTCTGATTCTGATTATTTCTCTTTGCATAAGAGGATCCATGAAGGAAGCATTGCTGAGTGCATGATAGTGAGGGTGTATTCCAAACTCTGATAGTTGTGGATAATAGCAGGATAAGGAAGGGCTGTGATTAGACTTCTTGGCTTTCTCTCGTCTAAGTGCCTTCATAAATATATGCTTCTTTATCTGATGAAATCATTATTCACTCCGGTCACACACCCAGTCCTGTTTGAATGCTTTACGGCAAGGCAAACTCCATTTAAAGTTTAATTCTGCACCACCGTGTTTGAAGGAGACATTCACCCAAAAAAATAGCAGTTTAAGGTACCCATGAGTTCTTGCACGCTGTTAAGCTTTAATGTGGTAAACAGTGGAATTACAGTGCAAATGTCTTTAGATTTGTGTGTGTCAGAACATCAGTTACTTCTCAATCGCTGTTACTCAAGAGAAAAAAGCTGTCAACACACTTCTTCCTGCCAGCAAGTCCTTAATTATAAAAGCAGTGGCAAGGTTTGAACAACTGAATTTAATGCACAGTGGAAGCATTTAAATGTCACGTCAGATAATAGTTTTATTTGAATACAGTAAAGCTGATCTCACTGTGCCTGATTATCATCTTTTTGTCTTATGCAAAGTGTTGCAGTTTAACTGTCTGCTGTTTGTGTGTTCTGTTATCAGTACAGTTCTATCAGTGAAAGGGGCCAGGCTATAACTTGGTTGCAGTTGTGTTTATGTAATGTCTTTGTTCTCATTGTCTTCTGGTATAATTGTGGTTCTGCTCGCTGTGCAGGACTTTGCAGCACTGTTGTGAAGTTAATACTGTGTTTGTGTGTCAGTGCTAGGTGTGGTCGGGGCGCTGAAGCCATGGAGAAGCCGTCATCTTCAGACAGAGCTGAGCTCGAGGAGAGAAAAGGCCTGGTGGAGGTAATGCACTTTATCAGCTGCAATTAGATGGCGCCGTGGTTTAAATGGAAAGTTCACCGCAAAACGAAATATAAATGTTTTTCCTTATGCCTGCAATCCTCTTAATACAGCACCATCACAACAAAAGACATCTGCCTTCTGTTGAATATAATGGAAAAAGGTGGCACATGTTTACAAAGTTCTGCTTGGTAGCACTGCAAATTTGGTTGCATATTTGCTTTAGTTTTTTAGCTGGAGGTGAATATTGATAAGATTTTGTTGAAAGCGTTGGTATTCTCACATCCATCCATCCATCCTCCGCTTGTCCAAAGTTGGGTTGCGGTGGCAGCAGGTATTAGCTTGCGCAGTGTATTCTAGATGTCCTTCTCCTTAACCAGACTTTCCACTTCCTCCTGGGGTATCCCAAGGCGCTCTCCCAGGCCAGATGAGATATATGATCTCCCCAGAGGGTTCAGGGTCTACTTTGGGGTCTCCACCCAGTTGGGCTTGCCCAGGAGGTGCCAGAACCACCTCAGCTGAGTCCTTTTGACATGCAGGAGCAGCATCTCTACTCTGAGATCGCTCCACATGTCTGAGGCCCTCACCCTATCCCGAAGGCCCAGTCACCCTAGGGAGGAAACTGTTACTTTCTGATTTCAGTCTTTAGTAATTTTCTGTGTGGGGAACCAAATGAAATCCTACATAGATCTTCAGTGTAGCTGTATTATTATCTGATTGTGAACACAGTGTGGAAGCAGAGCAAGGGAAAAAAGAGACTGAGGAGTGCAGAAGCAACACTGCCATGAGTTTGATCCATTTGTTTTTCAGTGTCCAACTGTTGAGGGGGAAAAAAAGGCCAGCCCTGGTAAACTTTGAAAACCGGTTTTTAATTCCCATTCCGAAACACACCTGTGCTTTTTCTTTTGACCTGCCAAATGTAATTACATGTTAAAATAGGTGCTTTGAAAAGGCTTTGCAATTACTGCTCAGGTCATTAACTCATGATAACCGTTAAAGGGACTTCTTAGTGTTTTTAAAACTGTTGTGTAATCCTGATGTATGTGTCAGTCTTTGACGCCAGAAGAATTTGCAGAATTTAATAAAAGCACTGATATAATTTTTTTCATGTTTTCTCACTACGTTCTTGTATGCTAAGTGTTTATTTTCAATTCTTAAAAATGTTTAGAAGAATTCAAGTTTACTATAGTTTCTATGTGTACTCATTGTTCAGGATGGTGGCGAGCCTAGAGGTGCTGAGGGTGGAGAGGTGGATGCTCGGACTCCAAGGAAGAGCAGCTCCTCCCGCAAAAGCTTCCGCCTGGACTACCGACTGGAGGTAAGACCCTCTATTACTGTCACCCTGCTATCTAATAAAACCCAAATCCTGAGGCTTCAGTTTCACCTCAGAGCTTCTCCGTTCTGTGAAGTCCTCCTCTCTAGTTACGCATGTTGTGTTTTGTTACATCCGAGTTCAGCTTTTCATGTCATGGATCACACAGTGTTCTTAAATTGGTTATATCAGGTGGTTGCTGTGTCTGTATCTGCATTAGCATGCTTTAAATCTCATCTCACAGAAAGAGAAGTTTTTCTGTTGTTATTAATCATGTCAGAAAAACCTCCCTCGTTCTGTGGTGTTCCACAGGGATCATTTTTGGAACTATCCTGTTTAGCTTGTAGATGTTAACTCTTGAACAGATAATATCTAATTTATAAAAACATTTCTACAAACTGTTTGATTTCCAAGTTTTAGTTAAATGACAATTTCTACATTTCATTTCTGATGAAAGAGACTCTTACCATTGTCCCAGATAGCGCAATCCCAAGGTTCAAACAAGGCAGTAGGTTTGTTAGTTCTGTTAAATCTAGCTTATGTAACCTTGGGGTAATGTTGAATAGTTCCCTTTCGTTAGGTTTTTATGTCAGGAGTGGAACTTGTTTATTTTATCTAAGGGGCATCTTTTTGCTCCAAAACGTTGGAATGAGTTGTTTTATTGTTTCAGATGGGGCTTTTAAAAATGGGTAAAGTCAGGCTTTGGGGTCTTTGTGTCTGACTTTGTCTTGTTTATGTGTCCGTTTTGTTGTTTTGGTTTTATTTAATGTTTCTTCTTTAGGCATCAGGCACTTTGTGACTTTCCTGTGAAAAATAAACTTGTATATTTTATACAACTGTAGATTCCAAAATGACTTGCTAACATAGCAAATATGCTATTGTTTACTTTTTTTGCAGGAAGAAGTGACAAAGTCGTGTCGGGACAAACATGGCCGCTGGGCTAACCCCTGGCCAACGTGGCGCTTTCCTTCCTACTCGATGCTGTTCAGGTTCCTGTTCTTAGAAAAAGATAACAGCAATGTACCTTCTAGTAAAGAGGTAGGTAATCACTTACTTATAATCACCAGTTTACTATTAGCTGTTGGTTTTAATCCAAGTCACAGTGAAGCGTCACTAATCAATTTTTAAATGTGCAGGTCTCAAGTTTATATAGAAAACAGCTGTTGGCAAAATTTAGCCTCCTTGGAAATGAGTTCAGGACAAATACATCTTTACTAAGAATCACTGGCCGATTTCATCTCACACACACACTATTTATAGGTCTTATTGGAAAACCTGCTGAGCTCAGTGAGGGCTTAACAAGCTGCTTTCACACTGCAACAGAAAAAAGGTTAACCCGTTATTAGCACAGACTCTACTGTTTGTTGCTATATTCAAACTTTTAAAAATGGGTGTGCTTACCAACTACTAGCAAATTCATAGGTGTAAAGTACAGTTATAGCAAAGGTGGCCTTCAGCATTAAATAATTTGCCCCTCCTGCACCCATCTGTTTCATCCCTTCTTACATCTTACTTTGTCTGTTATTTATTTATTTTTTAAACTATGGATGGCCTGTTCCTCTCCCTCGTCTCTAAAGGCCCTGGATCGTGAGCTCCCTGTGATGGAGCCATACTTTGTGCAGAACCCAAACCTCTCTGGCTCTGGTCCAGGACTGAGAGTCACATGGCTGGGCCATGCCACAGTTCTGGTTGAAATCGATGGGGTGAATGTTCTGACAGATCCAATCTTCAGTCAGAGGGCATCGCCGATCCAATATATGGGACCCAAAAGATTCAGAGGTCCTCCTTGCACTGTGGAGCAGGTTCCTATATATACATACATATATTTTTGTTTGTTAAAATTTTTTATTTATTCCTCCACCTTTAAGGTTCTTCTTTTACTTTCCTGCCAACAGCTTCCTAGGATTGATGCAGTGGTCATCAGTCACTCTCATTACGATCATCTGGATGCTGGATCTGTGGCCAGTCTTAATGCTCGCTTCGGAGGAGAGCTACGCTGGTACGTGAGGTGGATCAGTGGTCCACAATATTATTTCCATTCATGTCATATGTTCACTTCCTACTGTCAAACAGTGTGCCCTTTAGTGCCCTTTATTAGAAATTACATGTACCTTTTTGCATTGTGTGTGTCAGGTTCGTGCCAATGGGTTTGATGGACTGGCTGATGAAGATGGGCTGTGAGAATGTGATGGAGCTGGACTGGTGGGAGGAGAACTGTGTCCCAGGTCATGATGATGTCACGTTTGTTTGCACACCCTCGCAGCACTGGAGCAAACGCACAGCATGGGATGATAACAAAGTAAGATAATAACAACAACAACAACATGCACATTATTGCTTAATTGTTTAATAAGATTTAGTGAAGTGACATGACCCTAAACAAGCCAACAGCAGAACTTTGTCATTTTTATAGGACAACAAATTCTGTTTAAATCTTTATCTTGAATTCAAAAAAGATAAAATTGATAAAATTCAGGTCTTTTTTTTAAAAAACATTTTTTCCAGTCTTTATGGAGCAGCTGGACCGTTTTGGGTCCAGACCATCGTTTCTTCTTTGCTGGCGACACTGGCTACTGTTCTTCCTTTGCGGAAATAGGACGACGCTTTGGACCATTTGACCTTGCAGCAATCCCTATCGGAGCATACCTGCCCAGGTAATACACATGTGCACTTTATTAAGAACATCCTTACAATCTAATGTTTGGCCACTGAATTTGCTTTTGTAATGTACATTCGGAACACGTCTAATGATTATTTTAACATTTCTACAGACAGTACTTTGTCACAATTACAAAAAAATAAATAGTTTTCTAAATAAGTAAACATATGTGGGAAAATGATGGCACTGTAGATTCAGTTTTTATTTACTCTGTTCTAGAGGCACATTCATGTTTCAACAATAAAGTCGGTAGGTAGAGTTAATTGCAGTTAACTCTACCTCTAAGCTATTCATTTTTCCATAATGCTGTGCCTATTGTAACAAAAACAGATATCAAAGACTACTTGAATATTACTTGGTTTTTCAGAGACGTGATGAAAGGACAGCATGTAGATCCAGAGGAGGCCGTTCAGATTCACGAGGACCTTCAGGCCAGACAGTCGGTGGCCATTCACTGGGGCACCTTTGCCCTCGCGTATGAGGTAATGCCACACAAATACATTTATTTAGTTATGGATCCCTTATATATTCTTTAAATAAATATTTAAAACCTAGATGATTTGCCTTCTTTGAAAGAGTTGGAATAGAAGATCAATGGCCCTCTAATGCCTGAGATTTGCAAAGATGGAATAATCAATTCTGTAGCATCAGAATCCACTTACCGGCTCAATGTGTTTATTAAGTTTGTGGTTTTATGTTAAACTATTGACTATTCACTGGACTACTGCACAGTGAATTTAAAGATTCTTATAATCACCATGGCATTGCCACCATGAATACTTCAACTTTGCTTTAAAACATTGGTTATAAGGATTTAAAGTCATGATGCTATTTCCATTACTCAATGCATACCTCTTTCTCATCAAAATTTGATTTTGTCCATATCTCACTATCTTCCCAAGATTAACTTCCAGTGATCACTCCTGCGTTACTGTTGTAACAGACACATCTGAGTTGTGATCCTCCCCTAGTCTTTTTCTCCCCTCTAACCCCATTTCTTTAACAAGCAAACACATGTTTATATTTGTGCTTTGGTCATGCTTAATGTTCACATGTGTTTTTGCTCTATATCTTTTGACTTATTTGAGCTACCCTATTAAGTCCTGGTGTACTAAATAGAGGACATCCTGGGCTTTCCAATGATACGTCATGTGTTTGGGTCCCCTTTTAGCTACAAAAAGGAAGGAAATCACACAAAATTAATGGGAAGAGTCTTTTTTCCTCTGTTCTCATGAGGATATAATCATTTTGAAACAAGTTAGTTGACAGGTTGACTGACTGGTGTTTCTATTTTTTTATTTATTTATTTATTTTTACAACAAAGGTTACATAATGCAAGGTATTTCAGTAGCATTCAATTTGGTATTTTGTTACTATTATACAACCTCACTTCCAAAATTGTTGAGGCGCTGTATGAAATGTAAATAAAAACAGAATGCAGTGATTTTCAGATCTCAAACCCATATTTGATTGATAATGAAACATTAAAAAAAGCATCAAATGATTAGAGACATTTTACCATTTCCTGAAAGATATTGGCTTATTTTGAATTTGATGGGAGCAGCACATCTCAAAAAAATTTGGGATGGAGGCAACAAAAGATTGATAAACTAAGTGAGACTAAAGAGAAACAGCTGGAGGAACACTTTACAGCTAATTAGTGCTATTGGCAACGGGTCACCAACATGATTTGGCATAAAAAGAGGGTTTCTTCAAAGTGACCTTAACCACCCTGAAAAAAAACAAACTGCATTTGTAAATTATTTAAAAAATTCTAAAATTGACTTAAAAAGACTTTAAATAGTACATATCATCTACAGAATTCAGATAATCTGGAGAAATCTGTGTGCAAAGGCCAAGGTTAAAAATCAGTAATGTCCTAAAAACGTTGAGCCCACAGGTGTAACTGCATTACAATTTGCATGATTCTGTCATGAAAAATCAAAGCATTGTCTCAGGAACACTTCCTGAAACCACTCAGTGAGTACAGTTTACCATGTTATGCACAAATGTGGGCTAAATCTACATCATGAAAAGAAGTAGCCGTATAGGAACAGGCATAAGATCTTCAACAGGCTATAGCTCATTTAAAATGGACAGAGTCAGATTAGAATAATGAGACAGCATTTCTCTCCCAAAGCTGGTCTACTCATTACCCAGTCATTTATGGACTGTTTATCTTGTGGAAAGCACAGGTTTATGAGATTTGCAAATCATCATTCTCTTTTTATTTACATTTTACAGAGCATTCCAATTTTTTTGTAATCGAAGGCAGTTAGTATTTGAGGTTGCAATAGACCTAAGAGCTACTCTGTGAGTGCCATATCAATGCAAGAGCTCGTTGTTTAGATATAGTGTTGTGACACTATTATGTTCTGGCAACACAGTAAAACAAAGGTTTCATTGTTGAGCTGCATGAGTATTCCTGCAGCCGTCCCAGTTTAATGCAGCCTCTGTTGAAATCGAAGTGATATAAATGTAATAATCACTGAAAAATCTGCAGAACTAAAAAAACTGAATGTGTTGGAGTAGCTGCTCGAACAATATCTTAACATGCATGTTTTCTCTTGTCATGCAGTATTACCTCGATCCACCTCTTCGACTCAGAGAGGCTTTGGAACAGAAGGGACTGAAACCAGATTGTTTCTTCACTTTGCATCATGGGGAGTCTCGCCTTATATCTGCACAGGACGAAGACGTCTTCGACTGATGTGCAGTGTTTTTGTGGCCCGTTTCTATGGATTTGTCTGTAACAAAGTGCAGTAAATTCATAACATGCAGAATCCCAGTTTTAAAAAAAAAAAGTTGTGATAATTGCATATGTATATGCAGCCTGTATCAACTAGAAATCAAAACTAGGCCACAATATTGAATGTTGCACTGCCATCACATGGTCATTGGTAGGCAGTACTACCTACAGGAGCTGTTCTTCTCATGGTTCATAAATAAGCAAAAGGCATAAGATTTACTTGATCCTGGAATCTGTACTTGGTTCTGTGTAGCAAATGAAACATGGTAAAAGTATATCAAACAAATTTAGACAACTAGATTTTTAAAATTTGAACTGTATTAAAAACACCAAAAACTTTTTGTATTGCCAAACAAGTAATCTTATTTTGTGCAGCTCAGTATTTGTGAAATGCTAACTTGCATTCTAGTGTGCATTATTGTGATTGAAATTTCGTGGTGTGCACACTGCTTTACACCGAACGAGAGAGAAATTCTCTGCGGGTACAATTTTACAGATCAGAGGATCTGGTTAAAATACATCTGCTGTGCTTATATCTTAAGTAAAGTTTTCTTTCAGGATCTTAGAAGCTGTAGTATGAAAGAAATACTAGAGGATAGAGGATTTTGTGGTGTAATAATATTTCAACATTGATGTTAAATCATGCAACACTACAAAGACTTTTCTGAATGTGCTACGAGAACTCAAAATTGAGAGACGCAAAAATAGATTATCTATTATCAGAGTCTGAAACTCTCAGCGACCGAGTGCCGATAGCAAACGTGGAGCAGTGCTGTCTAGATGTAGAAGTTGAGCTGGGTTCAGCTTCGTGCCTTGCAAATATTATGCACTGCTGCAGGTTTAGACATTTGGCTTTGATGCTGTGAAACCACAGTTTCTTTCTTTGCTTATCAGTGTGATCATTTCCATTTTTACCTTTCCGTTTTTAGCCGGATGGGTTTGAGTCAAAGAGCAACAGTAGATTAGTGTTTTTGAACACAGTTGAAGCAAAATTCGGTTTTTAATGCCTGAATGTATGAACACATAACAGCACAATGTTGAGCTCATGTACTGCAGTAACAGGTTTATAAAGGTAAAAAGAAAAATGTTGTTTACATGTCACAGTGTCATTGATTTACAGAATAAATATTACTTTGCATTTAAAATGGTGTTTTTTCTCTTCTTTTTTTGTTAGTAGTAAGATCTAAAAAATAAATGTGCACACTTTTCAAACATTAGTGCCCGAAGTGTTAGCATTGCAACAGGCACACTGGTAGACAAAAACAGGTGGGCATTTTCAACAGCGAGAAGTACTCTGGCGTCTTGATTCTGTATTTTTAGTGTAAAATAAGACTGTGCTTCTACCACCCATATTATTAATGTCATTTAAACAGGTCAGTGTATGAAATAACACCTACAGGCTTAGAGATTGATTTAAAGCCCCCAGCAAACAGCTGCTAACTGGATATTCTTTTTCTGACCACTGTAAGTCCTAGCTTTGGTTGTGTGGGAAAATCCAAATTTAACTTCAGTCATTTAAATCTAATTTCTTCCTCATTCTGATGCTTAATTTAAAGTTAAGCAGATACATTCCTAAATGTACTGAGTTGCTATTTGGCTGATTTGCTGGCATTTGAACAGGTGCACCGAAAGAAGAGTAATTTACTTTAGTCCCCTTCTTTATTCCATTTTCCATGGATATAGTTTTGAAATTTCACTTTTTATTGACCGGGCTAAAGATTGGATTTCAGACTGAATTAAGGATTGAAAACTATTTGGTTAAAATTACTAATATGAACATAAGTTTAACAATTAAGTTCAAACGACCCAGAGCTAAATATTTGAGAAAAAAGATTTCAGGGACAGTCAAGGTTTAATCTGCCCAACAAAGGCAAGGAGGTTATTTTATAAAATATGAATTCAAACCCTTTTCCATAGCAGCACATGGCTGCCCAGGGATGTCCAGTATATCCAAATGGTTCTTTGAAAAAAAATCTTGTATAACATCTTGTAATTAAGACAAATATTAAAGATTTATTTTCTTTTTTTGCATTTTCATGCTGTGTTTCTTTTCTCTTTGATTGTCTACATCAGGGGTGGGCAATTCCAGGCCCTGAGGGCCGGTGTCCTGCAGGTTTTAGATCTCACCTTCGGTCAACACACCTGAATCACATGATTAGTTCGTTACCAGGCCTCTGGAGAACTTCAAGACATGTTGAGGAGCTAATTTAGCCATTTAAATCAGCTGTGTGTTGGTTCAAGGACACATCTAAAACCTGCAGGGACACCGGCCCCCGAGGCCTGGAGTTGCCCACCCCTGGTCTACATGCATCCCCTCTACTGCTCTAGGTTTGCACCTTTCCTTCTCCTATTGGCAGATGCACATTAATACGAACGACACAAGGTGGCAGCATCTACCTTTTCCCCCCTCACCATATAGTGACGTGAAAAGTTTGAGGAGCACAACTTCAAATATGAATTCAGACAAATTGATCCCTCAGGTAAACTGAAGTTTCAACATATTCTATTTGGCCTCTCACATACCCATAAAATAAATCCAGGAAAAAAAAATATTATCAATCTTCTGATTATTTTTGCCAAATTTCACATACATTGTACAAAATTTTCAACAGCGTCCAAACATATTTGCTTTTAAAGCCCCGTTTTCCAATTATCCAGAGAATCTAAAGAACAGCACCAACTCCAAAGCATGTAAAACACAAGAGCTGTGTCGAATGTATAGTTTCACTTGACTTATATGTTGTTTATTTATACCTTGAGCACCTCTTTTTTTTTAAATCAGTTATTTTGTTTGTTTGTTTTCTCCTAAAGTATACTTTTTTGTTTACGTACTTGTATTTGTATATATGACTTGTAAAAGATACTGCAAGCTGTGAAAGTTTTCATACCCTTTCTATAACTACATTACTATGTATATTTGTTGTTCAATTGTTCAAATAAAAAAAAAAGAGAAAAGAAAGTAACGTGGACGGTGTACTTAAAAAAATGAATTCAGACATTGAGCGCTCGTGATCATATTCAGTAAACGCAAACAACTAATATACGTTGCAAAACGCAAAATACAGTTTGTCAGCACAACTTTAACGGCTGCGTTCATGCAGAAACAGGAAGCGCATGCTGCTGATTCTGATTTAGGCCCAGATGTGTAAACAAGGAAAACTCACATTAAAGGTTGTTTAGACTGACTGTTGCTCCATGACAAATGATTTACACTTGGCTTTCTGCTATTTTAAGTGGACACTAACACAATGGAAGAAGAGCTGAGATAAGAAAAGGGGACAAGATAAGGTTTGGTAAAAGATGCCAAATCTGGGAGTGGAACAAGTTTTCTATGCTTTGCTGATAAGGCTGTCTTTGATTAACATGTCCTAACATTTGACTCACACAATTTCTTCAGAGACTATTTTGATTTGACAAAAAGATGTAAAGGATTAAGAAAAAAAAGAAGCAGGATAATGTTTGTCAACTGTTGTTTGAATGCTTCAAAACTGAACGACGTTTTAGAACAAAACTGCAACTTCAGCTGGCAGTGTGCATTTTCGACACAAATCCTTATTTAAAACTGCATTTTACCAAAAGCAAAATAAGAAAACGCCAGCAAGAACAAAAATTCACGAAACACAACGGAAGCGTTTTTAGGGAGAGAATAAGAGTAGCAAGCTAACAGTAAACGGCTAATAGCAAACATGACTCTACAATATTATATGAATCATATGATTAAAAGACACATTACCTGCTATTTTTCCCTCGCTCACAACACCAACGAATCCTCCACATCCTTAAAATGTGTCTCAGAACAATCCTTCACACATTTTTGGATTCTGCTGCTGTTCCGTCACTCATATCTCCCCCCAAAACACTTCCGTTGTGTTTTTGTGTTTCTACTTCCATTTCGTTTTCCTCAACTTCCGTTCTGCGTGTTTGTATGTGTTTTTAATCTATTTCCACTGTGTTTTATGCTCTTTCGCAGCGCTTTTCTGAAGCAACTGCATAGAAAAACTGTCACCGATGTAGAACAGCCCAAAAGCACAGCATTTAGATGTACTAGAAATAAGTGGTTTACTTGACTGTAGCTTAAGCCTCTTTTGGAAAGAGTTCCCACCAGTTTAAGTCTTAATTTGAAACAGAGACAAAAAAAAAATGTTTAAATCAAATGAGTATTTTAATAGTAATTTAATAAAATATGATTTGCATTGCTTGTCAAACATGCTAGTTTTCCAAAACATATGAAATGTTAGAAGTTTGAGTTTGACTGTCCAAGCATTTCAAAAAGTATCCAAAAGTATCTCCACGTTTTTCATGCTTCTGCCCTTTTGCTGTGTTTTATGTGTTTTCCATGTTTTCATTTATGGTTTTATTTTGTGATTGTTTAGTTTGAATGTGAATGAATAATATAAATCTCCCCACAGGGGCCAGTGTCGATGTTTCTAACTAACTACAATGAAATATTACAAAAGGCATCATAAAATTAGACTTGATTTTAGTGAAAAAGCACAAGACACAGAAAAATAATCCAGTTTTAAAGATTCCCTGAAGATCTAGAGTCTCTAGAAAACAGCAGTTTGAGGAATGTCAGTCGTGGCTCAGACCTGCATCACACAGGTGAAGTTTGCACACATCCACACACGCACACACATTGGTCTGTGTGTCATGCCACACTCTCCTTGCTGCTGTCTCTGGTGTCCGCTGATCCTCCTGAAGATTGTTTTGAGAAGTTCAGGAAGATCCCATCAAGCTCCATCTCCGAGTCCAGAGAATCTTCCATCATGTGGTCCATCATCATCCCCGGACTGGAAGAAGGACTGGGACCGGAGCTGGTGTCCTGAGCCAGAACCTTGGAGGAGGAGGAAGAGTCGAACTCCAGCGAGCCAGTGCAATGTGTGTCCTCGTCTGGGGAAGGCTCGGGGAAGATGCTAGGGGAGTGTTGCTGACGCTGGGTAGGGTGGGGAGCTGCTTGGCTTCCAGCACCTATGGTTCGGAGTTTCTGGCTGGAGGTTGCACCGTCTGCACAAAGTAAAGCAAAACTTTTGGAGGTGAAACTGATTTTCCTCTACGTTTCTGTACTGTAGCTTGTTAGCAAAAAATATATTTGGATCAAAGATTCCAATAATAAAGCTGTGCCAATATTAACCATTTCTGTCTAGATTTCACTGTATAGCAGATGCATCATGGGATGGTAGAAACATCACCAAATAACTCCAGTGATTTCAGGATTTACACTGCTGCCTCTGCAGAGCATGTTGCCTGTTACTTTTAACCTCACTAAACATCTCAAACCACAGTCTGTCTCACAGCTCTGAGAGATTTCGTAACATAATATAGTTTGACCTTAATGTGAAAAACCTACACAGCATGCATCCTACTTTTTCAAGAATACGCCAATTAAATCTCACTCCATTTCTTTATATTTCTGTAAAATTCTAACAAATGGAAGAATCTGAGGCTGGTGCTAGACATGCATGAGGAGAGCAAGACAGTGTGTGAGGTGTGCAGAAGGAAAGACTGATGGGTTCAAGGTGGAGCTGGGATTACATCAGTGATTGGCTCTCAGCCACTTCTTGTTTGCAATGATGGTAGACAGGCTGACAGATGAGGTTAGGCAGGAGTCTCCATACATCATGACGTTTACAGAGGACACTGTGATTTGTAGTGAGAGTAGGGAGAGAGCCTGGAGAGGTGGAAGCATGCTCTGGAGAGAAGAGGAATCAAAGTCAGTGGAAGCAAAACAGAATACATGTGTGAGAATGAGAGGGAGACGGGTGTAACAAAAAAGCTGAAAAAAGTAGTGATAGTGAAGTTATATGAGTTTAAATAGCTAGAGTCACCCATCCAAAGTCATAGACAGTGTATAAGAGAGGTGACGAAGAGAATGGCAGAGAGAGGCAGAAGATGCTTTGGACGTGTACAGAGGAGGAACAGAGGATATATTGAACAAAGGACGTTGAAGAGGAACTGGTAGGCAGGAGGAAAAAAGAAAGACCACATAGAAAGTTCATGGATGTAGCAAAAGGAGAACATGCAGAAGGTTGGTGTGACAGAGGAAGATGCCAGGGACAGGGTGAGATGGAGGCAGATTACCCTTTGATGACTACTAAAGCGAGACTAGTTAAAAGAAGACGACAACGAAGAAGAAATAAGGAAGATTTGTCTCTGTTTCCTTTTTTCTTGGTAATATAAGCTATTCCTAATTCTCTATTTTTTGTCACTTCTGTTTTTCAACATCACCATGCTCATTTCAAAATTCATAAATGTATTCAGTACTACTCCCTTCCAGTAATCGACAGTCATTGTAAAAATAAAGTACATCCCCTGTCAATTCTAAGGTTTTAAATACCAGGACATAATAAGAAAATATATCAGGTTCCTACCAGGACCTCAGACACAACCTCAACTGAACAGCAACACATTTATTTAACAGAAATAAACCAAAATGCACATGTGCTGCCTCAGTTCTTTGAGGTTTGTTGAGATTCACTTATGCACAGCTCTCTTAAGGTCCTGGCACAGCATTTCACAGGTTTTCTCCAAATGCGAGTCTGTGCATTATGGCCTGAAATCTCCACTCTGCCTGCATTCTTGAAAACTTATCTCTCACTTACATCTTGGATTCTGGCTAATCTGGTTAACCCGATAAATTAAAATGTTGCTCCACTTCAAAACCAAAATCCATTCAGTTTTGTAATATTTTTTGTGCAGAAGAAGTGTTACTCCTAGTTTAGTAAGAATCAAAATGTATGTATTAATTAATTGTTTTTAACCTAAATTAAAGGTAAATATCACTTGTATTAATGCATTGGAAAACACTAACACTTATTTTTAATCTGTCAAAAATACATATAAAAAACTGTCAGTCTCTGTCAAGGAACCACTGATCCATCCATGCAACTTCCACTTATCCAAGTCAAGAAATCTTTCAGGAAATCATGAAAAAAAATCCCAAACTTTGATTGGGTTGTGGAGTTTTTTTCATATGTACTCATCTATAATTTAGACAGATGAATAGCGCTGCACAGCTGAGGAAAAACACATATATTTACTTTTGAGTTCCACTGTCTTTTTAAAGGGATTCATTAACTCTAGCCATATAGTCCTACCTGAAAGTGAAGCAGAGGTGGTGGAAGCTGAGGAGTGATTGGCGAGGCTCGAAGTGCTGGTGTTACTGTTGTTGTCAGGGGCACTTATGGTGGACTTTGTCTTAGGGATGCTTTCCTCCACGCAAGACGTCATCTCACATACCGAATGCCGCCTGATGCCTGTGCCGCTCCCTGAGGAGGAATCTATGTCATACTCTACTACAGGGGTTAGCATGGGAACATTGTAGCTCTTAGAGCGGACCACTGGGTTTTTGACAACAGGAGAACTGCTTAGTTTGGAGGACCAGGAGTACTGTAGGCGTTTTTCTAATGAAGACAAAAGAGAGAAGCAGAAAGAGAAACCTTATTAGTTTAGAATTGCAAACATTCTGCAAAAACCACAGAAAGCCTGAATTAAAATGGAATTTGTGAGTTTTTCAAGTACACACAAGCACACACTTACCCAAAAGACAGGAAGAGCAGTGCATACTGGAGGATTCATCCCTGGAATATAAGCCATGAGTGCCGAGGTAAGGAGAGACCACCTTCTGGATGAGAGCTTCAAGGCGCAGGTAATCATCTGTTACACCTTTAGACTCATGGACACCCTGGATCAAAGGAACACAAACATACACATAAAAAACACAAGTTTGTCTTAGCGGGTAATTGCAGTGTGTTGGCTGGCACTAATGGAAACTTTAGAAGCAGCGAAAAAAGAAAAAACCGGGGAAAGAGAAAGTTCTCTATTTGGCTTTCTGTGATTTTATCAAACACTCTGCCAGTTACTGTGAAAGATCTCTGATAAACCTTTTTTCAGTTTAAAACATGTATGTCTTTAGAGGCTAGGCCGAAAAGAACACATTAAATATAGCAGAATCAATTTGGTGTGAATGTTAGCCTTGTATAAACATATACAGTGGGATGCAAAGGTTTGGGCAACCTTGTTAATAGTCATTATTTTTCTGTATAAATCGTTGGTTGTTACAATAAAAAATGTCAGTTAAATATATCATATAGGAGACACACACAGTGATATTTGAGAAGTGAAATGAAGTTTATTGGATTTACAGAAAGGTGCAATAATTGTTTAAACAACTGATCATTGTTTAACACCCAGGCATCCATCAAAACAGGATTTATTAAATTTAACAGAGTTAGAAGTTAGCAGGAAGTTAGCTCGCTAGTTTCCACCTAAACATGATATAGCATGTTCTGACTGACAGATTTCTGAAAAAATTAAAACGTACAGCTCTGCTATCACTTCCAACATAAACAAATACAAAAAAAACTAAACAAGCAGTGACTTTTGTAGGGTTACTGTAGTTGGGCTAGCTGGTATATAAGGATGTGATTGCTAGCGACATGGCTATGTTAGCATAATATAAACACAGTGAAGCTGGAGGATGAATACTAACTATTTTCCACTCAATAAAAGTTAATGGGAGAGTTCCCGATGGTTGGGGACAAATGCAATCGCAATGCAGCATGCTTTAAACGGACTGTAAACTTCAGTCAGGAGAACAACTGAGACAATCCATCCACAGTACAATGTTAGCCATTAATATACTGCAACAACATGGGAATAGAGCAGTTAGAGCAGACAATTCAAGATTAATGAATCATAAATGAATTGTTGGTTGTTACAATAAAAAATGTCAGTTAAATATATCATATAGGAGACACACACAGTGATATTTGAGAAATGAAATTAAGTTTAATGGATTTACAGAAAGTGTGCAATAATTGTTCAAACAAAATCAGGCAGGTGCATACATTTGGGCACCACAGAAAAAGAAATTAAATCAATATTTAGTAGATCCGTCTTTTGCAGCTGAACAAAAAGTTGAAAATCTGTATTATGATGATCTTGATGGTAGTGAAAACAATGAGCTAAAAGAAAGTTCGAGCGGAGAGGAACTGCACAGTGGATCTTTTACACCACACAGTCATTTGATCAACAGATATAAATCATCTTTAACACAAAAGTACTTCTGCTGTTTGAAAGTTTCCGATTTTGTGTTTCTGTTCAGTTAAAGCCAAACTGCTGCTCTACAGTTGAATGTAGTTCAAATTTACTTCCACAACATTGTTCATGAAACACATGAGACACATGTGGCTCCAGACCTCACTGCAATATCTCAAAATGACAAGGGATAGATCAGTGAAGTTTCAATATTCTAAATTGTTAAGCCCATGCACGAAAACCACAGCACAGAAACAAACCACATAAATAGCACAGACTTCAGTGAACTGGCGTCACAGAGGCTTAACAGAATGAAAGGGAAATTACAAACAGATGAATTGAGGAATTAGCAAAAACTGCATTGTTTCAGTGCCAAATTTTACCTCTCTTACAAACAGCCTTTTTCTTAGCTGCCCTACTTCCTTCCTTCTTTTTGTCTACCTGTCATCTTTTTCTCCCGCTTTGCTCTCTGTTGATATTCGCTGTGTGCAAACTAAAATAACTCAGCAGTATATCTGTGCACAATGAATAAAAGAAGGGAATAAATAAATTGTGCTTTCTATTTTCGTCTCGTCTTGCCCTCTCAGTCTGAATCTGGAAGGACCAGATTTGGGTCAATTAGTCATCATAATAATGTCCAAGCTAAACCAAACAGAAACAACCCCATTCTGCATCCTCTACAACACTGAGTAAACCCACTGTCATGCACTACCAGGACCACAGCTTATCCGTGACTAGTACCTCTCAGGAATCTTTGTACCAAGTGCTTTTAAGTTAAAAGATTTGGTAGATGGGTAAAATATCTAAAAATGGCCCACACACTAGTCTTATTTTATTCTATTTTAATTGATTTTAACATATTCCAACCATGTCAAAATTCAGAGAAAGTACCACAGCTGTTGTTACTTAAGCAACACCTACATTTTTCATGGTATTCATCTGGTCTCCTCTGTATCCTTCTGAGAATTAGTCACTCTTTGACACTTTTATCTTTGTGTGTAATCAAGGGGACTGTTTTTAGCTGATTTCCTTTTAACTATTTTTTACAGGCTGATGAAACATTGTTAAGTTATGAAGAAGAGACAAAGTAAAATAAAAACCAATAGGTGACAGAAGAGGAAAGCTCACATGGCTACCTCAGTTGCAAGACACACCCATATTTTCTGGGCCTACTTGAGAAGCACTGCAACGCTCCAAAAGTGAGTCAATCCCCAGACTAGTATGTTAGCTTGTTAGCACGACATAGGGGCATTAAAAAGCACATTTACAGTTTGGTACAATTAAATGCTTTAGCAAATCCTCTTCTCATATCAACTCTATGATGTATGACTTAAAAAAAATTAATTTAGATGTTGTTAAAGTTTAAAGTGTGGCTGGTTTAAATGTGTGGTCTATTAACAGGGGTGCACATAAGTGGTCCGCAGGTGCGCTTTCAAAATAAAAGACGCGCACCAGATAAGAAGTTGCAACGCGCGTTTGCGTACATAAGATTTTCAGGAGGAGGACAGACATTTGTTTAGAACTCTTAAAGATGTCGAAGAAACAACCTCCTTTAAGCAATTACTTTGGTGTTCCTCCACCTCCAAAGAAATGTCAGAAAGAGTCCGAACTGCAAAAGAAGTGCGTATTCTCGGGAAAGTGGACAAAAACAGTGCCTTTAATATAATATAAAAGGCACTGTTTTTATCTGCTAGAGTGGGATTTTCACGGCATATTATGCATATATGTGCGTTCATCATTTGTTTGAAACCAGCTCACCTCCTGAAACCACTTTTCTGAGAATACGCGCTTCTTTTGCGGTTCGGACTCCTTCATTTCTTTGGAGGTGGAGGAACACCAAAGTAATTGCTTAAAGGAGCTTGCTTCTTCGACATCTTTAAGAGTTCTAAACAAATGTCTGTCCTCCTGTTAGCACTAAGTGGTCGATAAGGGTGTAACCAAGCACACTTGCCTGTCATGGTTCTGGGTCATTTTGACCCACTTTTTTCAGTTTCTTGTATTTTGGTGTTTTTTCTATTTTATGGTTTATTTTCTAAGTCTTTAGTTGTCCTGTTTTGAACATTATAATCCTAAGTTTCAGTGTTATTCTAGTTAAGAGTTTTGTTCATAGGTTTAGTTCAGTGTCTAGTCTGTGCCTGTCATGTTTCCTGTTTTACCTTGAAGGTCCGTGTCTCGTGTTAGTGTGTCCAGTGTTACTCTCCCCTGTGTTGTCATTATGTTTCATTCGAGTTAGCTGTGTCCTCATGTGTCTCCACTTCTCCTGATCACCTCATGTGTGTATTTAAGTCCTCCGTCTCCCTTTGTTCACTGTCGCGTCGTCTGTGCTACCTACCCCACATCCTGTCATGGTTTTCATTCTCAAAGTCATAGTGAAAGTCTTAGTTATTGTTTCCCAGTTTAAGTTTAGATTTTCCCTGATTTTGTCTTGCTTCTTGGCTGTGAGTGTCAGCCCCAAAATAAAGGCTCACTTTTCCTTAAGCTCAGTTTGGCTCCTCATCTGTGTCTGTACCTGGATCCACCTCACTCATTCCACTCAGTCTGCCCCGCGGACCGTGACATTGCCTTAGCTGATAACTTACTGTTCCAACCTCTAGTTTAAATACATTTACACTGAGATAGGAAAAAAAAAAGTGGAGTACTATGCAGAGTCCCCATCACCGTGCTGCAAGTCCACATGAAAGAGACTATTAGTGGCTAATGTTGGAGTCTGTTAGGGGTTCACACGGCCTGTCCAAACAGTGTGACACCAACAACAACAGCAGTCCTATAAAATGTCCATTACTATTATTACTCTAGAAATGGAAGAAACCATTGCATTTAGGTAACAATGGACAAGACCAAACTGACTGGTTATAAAGTGCTAATATTGTAACAACTAGCTTCTATGTGCTTTCATCCTGCCATCCTGTCTGGGCTGTTTAGGTCTGTGCAAACTCTATGAGAAGTTACTGTAAGGCATCAAATATAAAATGTAACAAACTGAACGAAAATATATAAGCAGATTATTATAAATTATTGGAAAAACAAAAAAAAAAGTAAAGAAATGGACAAGCAAGTCTTTGCCTGCACTACAATTTACATCAACTGAACTAAGGGGTACAGAAGTCTAATAAAGCTCTTGTGAAGTTGTTACGGCCTTTAATGATAGCATAAATCCTCATAATTCACACAGACAAACAGGGTGCAGAGGGTCCTGAATGGTCATGGGAAGACAACCGTGCTCTGTGTTCACACTGAGATTACTTCCTGTGGGATCCCTTAGCAACAACTTTTTTCTACCCTCTGCTCCTCTTTCTCCATCTGTTGCCATTTACCCTGTTCTCTCATATCACAGTCATCAAGTCATGGATATCAGTGTTAAATGGTGCACACTGATATAAGAGATAGCACGAGAGATTATTAGACAAAGACGATGGGAGAGGCAGACCACAAAAGTGTGCTCACCTGTAGTATTAGTAGCATCTGTATGATGGAGGGAGGAACTCGGGCTCGGGGCCGAGAGAGCGCCTCGTCTAGTTTAAGGTTGAGGGTGATGGTGTTCCTGAAGTGAAGGAGAGCCAGCTGACGGACTGATGGCTCCTTTCCCTGATGATATATACACGTTTCAATGTGATGAAGGCCTTTAATTGGAGTACTTGTTTGCAAGAATGTGTACCTGTACAGGATAGAAGATGGCCTGCAGCATGGACAGAACGTCACAGAAGAAGAAGTCCCACGTGTCAGCCAGAGAATCCAACAACTTTTGACCTGCGATACAACCAGGCAGATCAGTTATAAAAGTATCAAGACTGATGTAGGAAAAAGATATTGGGATTGTGGAAAGCATGCTTAAAGGACTATGCATAAAAGTGGCTGTAGTTTCCAAATAGTTAATGTAATACTGTTGTTGGAGTCCTTGAATTCAAGCTCAAGGTTTGAACTATAATCACGGCTTCATTGTTTGACACAAGGGCAGAGTTCAGAGGCAGAAGATTAAAAAAATGTGTCATTGCAAAAATAGTTATTGACCTATAAAAAACAGGTCTGATAATCCAGATAGCAACTTTACAGCTTTGTTCTTTTATTTCTGGTGGGACATTTTTCTGCATATGCACACACACACACACGCAAACCTTCTTACTTATTGACGTAAAGGATCGCTTCCTGTCTGGTTTTGTGATGACGGTTCTGTCACACAAATCTGTCACCATCAGAGTGTGTGCGTTATATCAATTCAGCAGTGCTTCAAATAAAGGTCACACATTTACCACAGTACAAAATACCTTTCTCTCACTCTACCTGTGTGCGTGCATCAGTGTGTGTTTCTGTGTGTCCTTGTGCAGAAAAATGCCACGATCTTACCAGTCAAAGTAATATTTAACTAATGCAGTTACCTCTGCATCTAGAAATTTCTTTAGTAAGTTATTATTTGGCCCCGTGTGAAACCATTAGAGACTAGACTTGTGTCATGTTAAGATAAAACACTAATCTCGGACTTCCCCTGAAACAAACTACTGGTAGTGTGAACACCTCATCAAAGCCAGAAGGCTTTGTCGGCTATGAACAAAGGAGTTGAAACTAAAGACTCAGCAAAGAATTTTGTAGAATTTTTTTACCGTGGTGAAAATAATTCTCTGCAAATAAGTAACCTAGATGACACAAAAGGTTGTTTTTTCCCCGTTAAAATGAAGGACACACAATTTACTTGAGAAGCAGATACAGGTGGTGTTAAACGTCCAGCTAATACACATTTTTGCAGTCTTTAGATTAATATTTCTGAACTTGCTCTTTTGTTGAGTTTCTCCCTGGTAATTGGCTCTGATATATCAAAGCTTTAGACATGTACAGTCATATGGGGAAAAAAAGGTTTTTGCAGGACGCTCTGCTGTTAAAAATAAATAAAATGTTAAAAAAAAAAAAAAGGTCTCTGAGTGGATCATTACAACAATTTGATTCTTTTCTTTTGCAGATTTGTTGCTGTACTCTGGATCACTTTTGTCTAAGCTTTAGCTGTCTGTTGAACAGATGACCTCACAGTTAATGGTCAACTCCTGGTCCTGGTCCTGTGGCTGCAAAACAAGCCCAAATCATCACGCCTCCACCACCGTGCTTCACAGTTAGTATGATGTGCTTGTGCTGATATGCTGTGTTTGGTTTTCTCCAAACATGGCGAAGTGCATTATCTCCAAACATCTCCACTGTTCCAGAAGTCATGTGGTTTGTTCAGATACAACTTTGCAAACCTAAGCTGTGCTACCAAGGGACTTTTTCCTTCCAAACAAATCATAATGTGATGAACTTTAACATTTAATATGAAGCCTACAGAGGCTGTAGATCTTTTATTGGGTGCTTTTTTTTTCAATTTCCCTGAAAACCTGTGTTTGTGCCATTCTTATCCAAACTAAAAACTTACGAACTTGCATATTTAGAGATTTTATCCATGTAAATTTGCTCTGACATCTGACCACTTTAAAGAAATACTTTATAAGGTTAAAGGGACAACCCTGATTTTATTTTTACCCTTTTATGTCTATATTTTAAGCTTGTAATCAAACTGTTTAAACACCAGTCTCTGGCAGCCATTTCTTTATTCAAAACATGATATACCATCATAGAAATAAAGGTTCAAATTTCTCACTCTGTATATACGTCCCACTTTCTGTCTATTTTCTCAATAATTTGTGTTTACCTTCATAGAAGCGAATCTTGTCCCTCAGAATGACCATTCCTTTGGTGAGCAGCTGGTTCTGAAGGTACTCAGTAAAGAAGGAGCCCAGCTCAGTCTTAAGCAGTTGCCTGCAATGGTTATAATAACAGCACATGAGTGGATACTGGACATGAAGCGATATGCTTACAGTCACACATCATCAGCGATACCTCCTTGGAAATGAACCAGACGTAATGAGTTTGCAGAATGCTGTGTTTACGGAACATCAGACTCAGGAAATGAGAAAAGATGCTGCTCACACTGCATACATAACATCTGGAAATTTCAATAAAACTTTCCACAGTTAGCAAAGGCTAGCACTGGCTCAGTATCATGATTGAACATCAGCAGCTCAAAGAACAAACACTGTGTGATTAAATACACTAAAATGACAGATGCTGCATTTCCATCTAATTTCAAGGTTACAGTGTCTCTTCTTTAAAGCAATTTTAAGGTAAATCCAATTTATGAACAGTATAACATGCCTGTGTTAACTTGTAAGCATGTTTATATATGTTTCAAGTAAGAAATATTCTGCTGCAGTAAGGTAAGATGGGAAATCAAAGCTTTAGCAGTGATAATTTAATCAAATATTCTAAAATACAAATCAGCTAAAAGTTCAGGGTACTGGTGTAAAGGCCAGCAAGAGACATAAAACTAGACAGCTAACCTGACACCTTCATTCAGATTGTAGAGTTCATTTTCTCCCAGATCCTTCCTCTGAAAAACTGAGATTACTGCATTGTGGATGCTAGAAATAAACACACGGAGAGGCGAAATGCATTTAGAAAGAGTGACACACATACATGCATTTATTTTATTTTAATTGTGCCGTTTGAACAATCGGTGAGCTCTTGAAGCCACCTCAAAAGAACTGGTTAAAAATAAACTTTGAAAAGGTTTCTTTACCAAAGGAAGGCCATCGGAAAGGTAAAACATACTACAATGAGACGGGCATGAACTTTTTTGACTGAAGGTTTGTGTCCAGTTTAATTTGTTCACATAGCCTTTCAGCCACCCAGCAAACTGACAGCTCTTGCTTTCTACTCTGTGCTGTTTAGTGTTGAATAAAGCAGAAACACCGTTAGAAACAACCATACAAAAGAGTGAGAAGAAAGAAATCCAAAGAAGAAAAAAACCTGCGAAGCAGAATGGGAAAAAAGGAGGAGGGAGTGAGGAAGGGATGGATGGATGGAAATAAAGTGTAGTAGTGATGGACCCTGAGGGAAGAAGGCAGGCAGAAAGAGCTGATGTCCATGTGCGTATATGTATTTTCATGTGTAAGTGAAAGGAGACTGTCCTATTCATAGCATGGACAACAGCACTGACAGAGCTTCCCACTAGTAAAGGAAACACACACACAAGCACTTGTTCATGTAAAAATGTGTGATGGCTTATCCATTAACAAAATAAAGTATTCACTAAAATATAAACTGACATTGGTTATAATAAACAGGGCTAACCTGTTCCAGGTGGCGTTAGCCCCGGCCCTCCTCTGCTGGGTCCCTTTGTCTCTGCTGCTCTCCTCTGTTCCTCCCTTCTCCCCACCTCCTGTTGGGGTCTTTGCCTGGGAGAGGTCAGTCAGACTGGAGGACGAGCCGGTCCCCAACCTCAGTTTGTTATGGAGGCTCCTTGAAAGCCAACAGGAAGAAAGAGAAAATGCTTGTAAGCACCAACTTTCATTTCTTACGTGTACTGGAAAAGATGATGTGAAAAGCCTTATTTGTAAAGGTCATCTAAATGAATTAATTTCATTTCCTCAAATATTGCTGGAAAAATGGGAAATAGATGCAACAATTTACACTTGAATGTACAACCATTTATACGATATATAAGTTTGTACAGTTCTAACAAGCCTGGAAGTCAATATTTGGTGTGAACTCTCTTAGGAAAGATTTCTTCAGTCCATGACCAAAAATGTTCCCTTGTGTGTTTTCCTGTCCAGGTTTGCTTTTAATGCATTTTCAGTGTGTTTGCAATCACCATTGTGCCAAAGAACTGTTGCCAATTTTCCAGGTGGTATTACATATTGGATCAAAATCCGCTGGTACTTTTCTTCGTTCATAATTCCATCAGCTTTGACATCATCTCCAACACCGCTGGCTGAAATGCACCCCCTAATCATGACAGAGCTTCCACCGTGTTTTGCAGCTGGATGCAGACACTCACTCTCGCTCCTAACCACCTCCACCAAAAAAGTCAAACTGATTTTCAGTCCAGTTCTTGTGCAATTTGGCATTCCTCAGCCTTTTTCCCTTTCCCGTCCAGAAGAATGGCTTCTTTACAGCCAACCTTTACATGAAAAGATTTTGGATGAGGTTTCAGTGAATTGCAGACAGATCAACTGAAAGGTCAGATGCACTTCTCTGCTCCTGTGTCACGTCTTTTTTTTTTTTTCCATATTTTTTAAGGACATTACTTTTTTAAGGACAAAACGTATCTACAGTTCATCGGCTGTAGATACGTTTTAGGCCTGCCACTTTGTGTTTCATCATCCATTTGTCCCATTTCCTCAGGAGACACTGCACACTGTGCCAAGATATGTTTTCAGCTACCAGGTGTTTGGGAATACTATGGAATATTATTTCATGCCTGTCAAACTGTGTCATATTTGGCCTTTTTCGTAGATTCAAGTAAAGAAATTGAACCGAATTACGTGCGTGTGTGACAAGCTGTTAGTAAAAAAGTGCCTAAAGATGTCATTTAAAATTGGTTCTTTGCTAATACACCTGTTATATATATACAGACCCAACACTGGTTCACCCTTTAAGTTAGACTACTTTTTTTTATGCTTGAATACTTTATAGATCATACTTTGTTAAGAAGCTTAATAAAAAGAATCCACTGAAAATAGCCAAGTACAAGGACTGGACTGAAAATGTAGCAGCTATGTTATATATTACAAATACAAACACATGTATGATCTTCATTTTGGCATATGCAAATTAAAAGCTGTTATACTGTAAAATGTTACTTTGCTAAACAAAGGGGGGGAAATATATGAACGTATCAGCTGCTGTGTAAATACACTTCAGTCATTTTCCAGATTTTGATGGCTTTCAAAATTAGCATTTAATAACAGGTGATTGCTTTTTATTAGCCATCTGTTAATGTTTACACTAGCTTGGGAACGATACTGCTTTTCAAACACTGAGCAAAGAGATGGGTGCCAGTCAAACAGGATAAAAATAAACAGGGAGGACAGAGTGGGGAAAGACCTGGGAGTAAGAAGCTCAAGAAGAGAGTAAGAAACAGGGTGTGGATAAAGGTATATAACACATGCCGGATCAGGTGCAGAAAAAGCAAACAAAGCACGTCGACAGTAAAAAAAAGAAGAAGCAGAGATTGAAACCACAGACATTACAAAGATAAAAGAAGGGTGGGAGGAGTGTACAAAGAGGTAGATGAAGAGGAAAAGGCGCTTTAGAGATAGTAAGAGTGAGCCTTTTTCTGCAAATGAAAGTGTTAATATTTGGATTTTAATTATACTGAAATTTTAGTAAATTAACCCAACAAACAAACAAAGTGCACATGTCCATTTTTGGGTAATGTCTATCAAACATTTACTCAATCACTTCTGAATTTACAGGTGAATCGAAACTTTAAAAAACACATTTAAATGGCAGTCACTGTTTAGCAAATATGAAAAACCTCAAATATACTTGCAGGTATTGTACTTACTCTAGCAACTGAAAAGGTACCACATATCCCCACTCCATGACTGTAAGATGAAACAAGGCCTGTCTCTGTCTCTTCTCATATCCTTTCACTTTCCCTCTCTCCCACCGTCACCCTTTGTGCTCTTCTCTACCCACTCCTCTCTCCCACTTTACCACTCTCCTTCTTTTTCTCCCTTTGCCAGTCTGTGCCAGTTGGTCAGCATGTGACCCTGTGAGCTTTTGTGTCAGGCGAACAAAGGAACCCTTTGAGGTTTGAATGGTGCCAAGAGGGAGAGGAAGGATTTAAAGGTGACACAGATTTCGCTTTACCTTCCACTCGCCTCCCAGAGTGTGGGAGAAGCTGTAAATACAGACTGATGACTCTATTTATTTAATATTGAACCTTCAGTATTTTTGGTATTCTCCATACTGAATGATCGGTAATCAGCGGACACACTGATATGAAAAGAATTTTAAGGAAGTGCGAAAGCTCACGAGAAAAAAAGGAATGGAAAATCTGAGCCGAGTATAAATAAATAAGGAAAAGGAGATGGAAGGTATAGTTGCTGTTGGTCCATCTGTCAACCTGAATCTTAGTTCAGCTCTGCATAAATGGGTCAGAGCAAGAAACTGGAGCCCTGGGCTCAGTCACACATGCAAAAAGACAGCACACATCCCTGTGCAGAGTTCATGTCAAAGTCAGGACGACTTTTTAAGTTTAAGTTCAGAGCTGCACCTCTGAAAGAGCGAAATTGAATCTATACACGCTTGAGCCAAAAGCTTCCTCCTGAAAAATGGATGATGCAGAAGATAAAACACAATGGTGAGGCTCACAATAACAACTTAACTACACATGGTGTGTATTGTTCTAATGGGAAAAGGTATTTACTTTATAAACGAAAAGATGCTGACATAACTTGGAAGTAAAAAAGTTTTTTTTTTGGCACTAAATCAACAGGACGAGTTTAACGACAAATAGCTGCCCTCTGATTACTAAACAATGGGGATGTTTGAATGAGTGAAAGCATGAATGAGGTCACTCAGGAATGTGTGTGTGTGTGTGTGTGTGTGTGTGTGTGTGTGTGTGTGTGTGTGTCGTGTGTGTGTGTGTGTGTGTTGTGTGTGTGTTTTTCACTTTGATCAACATTTGTGTGTCTCAAAGGATGGAAAAAATGGAACTCTGTGTAGTGATAGGACTTGCTGATGAAGTTGTGTGTGTGTGTGTGTGTGTGTGTGTGTGTGTGTGTGTGTGTGTGTGTGTGTGTGTGTGTGTGTGTGTATGCTTACCTTCTAAATGAGCCCTCTCGTTCCATGTTAGTCTCGACAGATGGCTAGCAACCACCCTGAAACTGCCACTGAAGAATCAACATCTGAAAAAGGAAACATTATTAGGATTATTAGGTAACAAATATATATTTTGTCAGCTAATATCAGCGACTTTTAAGCCACTTAACTTCTGTAAAAATTAGAAAACTGCATTCAGTTTTAATTTAATGAAACCTCAGTAAACACATCTTTATCACAGAGCACATATTGACATGTCACAGCAAGAGAACACAGAGGAAAACACTAACAGTTGTTTTCGTTGCACTCCCTGAAATATTTAAACTTGTTACAGAGTTTTTTGTTACAGAATCGCAGAGTGGAATCTGTGTTGCGTATACAAGACAAAGAGACTGTGACACCCACATACTTCAGCTCAGGACAGTGATATGAAATAGGTACGATATTTTGTACTTTTCCTAATAAACAGGAATTAATAGGGTAAGTAGTCTCAAAGGTGCTCATAATTAAATGTACTTGACCAACTGATCATCAGCAGGTGTGGCCACATGTGTAACAGTAGTAACAATCTGGGAAGGGTTGTAACATAATATTCCAAAGTCCAAAATTCTGCAGTAAGAAAGATTATTCACAAGTCGAAAACAGTCGAGATAGCTGCCAGATAGTCGTTCCCTGGAGTGAACGTCCCAGCAAATTTCCCCCAATGTCAGACTGTGAAATGCTTAGAGAAGCCACAAAGAACCCAAGAGCTACATGCAGTGAGACTCTAAAGGCCTCATGTAGCATGTTAAATGTTAAAGTTCATGACAGTGCAAGTTAAAAAAAATAAATAAAAAAGACTTAACAAGTGTGGCTTGTTGGGAAGGATTAAAGGGAGAAAGTCTTCTCTCTGAAAATGGCAGCACAACACTTCTGGATCTGGAACAATGTCCTTTGGACCGAGAAGATTAAAGTGGAGAAGTCTGCCCACAGTGAAAAGCACCACATGTATCAGTGAAAACACCTCATACCAAATGTCAAGCACGGCGGTGGAAGGGTGATGGTTTGGGTTTGTTGTGCAGCCACAGCACCTGGGCACTTTGTAGTCACTGAGTCAACCGTGAACTCCTGCCAAAGTATTCTCGAGTCAAATGTGAAGCCGTCTGTCATGCAGCCAAAGCTTGGGTGAAATTGGGTCATGCAACGGGACAATGATCCAAGCACAGCAGCAAATCTACAAGAGAATGGCTAAAAAAGAAAATAGACAAGGCACTGCAATGGCCTAGTCAACCTAACTGAAATGCTGTGGTGGAACCTTAAGAAGTTGTGCATAAACGGATGCTCACAAAACCTCAATGAACTGAAGCAACGCTGTGAAGAGGAGTGGGCCAAAATTCCTCCACAACGACAGAAGACTAACAGAGTCATACAGAAAACGATTACATCAAGTTATCGCTCCTAAAGGTGATTCTACATGGTTTTTAATGATGGTGTGTGCTTTACTTTCCCACACACAGCTTCA